>NC_133661.1:105410276-105774686 GCF_037893015.1 Macrotis lagotis | reverse complement strand
GTGTGTGTATATATATGTATATAGTTTTATCATTTCATTATAAAGTATAGGCATATATTTTTATTCCAATATGCCTAATTTCTTTTATAATTTATTTATTTTATTCATTTAAAAAACATTCTAAGACAGTGTCCATTGACTTCACCAGACTTTTAAAGGAGTCCATGATACAAAAAGAGGCTAAAAACCCTAGACATAAGATCAAGGAATATATAAAATAAATACCAATTCATTTCTTATGAGTAGGAGAAGAACAGTAACATCTAGGTGGGATACAGAGATAGGAAAGGTTTTGTATGGGAGGGGGAAAACTAAGTTTAGCTTTATGCGGAGTTCCTTATTCCAAAAGGTAAAGGTGAGTAGGGAGAGTATTGCAGACATGAGGCTAGCCTATACATTTTCCTGGATAACAGAAGTGAATTGTAAATTGCCAATCTGGGAAAACAATGAGTCAAAATCAGGACTGGAGCATCTCAACCATACCCAGAGGGAGCCAGTCTGGCCTAGGTTTGGAAATATGGTCTATTGGTGATATCTCAGAGCTCTGAAAAATCAATGCAACAGAGCAGCCTCAGGGCAACAGCTTGGAAGCAAAAAAGGAAGCTGGAAGTGGGGCAGAGGCTTACCAGTTTCTGGTTTAGTGCTTTCACTGGCTAAAGACAGAAACAGTATGTAAATTATCTGAAGAATATTACATAAAGACAAAAAGAGAACCAGATACCCAGATCAAGTCAGAAAACTAAGATGAGAATGACCACTATTTTGGCCAATGGACACTGCCAGTGCCAAAGAAAAATTAAGAAAACCTCCCCAAACCAGAGGAGCAGTTTATCTCATTCCTGTTAACTTCCCTCTCAAATGAAATCAGAGTTCCTTTGCTAAGAGCTCCATATGAGAAGGGAAAGCTTTGCTAATTTTAAACCAAATTAGTTATACTTTGCTGAGTAACTCCAGTCTATGATCTTTTATTTAACGTTTTATAACCTTAAGCGCCTTCTTCTATAACCCTTACATTTCGCAAAACTAAGAAAAAAATACAGTTTGTTTTAATAAATTCTTGATTTAGCAAGCCAATAAATTCTCTAATAAGTTGCAAGAATAAGTCATTGTTGGACTTAAACCAACAACATAATTAGCCTCTAGTGCCCTTGGGTTCTTAATCACAGAGCAGTCACTTTGTAAAGGCTGATGAAGTTTAACACTTTGGAAACCAAGCGGAATCTTTGTTCTCTATTATTCAAGACTTTCTTAATGGTCCTCACCTTAACTTCTATTAACTTCATCAATAAGCTATTTTTTTCTAGGGGCAGGGGTTGGCTGCTGAGGAGGGCTCTCTAAACATCCTAGATTTTTAGGATTCTAGAAGAAAAGGGTATTTTTGATGTTAATCTTTTCATTATGTGCCATCAGTTTTCTTCTTAATCCAAAACACTGTTACTGTTGCTGAAATATCAGAAAATTCTCAGGGAACTATGCAGACTTCTCTTATAAGACAATCATATTTTTATCAGACTATTAATGTTTATTTTATTTTTAAGAGGGGACTAAGTGTGACAAAGCCAAAACTATAAATAAATAACTTGTTTGAAATAGAAATACAGAGCCTTTGTGTTGGAAGAAATATGGATAGAGCTTATGGATGATAAGTCTGCACTGAAATCAGGATTAACCAGATATACTATCAGCAGGTCTACCTCAGTTGATCAATGTGGAAATCATGATAATTGAGCTTTCTTCTCAGTGGCCAAGGGGTATTTCACTTTGGAAGGGGGAAAATATTTGCCTAGTCATACACATTGTATTCCATTCACTTAATGGTTTGAAGGCTTTGGAGGAATAAAAAGTTATTTTTCCTGATAAAAAAACATGTTGAGGACCAATAATTAGTCTAGTCCCAATACCCCTCCAATATCTAAATCTTCCTTATATTAACACTGGCAAGTGGACACCCAGGCTCTATGTGAAAACTCCTAATGATGGAGAATTCATTACTTTATATTTTTGGAGCTATTTTTGGATAGCTCGAGTTCTTAGGAAATTCTTCCTTCTTTTTGAGCCCAAAGTGGGCTGTGTAGTTATAATTTTCAACCATTAGAATTAGTTTATCCCTTTGAAGTCCAAAAAATGAATCAACTATATCATTCAGAAAGTTGCCCTTCAGAAATTTAAAAATGACTCTCATTTAACAACTACCCACTATTCTCACCCCAACCTTATCTATTCAGAATTAAACATCCACAAATTCTTAAACTGATGCTGACAACCTTCTTTTCTGTACCTTCACTATTCTAGTAAATAGTCTATACCCACAAAATTGGGTTTCATTTAAATGTAACAGTTCAATTCCAACAAATTCAATTCAAACAAACCTTTACTGGGAGCTACTGTGTGTAAGGTGTAACATTAGATATTGAATTAGAATGGAAAGAGAGGAAAACCGGGAATCAAATCCTGAGGAAATAGGCCAGATGGAAACCATTAGAGAAAGCAGCTGCTCATTTTTCTATATAACTGGCACCTGTGTAAAAGCTTTGTAAAAAAAGTCCTACCAGTTTCATTTAAGCAGTTTTCCCCCTCACCCTCTTGGTGGGCTTTTTCCTCTCTCCCCCATAAGTACTCTAAAAGGAAAGTGGTTCGAATCAACTGTCTTTTCTATTCACCTGGCATCCCACTGTGAGTGGTTATTTCTCAGTCTGCTCTAAACAGTACTTTAATAAAAGACATACAGTTTGAATACTAATGAGATATTTACAAATGTAGATAGAAAGATAATTTATACTATTGTGTGATATTACCACTAGCTGGCATTAGTGATGTGTCATAGCTCACACTAATTGCAATGTGGTTTTTTTCCTAAAAAGTAGAAATGCAAAATAGGGAATTACATCTGATGTTTAGAACAATGTAAGCAGATTTAAAAGTATTATTTAAGAGCCTGAATTTCAAATTGAACCATAGTTGCCATTTTAAGGTGACATGATAAGTTTGAATTGGAGATTATCTGGAAGTTTATTTGCCTGAAAGAAGAAAGAGAGGTGAAAGAATCCTAAAACATCTTCATGCATATGTCAGTCCCCTAGAGCACCATTCTCAAAAAAAAAAGGAATAGAGAAGTTGATAGTTGTATATGTGGAACAATTGCTTCCTTGAGCTATGAGTTATAAAAAGCCCATTAAGAATATTAAGAATATCAGTTATAGAAAGGTGTATATGTTTTATTTTTTAATGATCTTCTTTTTGTTAAATTCTTGGGCTAATACTACCAGAGGTGACTAGAAGAAAGGAATTGTCAGAATTCTGCTTCTCAGGATCCAGAGTCTGGATCATTGAGAATAAAGATATGGGATCCCCTTTGCTGAATAAAGAGTTTGAGTCAGGTTCAAGTTGAGAGTTCCTGAGGAAGGTCATAGACATCTTCTGAGAAAACTCCAAATAAATCTAGTGAAGGTTCATGGATCAGCTCCATGGACCACTTTTCCTTTCTAGTAATCTGTGGATAAATTGGGGGGGGGGGGGTCTGGGAACTTAGAGTAGACTTAGCTATTGCTATAGATATAAACTGTCCTAGATTGAACAAGAATATTCTTCAGCATCAGTAGGCTCAAGTCAGCTTGGATTAGACCTAATTAAGACTAGTTTCTCTCTAGGAATTCTCTAGTTAAAAAAGTTTCTCCCCAGAAGTGGGACAATTTAATAGATTTAGCTGCCCCAAAGGAAAAAGACCCAAAGTCAATTGGGAACCCTGTCCATGCAACTTGGAACTCACCATAGTGCTGATTTAATATTATGATACTTCAATAGATTAATGTTCTCTTGGTTGTGGATATATACTCCACCCCCACCCCCCCAACAAAGACAATCACATCAGACTATACCTTCTTTACCCTATACAATTCTTATCTACATCTGCTTGTAAACCCTTTAAATAAGGACCACTCAACGTATTGAGGGATTGCTTTAAATCACTTAACATTGTGTATATGTAAGTGGAGACAACACTATACAAATGCTATCTCTTTCTCTTACAACTATATAAGCAATCATCATATTTTGGTGTTGTTTATTTCGTGATAAAAATATTTTTATGTTAATTCACATAAATAATTCATCATTTGTAATATGCTGCGACCTATTTGTGCCCACTATGCATCTCTCAATAGAGATGGCCTGGGAGTAAACTATAATTTTAATTCCTCAGAGATTGTGTTATTCCTGATTCAGAGTTGACTAGATAGCATCATTGGAAGAATATTGGTGGTAAAAAGACAGGAATTTGCTTCAAAGATAAATTATATCACTGTTTAAAGAACTGCTCAGTTTTTCAGGTGTAATCCAGCCTCCCTTCTCCTATTCAATTTTGAATTCAGTTTATAGTCCAATCACATATGTTCAAGATATGTGTCAAATGAAGTCAGATAAACTAATATTAATCAAGAAATATTATGTTCCAGGTGCTATATATAAAGAAAGGCAAAATCAGTTTCTATTCTTAAAGAGTTCACAGTCTAATGGGAAAGAGGAAGGGGTTGTTCAACCCACAAACAATTACATATAAACAAGATATATAGATATATAGATATTTCCAGGATAAATTAGACATTTAGATAAAATTTATGAATTTCTCAGAGAAAAAACAGTAAGATTACAGAGGATTGGGAAAGGCTTCTTACAGAAGGTAAGCCTTTGGCTAAGACTCAAATCAAGTATGGAAGCTAGGAGGTGAAGATGAGGGGGGGAAAAGAATTCTAAGCATAAGGGACAACCAACAAAAATGACCCAAAATGGAAGATGGAATATTATGTGTGAGTACAGTAAGAAGGCCAATGTCAATGGATTATAGAATATGTATGAGGATGGAGTAAAGTGTTAGAAGACTGGAGAAACAAGAAGGGACCAAGTAAATATTTTTAAAATATTTTTAAAATTTTAAACTTAAAAGGCAGAATATTTTCTATTTTATCCTAGACACAAATCTGTGAACTGTCCATTCATTTACATAACATGATTTCAACAAAATCCTTCTAAACCCACTTAGTTTTTCCTATGTAGTTAATGAGACCAAATACTTTTGACAGGGCAACTAGGTGGCTTAGTGGATTGAGTGCCAGCACCAGGAAATTCAATCTGGTCTTAGACGCTAGTTGTGTGACCTTCAGCAATTCATATAATCCTGTTTGCCTCAGTTTCCTCAAAAATGAGAAAAAGAAGTGGCAAATCACTCTCTTTCAAGAAAACCCCAAATGGTATTTTCAAGAGTTAGACAAGACTGAAGTGACTAAAACAATGACACTTTTTAATTAGTCTGTATATTATTTAAGAGGTTTGGCAAAATTCAAGGGCTTCATGCAATCAATCTCATGTGACTTGTAAACAGGAATATCTGGAAGACTTCAACAGCTTTTGGAAATTCTACTATATGGACTTTGCCTGGGACATTGTCCATAATGGAAGTGAACCTTTTGAAAATATACATCTCTGCTTTATGTCTCATTTTGCTATGATTAGTGAGGCAATTGGCAAAGTTCTCTCTTTTTTGCATTCAACAAGAAATCTGGTATGTTTTTTAAAACAAATTTGTTGGATGTGTAACTTTAATAATGCATTTTAATCCTCCGAATAAAATACTATCAATAAGTACTGAAGAATTTCATGTCCTTTCCACAATTCAGTCATTTGCATGAATATGAAGATTTAGTCTACTGTTTCCTTCTTATATCTTCATCAAAGATTTCTTTGAGATGTGTACAGCTTATATCACAAATTGAAAAAGGAGGCATAGAATTCAGTAGCTGATATCTTCTCTAGCACCCTTTAAGTAGTTATGACTATTGTTTTAATGAGGCACTAAGCTTAGTTGTTTCTATCTATTGATGTTTGTACTTCATTGTTTTTTTAGTTTTTTTTTTTTTTTTTTTTTTTTTTTTTTGCAAAGCAATGGGGTTGGCTTGCCCAAGGCCACACAGCTAGGTAATTATTGTGTGCCTGAGGCCGGATTTGAACTCAGGTACTCCTAACTCCAGGGCCAGTGCTCTATCGACTGTGCCACCTAGCCACCCCTGTACTTCATTCTTGAAGAAAACCATGACATCAGGGAGGTGATGCCATGACAAGCATATGAACTGGATTTGAGTGAGAGGGAACTGTGCTAAGTAACCAGCCTCACTTTCTCCTCCAGAGTCATCTGGTCCAGTGGCCAGATATGAATTAGGATGCAAGGCAATCATGATTAAGTGACTTGTCCAAAGTCAAACAGAAAGTTAGTGGCAAGAGTCTGAGACTGGATTTGAACTCTCATCCTCCTGACTCCCAAAACAGTGCCACCTCGCTGCCCATTTAGATAGGTTAAGTTGGAAATGTTTTGTTTAAATTCATGTCTTCTTCATTTTTCTCTTATTATACTTTTTCGTTTTTACTGATTTTGATCTTTGTTCTAAAGAGTCAATGATGTAATTGTAAAGGTATCTAATTTGGGGGCAGCTAGGTTGCACAGATGATAGAGCACCGGCCCTCTTGTCAGGAGGATCTGAGTTCAATTCCAGCCTCAGACACTTAATAATTACCTAGCTGTGTGACCTTGGATAAGTCACTTAACCCCATTGCCTTAAAAACAAAACAAAAACAAAAAGTCAAAAAGATATCTAATTTGGAAGTGACATTTCCAATTGTGACCAAAAATTCCCCTATTAAGATAGTCAGTTTCATTGTTTTGTTGTTTAGTGTTTAAAAGTTCTGCCCAATTTAGTTCTAACAGAGAATAACTATGATAGCAATTTACCTTTCTTTAATCTCTTTTCTTAATGCTGAGTCAGACTTTCCAGTTTTTTTTAATTTTCTCCAATGTTTATTTATGCTTTGAAGACATTATGTATTAGATAGCTCAAGTACTTATTGAGTACTTCCTATTTTCCAGCAACTGTGATAAACTTCTATCTTGTTTTAATTTGATGGGTCTTATCTAGTTTTTACTTACTATTGCCTCATTCTCTGTAATACATGTTGGCACATAAGCTGTAATTATGTTCATGGTAGTCTTTTCGTTTATGTTCATCATGAACACTACAATACAAAATGACCAATTATCCCAAGAAATTAAGACTCTTATTGCCTTTGGATGGATGATAAAAACCAACTTTGCTAACTCCTTTATTCATCTCTCCAAACCTCTCAGAATCTATGTCATTGTTCCTACTGCAACTTCCCCCCCCAGTTTTATATAGAATGAGAATATAAACAAGTATATGATCCAGTTTCTATAGGACAACAGTACTCAAAGTGTAGTTAGCAGTCTCCTGAAGATCCCTAAGACTTTTTCAAGGCATCTACAAGATTAAAGTAATTTTTAATAATATTATGATATTATTTGCCAATTAAAATGCACCTCTTTTTCCAACTATGTATCTGTTTAAGACAGGATTTTCTTCCATAAAATTCAACCAAAACAGAAAATAACAGATAATTCAGCAGAAACAGAAAGTCTCTGTCTTCTTTTAAAACAGACATTAAAGAAACTGGGATAAAAATACATAAATCAATATCATTCTTTTACTTAATATTTTATTTTGGGAAATATAATAGTTTTTCATAAAATTATGTTATTTTTAGCATGTAATTAGTTTGGTGTTTTTAAATAATTAAATATTTTAAATTTGTCAGTTTGAATTTCTAATGTGGTAAACATTGATAGATGTAACCCTTTTATGTAAATAAAAGTTCCTTGGGATTCGCAATAATTTTAGGAGGATAAAAAATTCCTGGTCTCAGATATTTGCTAGTTGTGATGTCTTGGGGCAAGTCATTTAGATGTTTTTACCTCAATTTCCTCATTCATAAAAAGAAGGAAATGGCAAACCCTCTAATATCTTTACCAAGAAAACCCCAAATGGGTGTCACGAAGAGTCAGTCACAACTGAAAAAACTGGACAACAAAAAAGAGCTTCTGAGTTCAAGAAGTTTGTGAATTACAATTTAATGGTATACTCAATAGTGGGTCACTAAAGAAGCAGCTCACAACTGTAGTAGCAACAACTAGTTTCATATTAACATATAGTCTAAAACCATGTGATTCTTTGTACTCTCCATCCCTTTTCTAACCTTCCACAATCATCAATTCAAAAGCTCTAGAGGGTAATTTGGAATTATTCCTAAACTGTGCATACCCTTTGATCCAACAATACCACTACTAGTCTATATCCCAGAGAGATCAAGAAAAAAGGGTAAAAAAATCCACGTTTACAAAAATATTTATAGCTAATTTTTTCACAAAGAATTGGAAATTAAGGAGATGCCCAGCAATTAGGGAATGGCTGAACAAATTGTGGTATATGAATGTGATGGAATACCATTGTTCTAAAAGAAATCATGGAGGACAGGATTTCAGAATAGTGTGGAAAAACTTATATGAACTGATGTTGAGTGAAGTGAGCAGAACCAAAAGAATATTATACACATTAATGGCAACATTGGGTAATCATCAAGTATGATGGACTTGTTCGTTTCAGGGGTATATTCTAAAGAAACTTATGGGGTGGCTAGGTGGCGCAGTGGATAAAGCACCTGCCCTGGAGTCGGGAGTACCTGGGTTCAAATGCGGTCTCAGACACTTAATAATTACCTAGCTGTGTGGCCTTGGGCAAGCCACTTAACCCCGTTTGCCTTACAAAAACCTAAAAAGAAAAAACCCAAGGAATAACTGGTCATGATCTATTCAGTCAGTTATCTGAGGTCTGGCATATAGGGAGCTAGAACCCTGAATCCTCAACATAGAGAATAAAGGTAAGCCCTCCCTCCTCAAATTTCCTAGAATATTTTCTCTGGATCTCTTCTATGCTCCTTATATTCCACTGATGTGTCAGACCTCATATGAGACAATGTTATAACCCCTGTTATATAGCTCCTTGAAGGAAGGGACAGTATAATTTTTTCACCTCTCTCCCCAGTGTTTAGCAAATACTGGCATATAGTAGGCATATAATAAATGTTCTTCAGAGTGATTTGAATTCTCTGCCTGCCTTAAAGCTTACTGACAATTATTTAACCTCAAAATTTATCAAACTCTGCTGTGCTTCTGTGATCCAGACTGACATGATTGTCTTTGAATACTATGACTCATCCTCCTAATTCTATCTTATTACTACAGCCTGTGATGACCTGTATCCCTATAATTTACTGTCATCTCAGTGACTGCATTCTGACAAGTTCTGTACAATAACTATGACCCCTTCTCTTCTTCCATACCTCTGCAGTTAAAGTCTACTGTTCGCTTAAAATAATTTGATGCCAAATTATAATGGGTAAAGATACAATACAAATCTAGAGTAAGCAGGTCAGTATTGTAATAGGACTTATCTCCCCTGGGAATTTACTGTTGCTACCAGTGAAAGGTGACTTCAGTTGCAGTAAACTTTTTACTCCCCAATTGCAATAGCCTTCCCCTTTTCCCCCACTTAACTGATCTTCTAGATGCTGATATGCCTCAGTTAATGAATCTTTGGTATTGGACTCTCAGTCAGTGAATAACAATCACAGAATTTTATAGGTGGAACAGATCTCAGTGCTCACTGAGAACATCCTATACTCAAAAAGTCATCCATGCTACAACATATTTGGCAAATGTTCTGTCTTTCTTAAAGACCTCTACTGATGAGGAAGACCTTTTGGGGCAACTCATTCTATTGAGGAAGTTGGTTTTTAATTTTGATGTCAGTCCTAAACTTGCCTCTTCACAATTTTCACCCATAGCTGCTGTCCCTCTGTGGAAGGAAACAAAACATCTAATTCCTCTTTCATATGATGGCCCTTCAGATACAGTCCTACAGACATATGCCATCTCAAAAGATAGAATGATTGATAGGGACTGCCTTCCGCCCTTCTGTGTCCTAGAATTTGAGTCTAAATATCATATCAATAAATGACAGGGTATTTCACATTCACCAAATTGCCCAAATGTATTGCCTGCCACTGAGTCAATACAGACAATTAGAAAAAGGCAGTGATGCTGCAGAACCTACCCAGACCATCAACTTCCACTTCATGGAGGGAATGCAGTCTCATTGTCAAGGAGAAGCGCTGGTTAATACCAGGATCTTAACAGGTCTAAAAGTCGGCTTCTTCACTCATCCCACAGTCTGACAAATGTGTATACATTCTAGGATCACCGGAGTCTACAATGTCCAGGCAGGATGTTAAATCTCTGCTTCCACGTAGTCCAGATGTCACAAAATATTTGCCCAGTTCCAAAATGATGAAGCGCCAAATCTTTTGAACGTCACTCTCATCCATCAAACTCACAGTGGCTTTGCCCCAAAACAAGAGCTTCGCTTTTAATATTATTAGCCAAGCCTCATATCACCCAGTGTGACACATTGCTTCATGGTGTAAGAGATAATGGGCAGTAGCAACTGCTCAGACACGATGGAGAAGGCCCCATTTGGTACCAACAACAGCTGGCAATTTATCTACTGCACATCATTTATTATGCTTAATAGCACTGTCATGAACCTCAGTGTAGCTGACAACCAGTAAAAGTAAGTGAACTGGAAGACACATGGGTACAGGCCTTTGAAACCTACGATTAAATCATGCCTGAAGAAATTGGAGCATATGTTCCTCCATGTTTAGCCAGGGCATCACCATCAGCTGTCACTCTTGTTGAGAGGAGGGTGACTGGGAAAGCAGGAACTTCTTGTGTTCACCAATTTCCACTTTAAATCTAGGTAGTTTATTTTTTTTGCAAGGCAATGGGGTTAAGTGACTTGCCCAAGGTCATACAGCTAATTATTAAGTTGCCTTATATAATTATATATCATTATTATCAATATTATATAAAGATTATATATAATATTATCTATTAAGTGATATATATCATTAAGTGTCTGAGGCCAAATTTGAACTCGGGTCCTACTGATTCCAGGGCCAGTGTGCTAAACACTGTGCCAACTAGCTGCCCCTAAATCTGGGTAGTTTCATATTGAAATTCACCATTTTGTTCAATTCCCCCTTTTTTGTTAAAAATGCTCACTGCTTTTTGTCCATCAATCTATTCATTCAAGCCAATTTCTGACTGCTGAGTGACCATTTGTTAGGAATGTTCTATAGGGGTTTCCTGTTTATGAGCAAGTTAAACTAGAGGAACCACATAATGTGACAGAAAGCATTCTTGATACTGAATTAGAGGACAAGAGTTCAAATCTTAATCCTGCCATTTATTTCCTATGACACCTTGGGCAAGTTACTTAAGTTCCATGGACCTCAGTTTTCTTGGCTATAAGTTTTAAGGGCTGGATTATGTTCCTTCAATTCTCTCTCAGCTTTAAATCTGTGGTGTGAACAGGGCTTCTTTCATTTTTCTCAGTTCATGTTTCTTGCTTTCATCAGGTTAGAGATGGAGCAGATGCTAGGGACAGAGATTCCTCAGGTACCTGGAAGAAAATAAAGGAGAGAGAGGGAAGATAAGGCTATAGCTACCTTCAATGGGCTTACATTCTTTAAACAAGAATCTATTCAAAATCAACTAAAACCACAAAGTTAGTGGGGAAAGTTGTAAAATCAAGTTTTTCTGATTAAATACACAACTATCCATAGGCACATTGCCTTAATGCTTCTTCATGCTGTCCTTGTAATGTTGTTTAACCATCTTGTCTTTCCTCAAGGAGAAGAGCTAAAAATACTACCACCATTCCCCCTTCCCCCACTGCTGGATGCACGTGTGAATTCTCTTTATAATGATAGCTTTATGCTTCGTATTTCATTTGTTCAGCAGGTGATCATTAAAATTAAGCCTGGATAAACTGAAACCCTGGATCATTCATCTAATGCAGCATACCCCTTGCAGGTGACAGAATTCATGCATAGTGATAGGGACAGGGTTTCCATGATGCTTAGTGATTCCTTAGGATAGAAAGTGTTATGTTAATGGTAGATCACAATAATTAACAGGAACCCTACTCCCTGGATATCAACAGAAATTCACAGGGCTAGACACAAAGGTAATGAATGAGTTGTTCCTGTTCATGAATATTTTGCATTAGGGTTTAATTACAGAGGCAAGAGCACTGGCCTTGATGATTTTTTAATGGCAGAAGGATGTTTTCCTAATTTCACATTATTCATTTAAAAAGCTCATTAGCAACAATGTTCCCCAGCATGACAGAACTTACCTGAAGTAGATAAAGGGATAGAAAACAACTTTCTCTAAGGTCAGTTAGTCAGTCAGTTAGTATTATATGACTTCAAAAATCAACATCCTCATGGATATGGCAAATTTTTCAATTCCTCACTTCTTTGAGCACTTTATTGAAAAATCCAGAATCAAGTTACCTTTTCCTAACATTCTTTTATGGCACCTTTGACCCATTCCTTTAGGAATATGGAGAAAGCAAAGCCACTCCAACAGTTTAAATATTTTGGCATTATTTTAAGATTCCTCTCTCTGTAGGGAGGTTGCTCAACTGAGGAAAAAGATGACATAAGACTTACTACACCTGGAGTCTCCTGGAGAACTCATTCGTTAATTAACAAATCTCAAGCTTGCTAAAACTTTGATTATGATTTCTCAGAAAGACAAGGTGACATCATGGCTCATGTCAAGTCAAGAATGGCTATAGCATTTGTTTCCCAACATGATGATGAAACTCTTCTGATTTTGCAAAAACGAATACATAAAATTACATGAACAATACTGAAGGAAAAGGCCATGACTTACTGGTCAAGAAAGAAGAAAAATTGTTGAATGGGACCTTATGGGCCCACCATGAATATCTTCATGAAAGTGCTATCCAGGTTTCATTCCATCCTTCTGCCGAAATTTACAATCTAGTCTATATTTTAGAGTTTCATTAGTGGAGACTTTCATTCTTTATGGTGAAGGCATTAAGGGTGGCTGCTATTGAAGTTTCTCATCATATATATTGAAAAGGAAATTTATTGCCAACCTATTAGAGTGACTTTAATGTTCTCTAAGCATATTATTTGCACATTTGATTGTAAGCCATCAATAAGTGCTTTCTGGAAATACTTTTCTCAGCATGAAGAGAGGCAGGGGTGTGTGTGTAATTATGGAGATGTGCATACTTTATCTTACACACCCAAAGGCAGGTGAGATTTCATGATCCCATGTGATAAGGGGGAAATATGGAAATAATTGTCCCTTTCTTATGAATAATTGCTAGTTCTATAAGGGAGATAAGTTTCTCTATCAGGAGGTTATACTTTTAAATAGCCAGATTAAAAGCAGTTATGAAATGACTTTTGAAGTCTGGATGCAATTCGGCCAGCCTATTTCCATCATAATAGAATCTCAGAAGTGAGCAGGGTGGGGGAAAGAAGGACCCATTACAGACAGGTCACCTGATCCATCCCCTACTGACAATGCAGAATTGTTCCTTAGAGTTCTGTCTGCAGGGCTTTGTCCAGTCTCATTTGAAATGAATACCCAGTAAGACGTACAGATCTCACCATGCCCCTTATTTTTAGCTATAAAGTCTATTTCCTAACTGCAGTAATGACTAGTCTGCCAACCCATTCATCTTCAATCCAAAGAGTGAAAGGAAGGATGATTTTTTGTTGGCTTTTTTTTTTAATTTTCTTAAGACCAGGCATGGAAGAGAATTGGCTCATGAACTTCAAGAGGTTGAAGAGGGGGATAGCTGATACTGCACAATTTCTCTATGACACCCTGTCCTCCTCCCCAAACATCTCCTAGGCTGAATGATTTTTGCTCAGAGAAAAATAAAGAGTTCCAACAATACAGTAAGATATAAGTACTTCCTGGAATAAGATCAAGGAGCATTAGAATTGTTTCACAAAATGGCAGCGCTGGAAGGAAATCCAGTCCAAGCCCCTCCTTGTAGAAATTCATAACCTCAGTCTCTTCTAATAATAGCCCCAGAATGGATGGTATTTGCATTTCCCAGAGTCTCATCTATGGAAGATAACTCATGGAAATCTCTTTACAAAACTCCAAATGAGTTCAAGAAAGAGGCATGTGTGTGTTTGTCTGTGTGTCTGTGTGTTTATTTACATATATATGTAAGTATGTATTGATGGTGGATAAATGGGTATATATGTTTGTGTTTATGTCTATACACATATACCAATTAAATATTTTTATCCAATATACATATCTTACATATAAATATATAATAATTATTACAACTATTAACTTAAAACTTCCCAATCAATCAATACTGCCCCCCCATTAGGAACCATCTCATATAGTTCTGTCATACTGGATTGATAATAGTAAGAAGCAACATGGGAACAAATGAAGACACTGCCAAGTACTAATTTAGTGCCTCCCAACAAAGATTGATATGTTGTTGTTTGTCCTTTATTTTAGAAGAGAATCAATGACATCATGGGAGATGTCTTGAATAAGACTTAAATGAAGCAGCTCTACACAAAATTGCCAACTTCACTCTCTCTTCCTGAGCCATCAAAGTCCAGTGGCAGAACAAAAACCAAGATGACTGACAATGGCCAAAAATACAGTGAAAGACCTGGATGTCTTCAGTGCCTGACCAAGCTCTAAGTCAGCATGAGGAACCTCCAGCTCACAGATCATAATTGGTCTGTGCTACCAAGGCAACTACAGGCAAAACTCAAAATTCAATAAAACTAGGAACTTTTTAGGGGTGAATTAAACGTTTGACCAAATATAGCCCACAAATGCTGTTATAAATATCCAAATGGCCCTTGTTAGAATAAAGGTTCCCCACTCCTCATAGCTCCTCAGTATTTCAGCCACCTATGTTGGAAGAAATTATCTGTCCATTCCACCAAGGGAAGCTTTCATATGCTTGGGGTAAACATTCAGAGATGCTAACAGTCAAAGTACTTTCCCAGTTTCTATTTTCTGTGCCACATAACACTCATCACTTCTACCCCTAAAATAGTTGCCATTTTATTATTGCCACCTACTCATGCCTATTTTACAAGACTGCCCACTCATGACTCAAGAAATACTGACCTCCCTTCAGAATCACAGCTCTCCTGCCACCTACAGAACCACAGCAGGTAACTTGAGACAGAAGGGAATAATAGGATTAGGTGGAGACACTGAGAAACATTAGAATTTATGACTTTATTTAAGGGAGAAACAGCACAAGTGAACCTATTCCTATAGAATAAACGTGCTTCTTTACGGACCTGTTCCCCACTCCACCAAAGGCTTTGGTGACAGATACACAGGCTAGGCAAGAAAGGTCTCTTTCTATACAATGACTCTTAAAGGCTACAGGTATAATAAGTCCCTGGGAAAGCATATCCAAGACCCTCCCAAAGCCCTACGTTCTTTGCCCCAGAGTTTTATTAGAGATGTAATGCAGAGAGATCTTGTCCATCCCTACAAAGAATCCTTGGACACCAAAAGTTTTCTGGGAGAAAGAGCAAAGATAGATCTTTTACATATACATTTTCCAGGGCTAAACCTATTCCAGGTCCACCAGGAACAGCAGGACTATTTCCTGTCAACAATGTCACAAGTTTTGGTGCAGTACTTAGAGGACCAAACCAAAGTCAAGGAAGCCTTGAAACAAGTGCTACCTCAGACACCTACTAGCAATGTGACCCTGGGCAAGTCACTTCACTTCTTTCAGAGTCAGTTTCATTATCTGAATTATAAATGTGGATAATAATGGTACCTACCTCACAGGACTATTTTGAGGATTATAAGAGATAAATTTTATGAAGTATTTTGCAAAGCTTAAAATGCTACATAAATGCTAGCTATTGTTACTAGATTTCTCACTGTTATTTTCAATCCAACTTGTATAAATCATGTTGGAGAATTAAATTCTATTTTCTCATTTAAAAAAAGTTTTAAGCACTTTCCTTTCCTGGATCTTTTTTTCCATTTGTAAAATGAGGGGATTGAACTGGATTCTCTCAAAGATCTTATTAGCTCTACCATGCTATGCTTTTATGATTCGATAATTATAAGTTGAGATAGCAATACAACTCAATGAAGTGATCAGCTTGAAATACCTGGATAATTGGAACCATCATTTATTAATTTCCATATCCAGATGTTGGAACCTCAGACTCCTAATAAAAGACTTCATACCCTCTCAGTTTAATCAGGTTTCAAACTCTAGATAATTAACCCATTGTTCATTTCCATTCACATCTATGTCTTGGTCACTTTTTGCTATCACTCCTATTAATATAACAAGTTCCCATTTTCTAACAATGAAGGGGTTCAGGCAAGAGAATCATACAATTTTCAAGGAGCTGAAGAATTCAAATAGAGAGGTAAAGAACAAAGGAAAATAAAGCAAAAAGTAAAGGTATGAAGCGGGGTCACAGACTTAGGGGTCAACTGCTCTAAGTATAATGAAAATAAAGCTATAGTGCCAAGGATGAGATCTAAGTCAAGTCATATTGCAACTGAAGTCCCAAAAGTCTTCATCTGCTAAATGAGGAAAAAGAGCTAGATTGGATTGTATTTAAAGCTCCCTCCAAGGGAAAGCTAGGTGGAGCAGTGAATAGAGCACTGGCCCTGAAGTCAGGAGAACCTGAGTTCAAATCTGACCTCAGACACTTAATAATTACCTAGCTATGTGACCCTGGGCAAGTCACTTGACCCCATTGCCTTACAAACCCCCCCCAAAAAACAAAACAAAAGCTCCCTCCAGCAATGCCTTGTTATGATTCTGGAAATAAAGCAACAATATTGGTGATAATTATTGTCTCATTGTACTTATAGTTATATATACATACATACATATATATATATATATATATATATACACAAATCAAGTAAACTTCATGAAGGTTTCATTATTGAGGACAGCTAGGTAGTACAGTGGACAAATCATCAGACCAGGATTCAGAATAATCTCAATTCAAAACCAGCTTCTGACAATCCTTGTATGACCTAGGACAAGTCATTTAATCCTATATGCCTTTGGTGGCTCAGTAAAATGAACTGGAGAAAGAAATGGAAAACCATATCTTTGCCAAGAAAAACCCCATATGGGTTCAGGGACATTCAATAATGTCATTGGACATTATTGAAATGATTGGATAATGATAATAAAAATAAAAACAGAATATAAGAACTATATATGAGTATTACAAGTAGATGAGAGGAAAATGCAATATATGGAGGGAGGAAAGGTATCAAGGAAGACTTCTTAGAAGAGCTTCCATTTGTATGTCAAGTTCACTGTGCTATACAAAGTGTGTAAAAAAGCATAAAGAGCAGCTAGGTGGTAAACAGTTAGAGCATTAGACCTGAAATCCTGGGGACCTGAGCTCAAATCTGTTCTCAGATATTTACTAACTATGTGACCTTGGGTAGTCCAATTAATGCTGTTTGCCTCAGTTTCTTCATCTGTAAAAATGAGCTAGAGCAAACCCCTAAAATATCTCCACCAAGAACATTACAAAAATGGTCAGTTAGACAAGACTGAAAAATTACTCAACAATAATAAATGAGGATGAGACCTCTAGTTGCCTTTCCATCTCTACCGTATACTCTGTAAGTACTCTTGCTTATCTATACATTTCTCCTTTTAAACCAGCATCCAAAATAAAAGAAAAAAGCCTTATGAAGGAGCCAGAATAAAAGGTAATTCAATGCCAAACTCTGACAGGTGTAGAAAGTGTCTAGTTCTTTAGCAGTAACAATTTGCTCCTGTTAATAACAGATAACTTTCTCAGGAACAAGAAGACAAAACTCACAGATTGTCCATTTCACAGATTGGAAAAGGGCATCATGGTGGGGAGGTAGGGGTGGGAGGAAGGAAGATCTAGTTTCAGAGAGACCAGCTGTTTGGAATATGAATCATCTTGGCTGACAAGAGTCCACATCACAAATAGGTCCTTGCAGGAAGACACAACCACAGATTCAGAATGCAAGAAGAAACTTGGAGTTTTTCCAGAAGTGATAATTTCAGCCTGGGGTGCAGGCATCCACAATGTTAAGATGCCTACCAACAAGAAACCATTATTTCTATCAAACAAATGCCTCCCTCACTCTACTCCACAGAGATGAGGATAAGAAATCAAGAAATCTCCAGATGAGAAACTTACACCATCTCTATTCTGATGTATCCAGATTTTACAACTACACACTTTCATATGAACTGTCTGCATGGAACTATATGAGAGACATCTTGGGCACTGTTTTCTAAATATAAAATCCCACTGACATAAAGACAGTGATATCAAGGTGGTTATTTGGCCTCAAAGTACCCTCATCCCCATCCAGGATAATGTACTAATTGGATCTCAGAGTACAAATTAGTAAAATCAGACTCAGCAACATGTCCTCCATTGACTCAGAATAATTTACCTCCCTACCCCAAACACCAAGATTTTTTTAAGAGTTCTCTAAGTTTTTTGATTGTTAATTAATGATCTCTTGGGCTTTCATCACCCCTTATGTAATATCTATTAAAAGAAATAAAAGCAGAATCAAATCCAGAAGTTTATTCAACTGATATTTTCTGAGTGGCCAATCCTCAGATGTTTTATTTGGGGATGGGGGAGAAAGGGCTAAAATTGGCATTATATGTGAAGATGATATGTAAAAAATTTGAGAATTTTAGAGACTTATTATTCATATTCTGAGTGAAATGAACAAGTCCTTGAATTGTTGGGTACAGTTATAATTGCAATTCTCCATCGTTTGACTTCAATAGCTAAATGACCTTCTTGAGGCAACTTTAGCAATAGTTGAGTACATGTTTATTGCCTTTGGTCAAGTCACGTCCTGGCCATCATCTCACCATGCTGTCTACAACCCAGTGTATACTTTAGTCATCATGCTCATTCCTCCCAAACTTCACAGCAAAACTGAATGACAACCCTGGCTCTGATAGAGATTTTGTCCTAGATCTTACCACGAATGATGCCTGTATCCTCCTTACTCATCATCACCTTACCATGCCTCCACACATGGGCTGCTCCCTCTCTTCTAGATCCGCTTTCATCTATTATCTTCCTCCATGAGAATTTAAGCTTCTTGAAGTCAAAGATTGCTTATATTTCAATCTTCAGAATAGTGCTTGACTCATAGCAGGTACTTAAGAAATGCTTTATCTATCTATGCAGATTGTGTCAAGACAAAACAGGTCACATAGAATGAACAAAATTCTACCAATTGCTTTTTAACAACCATACTATCCAGTCAGAACATGAATTCATCTTTCACATGTTGGACACAAATTAATAATAACATTAATAAAGAATTGTAAAGTATGCAGCACACTTTCTTCACAACTATGCTATGATGAGATAATGCAGATATATTAATACTATTACATAAGTGAGAAAATGTAGATTCTAGGAGTTTAAATGACTTGTCCATGAACAAATAGGTAATACATATAAGGGGAGATTTGGACCCAGGACTCCAGACTATAAAGATCAAGTACTCTTTCTACTATGCTATGAAGATTCATAGAATCATAACTCAGGAACTAGAAGGGACCTTTGAGACCATCCAGTCACTCCTTGCATGTATAGATGCAGAAACTGACACTCATGGAAGTGTCTTGCCCAAGATTACACAGGTAGTAAATTAAAAAAATTCAAAAAATTTGAACCAAGGATCTTTGACTTCAAGTCAGTGGTTTTTGTTTTTTCTTGTCCATCATACTATATTCCTCTGAAGAACAAACAAATGGAATGCTATATACACTGTCATAATCCTGGTATTTGGGAAGATAATTAAATGTTCCTTTAGTAATAATAGATAACTAGGTGGTATAGTGAGTAGAATACTTAGTCTGAAGTCAGGAAGACTTGAGTTTAAATCCAATCTCACTCATCTTCTAGAGAAATAACTTAATCTCTATGGGTGACAAAAGTCAGGATAACTGTCCATGTCCCATTGCATTCTGCTGGGGAGGGGGGAGTGGAGTGGACCTTCCCCTAACAGTGACAGTTTGGTCTGGTTACCTTCAACCTGGTTTAGCCTATCTGTCAGGACAGTTTTACTGGGGTGTGACCACTATTCTTGAAGTCACAGGTGAAAGTTAGGTAACAAGTGGACATGAAAAGCAAATAAACAGCCCTGAAAAAGACTTGGCAACCCTTCACCCCAAAGGTTCTCCTTCAATTCCCCTTTCTGTCTTTATATCTCATTTCAGATCTTAATACCCAATTATCTCTCACTTGTTCCTTACTTTCCCTAATTTTATTACCTGGACTAGGAAAAATTAGTTGCTCAGGCTTTTCTTAATATACATACATGTAGATAGACATATATTATATATATACATGTATGTATATACACATCCACACTACATCACAAAAGTATGCTTAAAGAACATATGATCTGGGGTGGCTAGGTGGCGTAGTGGATAAAGCACTGACCTTGGAGTCAGGAGTACCTGGGTTCAAAACCGGTCTCAGACACTTAATAATTACCTAGCTGTATGGCCTTGGGCAAGCCACTTAACCCCATTTGCCTTGCAAAAAAACCTAAAAAAAAGAATATATGATCTTACCCTTTGCAGTCAAATGAAAGTGGATATATTTTTGCCTTTGGCCTTCACTTATAACTGAGCTCAGAGCATGATATTAAAGGTAACTAAGTAGAGAATCACAGAATAGAAAGGAATTTCTAAGGGTCCAGGATTTTTTTTTCCTTCTAAACCTTCTTTCCAATTACATTATGTTAACTTACATATGACATACAGATGAAAGTGTTATCCATCTCATGAGTATCAGTATTTCTAGCAGGGAGACTGAGACACAACTATAATAAGATATATAAAAAGATGACTTTGAAGACAGGAAGACCTAATACACACAGGTTGTGTGTGTGTCTGTGTATGTGAGAAAGAGACAGAAACAGCAAGAGAGAGAGAGGAAAGAAAAAAGACAGTATGAGAGTCAGCATTACTTAATCCTAAGGTGGGCAACTTTCTAAGGTTGTTTCAGAGAAGGTGTCAAATTGTATTAGTAGAAAGAATTTCTTCTTTCCTATACCAGTGAAATAGCAAGCCCAGTCCTTATAACTACCCCTATCAGGAAGATCAAGTCCTATATATCTCACCCAGACGTGATGTAGTATATACTGAATGAATGAATGAATGAATATAAAAGTATTCATTAAGCAGTTATTATATATGAAACATTATACTAAGCAACTGAGGTTGCAAATAGAAAAGCAGAGTAAGTTCTTCTTTCAAACTCTAATAGAGAAGAAAATACATACAGAAGGTTTCAGCTGAATGGGGTATGGAAAGATTCCATGGTGCAGTAGTAAAGAAAATAGTAATGCATCTTCTATAAAAATCATTTCTATTAGTAAAACTATATCCATTTCTGATGTTGAGCCACTTGACAATGTCCATGATGAGACCTTTCTCTGTTATGTAACTGTGGACAAGGGAATTTAACATCACTTTCTCAGATTCATCATTCTTAAAATGAGTATCTTTATAATATCCATAGCATTTAGCTATGTTAATGACTAAATGAGACAATATTTATAGGATGCTGTATAAATAGTACCCTTTCTGGATCACTGCCTCTTCATGGCAGAGGGGTTCATGTAACTCAATGAAACTATGAAAAATGCTATGCAAGATTGCCCAGGATGGACAGGTGGAGTGTTCTGACAAAAGGTGTTACACTAGAAAAGGAAATAGTAAATCATTCAAGTATCTTTGCCAAAGGAAACCTAGACATGACTGAACAACAACAAAAGAGAAATGTTCGTTCTTATTATTATTATAAATGGCAAGAGTGAGCACTCAAGGATGTAAAGTGATTTGTCCTCAGTAAGACAAAGACAAGGAGTTATTAACAGAACTTGGATCTTAACTTAGATTTTATGAATAAATTAATAAGTATTTATTAACACTTGCTATGTTCAATGAACTGGGCTAAGTGCTGGAGATAAACAAAGAAAATCAAGATAGTTCCCATTAGGAAAAAGTTCACATTCTACTGAGGAAGGTAACAAATATAAGAGAATTAGGCTACAAGTCTTATGGGAAAATACTGTGACCCTTAGTATACAACCACATACAACAGTAAAGCAGAGAGTAATGAATCTTGTTTAACTATATTTCTACTTATAAGATCATTCATTTCTGATGCTGAACATTCAATGGTGCCAGAGGCTTTGGTGTTGAGAACTTTCTTTTCTAATTCTCCAGTGACTATGACTCTAGAAGAGGGCAAGACTCCAGCACATACAGGAATAGCACATATCTCTCCAGAAGTTGCTTCCTTTGATTATGGTTAAAGGACCTAGCCTCTTCTAGAGCCAATGTTCTTGAAGGTTGCTCTTGAGTGCAATGAACTATTTCCAAGGGAAAGTGGTAATGAAGATAATGGTGGTTGTTTGAATGCCTGGAAACTCCCTAAAGGTTCTTTGTTTCTTTAGTTAAGTTTGCCTTGTTAACCCATAGGCTGCAGGTAGTGGGATATCTGACCCTTTCTTCATAAGGTTTACTTTCATGGATATTGGCTACAGGGTTGGGTTAGAAAAAGAAAAATAGATCTGTGGGGTGCTACTTTTACATTGGGTCATGTCCAACAATGGCAGATGAAATGGGGGGTGGTGAGGATGGTGGACCCTACTCCATAGGAGTTCCTCCTCTCAATACCTGTGAAATACGATTGGTGATTTCTGTGAGTATTGCTACTACCAGGGTCTTAGGATCAAAGACTTAAGTTTTCTCTATTTAAATCTGGGAAGAGATAGTGGTCAAGTCTACAGCAGTGCTTTGATTTGACTGGCATGTTCTGCATATTTCAGGATTCTTTGCTATACCAACAATATTTGTTACCATCATGGGCAATGTCCAACATAGTTTTGGCTTTCTTGCTGTTTCCCAAATCCATCCCTCTATCACCCATCTCCATGCTTAGTATGTGTTCACTTCTTTGTGCCTTTCACAATTCTTGAATTCTTTCAAGACTCAAATTAAATTCTACTTCATATGGAAAGTTTTTCTTCTTGTCCTAGGTACTGCTCTCCTTCAAAAAATGCATGTGCATTTATCTCTTTAAATATTACATTCCTCTCCTATAATTAGGCTCCTTAAGGAGAGGAACTTTTTATTTGTTTTGTCTTTATAATAATATCACCTAATGTAGGACCTTGTCCATCACAGATTTTGAAAAATTGGGGGTTGGATCAAATAACCATATACCTACCTCTGCACTATGAAGACAATGAATCAGTCACCAAGAATGATTTCCTCTCATCATTCTGAATAAGGAAAGAGAAAACAAACTATTGAATAAGTTCATTTTAATTTTTAAGTATCACCTACGTTAGAAAGGGCAACATACAAATAAAACATATCCCTTGGATTCATTAAATACACTAGACACATATACCCCCAAAGATGGTGGCCATATATTCAAGTCAATTCAATTCACAAGCACCTATCATATACCAGGCATCATGCTAAGTGTGGAGAATATAAAACTATTTATTGTTAATCTAGAGTTATTCACTTTACTTGGCTACCTTTGATTTTTACTAAATATAAAAGTCTGTTGGGTTTTATTTTTATTAGCTTCTTGAATACTTAAATCATTAATTCCAAATAAACTCCCTGTACAAGATGTTCAATTCTATTCAATATACCAACATTTATTAAACTCCTGCTTTGTACAGAGAAAGTACTTTTATTAGATCCTGGTGAATTATAAGAGTTGAGAAAAGATGGTCTCTGCCCTTAGGGAGTATACCATCCAGTTGGGAATGAGACACAAAGATAACTGGTAACTGAAAATAATTGTCATAATTGCATTAGAGAGTGGCAATGTGGAATGGCTGATGAGTGACCTTGGAGTTAGGAAAAGTCCTGATTATGATACCTACTTGCTGCATATCCTGGCAAGCCAAGTCTCCAGGCAAAGCTGTAAGATTAGACCTCAAAGGTCCTTTCTTTTTCTAAATCTATGATTCTTTGATTACAAGTTACAGGTGAATTGATAATCTACTTTGATGGAGATAGTTTCCACACCAGGAGCACTTTGTACAATTTTACTGATACATCTAGGAACCCCCACTACTCCAACAAAAGATATTACAATAGTACAAGAAAAGTTGTTTCTGGAGGTATAAGGTCAGGAAAAGAACATAATTGACTGTGGAAAAAACAGGGAAGACCATGAAAGAAGAAAAATTTAGCTGGACATTTAGGGGTAGAGAGAAAATCAGCAGGGGAAAAAGGGAAGAGAGAGAGAGAGAGAGAGAGAGAGAGAGAGAGAGAGAGAGAGAGAGAGAGAGAGAGACATTCTAAGAATGGTAATTATATAAGCAAACCTACAGAAAGAGGAGAGCATAGGGTATATCTGAAGGATGAGAAGCAAAGTGTTATGAGAAGACTGGTGGGACCATTTCATGTGATAGGGGTCTCTATAATAATAGAGAGTCCTGAATATATTTAAGTGGGAATGGTTTCATAACACCTGGAAAGATTTATATGAAGGAATATAAAGTGGTATGTAGAACCAGGAGCACAATTTATACAGTAGCAGCAATACTGTCAAGATAATCAACTGTGAAAGACTTAGAAACTCTGATTAACACAATAACACATCACAATCCCAGAGGCCTTATGATGAAAAATGCTATCCATAATCAGATAGGGAACTGATTGTTCAGATTAATGCATATTTTGTTCTCTTTCTTTATTTTCGTTGTTTATTTTTTCTAATATGGCTAATGAGGAAATTCGTTCCACCTGACTTCATATTTGTAATGGGATCTCTATTTGTTGCTTTCTCAATAGATTAGGGAGGAGGAGAAAAAAAGATAATTTGGAACTGAAAATAAAATAATATTGATTTTTAAAGTTTGAACGTTACTTAATAGGTAATAGGGAGATACTGAAGACTTCTAAGCAGAAGAATGATGAGACTGATTTAAGCCTTAAGACTATTAGCCTAGCAGTTGCATAAAAGATTTCAATGGAAACAAGACCTATTAGAATGCTATTATGATAGCCAATGTGATTGATAATTAGGGTCTTTGTAAGGGTAATAGAGATGGAAAATGATGAAAGAAATACTGTGAACATGAAGTAAAATGAAGAACACCAGACTTTTAGCATCAGGAAACCTAGATTGAAAAACTGGTTCTCTACTTACTATGTTTGTCATCTTAGGCCAATCATAATTGTTCTAGGCCTCAGTTTCATGAAGATGAAGAAAATATCATTTATACTGTGAACCTTACAAGATTACTCTTTTAAAAGCATACTTTATACTATAAAATAAAACAGCAACCTAGACAATAGAGTTTAAATGATATGGGAAGAGTTTCTTCCATCATTTTTTTCTTTTTAACTTTTATGGCATTTCTTCAACTTTATTTTTTTTCTTAAATTACAATGGGTTTTTTCAATTGAGAAGAATTTATTTTTTTTCTCCCAAACACCTTCCTTGCATGCACCACTGGAATGAAAGAAAGAAGGAAAATAAAACACAACAAAACATTTGGCCAGCTTTAAAAGGGTAGCCCCTATTAGTGTTGTCATTAGGCTGGGGGGGGGGGGGTCCTGAATACCAGACTAGGATTTGAGCTTTTCTCTGTATGCTATAGGGAACCATTGCAAAAGCAGAAATGTATAAAAAGACAATTTTGTAAGTTAATGCAGAGTTTTTTAATAGAGCTTGAAATTTCATCAATATTTAAAACTCTTACTGAAGATTTAACTCTACCAGAACAAATCAGGATATTCTCTGCCACTGTCTTTGAGAGTTGGGTGTGAGGCATTGAGAGTTTAATCATAATCAATTAAGTTAAATGTAGTGCTTGAAACTATCTCAGAAGCCAATTTTCTATCCACTCTGCCACAATGCCTCTCTCAATTAAATAACTATCCATAATTCTGTCTATGAAGACAGGTGGCAGAGGAGATAGAGTACCAGACCTGAGTTCAGATCTGGTCTCAGACACTTACTAGCTGTGTGACCCTAGACAAGTCACTTAACTCA
The DNA here is from genome assembly GCF_037893015.1 of Macrotis lagotis. NCBI lineage: Eukaryota > Metazoa > Chordata > Mammalia > Peramelemorphia > Peramelidae > Macrotis > Macrotis lagotis. The sequence goes on along the minus strand of NC_133661.1, from coordinate 105,748,763 downwards.
TTTGCTTCAGTTTCTTTAGCTGTAAAATAAGCTGAAGAAGGAAATGGCAAACCACACAGTATTTTTGCCAAGAAAACCTCAAATGGGGCCATGAAGAGTCAGACATGACTGAAATGACTCAACAACAATTCTGCCTTAAGTCAAGCTTCCATCACCAATCAACAAATATTTTGGAGTGCCTACCACATTGCAAATAGCTATACCAGCTGCCTTTTGGATCTAATTTTTACCCTCAAGAAGCTAATAATCTTTCCAGGAAGATAAAATGGATATTTGAGATCCATTATATTATTCCAAGTGAGTGAAGAGCTAAAAAATTCTATGAGTTTATAAAGAAGAGCAGACAAGACTAAATGGTTTGGGAAATACTATTTGGAAAAGATATCAACTGTTATTATTTACTTTAAAAATTGCTGTTCAGTTTACAAACCAATAACAAACACACAACCTTAATCTCACAATGAAGTCTACTAGACTACTTTTTAACTATATACACCTTCTTCAGTGTTTTACATTTTAACAACAGTAATTGGGAGTTTAGAGTATGTGTCCTTCCTTAAAATCCACTATCTTCTCCTCTAAAGGACAGCAAGTTCAGTGTGTGTGTTATCAAAAAGATTACTTTTGTTATTTATTCAAAGATTAGAAGTTCTTCTTGGGAATGGGAGAGATCACTAACAACATGTCATTTCAGGACCCTCATCACAATATTGAATAGAGTCACATAATTGGAAATGTAGTCAACCATAACAGGTGTTAGTGGATGATGGTACAATCAGATACAACCCTTATCTCTGTGCTTTCAAACTCAGGCCATTTCACACTGAAAAAGGATTTGCCAGTATCTGAAGGAACAAAGAAAAGCAGTTTCAGAAAAGTGTTCACAATAGCAGGGGCACCACTACCCCAGAGCAATTCTGGCAATAAGCAGTTCAGAGTCACTGGTGACACATATGCTACATGACATGAAAAATTAAGGCCAAGTAACAGAGCTCTTATTGGATTGGCCTCTCAGACAGACAAAAATGCCCAATGGCAGAGTTAATGAGAAAAAATTAGTTTGTCGCTAACCATTAGGTTGATCAATAATCTATTAACTCTGATCTTGCTAGTGCCAAGCTTTTATTAAAATTTGTGGCCTGTGATTTGGACATTATCCACAAACTCTAGCTATGATTGATATAAAGTTGTATCTCTGAGAAAGAACCAAATAATATATGCCCTTGAACCCAAGGCTTTGAAACCAAGAACATTGGTACAACCACTTTCTCAGTATCTGCTCATCTCCATGGCCTTTGAAGATCTTTGAGTGCAATTTCATTCTACTCTGCTTAGTCGATCCTGACTTTTATTTTAATGGGTAGAGCCTCAGCAGAGATTCAGAGGATTGTAATTAAATAGCACACCTTTTAAAAGAAGAATAAAAGTTACATAGTCTTCAAGGTAAAAAGTATCTTCTCAAAGTCATTTCCACACCTGTACATAAATCTCACATTCTTCTCACCCATAGGCCACTTGCCTTTGAAACTGCAAAATCAGCAAAGTTCAAAGAGACATCTTCTGTATTAGTACATTAAACCAGTGAGGGGACTGGGAAGCAGGGAGGCAGAAAAGTAATATCAAGGTATGAGAGAGAGTCCAATTTAATACATTAGAGAGACCTTATCTGGCACAAGGGGATAGAAAGGTTACAAAAGCATACAATTCTCTTCTTAATTCCTCTGATATTGGTTCTCTCATGTTTAACTTTTCCATGAAGGGAAAGAAAACATATCATTTCCTCGAAGGAGAAAAGAAATGGTCTGGTAGGCAAAAGAATTCGTTTCTATTAAGGAAGCCCTAGTTTGAGGGCACTCTCAATTAGCTCACTGGAAGCAGAGTTCCTGGCTAAGTTTTCATGTGTCACACTGAGACTTAATACTGTTATAGCTATGGCAGGGAAGATTTCAGTGCTGAGTAGGAGAGGGAATAGATGATCTGGAAGCTTCCTTGCAACTCTTAGTTTTCATGATGTTATGGTCTTTAAACCAAAGTCCCTATCTGTATATTTGGGTTTATGCAACAGGAACTTAGGAAAGAAGGGGCTCTATTTGTTCCTCTACTTGAAAAGACATAGCATAAGAAGAAAAAATGAAAGGGGAGATCAACCATCAAAGCCACAGAGAATGACAGAGAGAAGGAAGAAGCAAGCATAAGTGAAAATAAGAGAGGGTGGTTCAGACATGAAGATGTGTTAGACTAGCAGAATAATAAGAAAATGTACTGAATTCCCAAAAGATATGTTGGCAAAAGAATGAAAAAGTTATAGCATCAAAGAAAGAATTTGTAGGGCTTTGTTGAAAGGGAAGAGGAAGGAAAAACAAAGAGTCATAATCTTAGGCATAAAAATTTTTCTTTTAATCATATCTGACTCTTCATGACTTTATTTGGGCTATTCTTGGCAAAAATTCTGGAGTAGTCTGTCATTTTCATCTCTGGCTCAATTTACAAATGAGGAAACTGAGACAAATAGGGTAGGTGACTTGCCCAGGATCACACATCTAGTAAGTGTTTGAAATCAGATTTGAATTCAGGACAATAATCTTCCTGAATCCTGGTCAGCATTCATTCCACTGCATCACCTAACTGTCCAGACATACCTGTAAAAATGTATACTCTTCAAAGGTAGGGTTGATTTTATCAAATAAGAATCAAAAATATTTTAAAAGTACCTAGCAAAGGTGCCTGGCTTAGCTTTTCTTGGTAGCTATCCTAGTGTATTTAAAGGAGTATCAATTGGAGCAGAAATTTAGCTTGTTCTGATTAACCCCAGAGTCAATGGGTACAAGCAGTGGGTGAAAGATGTAAGTTGGCAAATTTGGACTTGATATAAGGAAGTTTCCTTACTATTAGAGCTATCCCAAAGTTAAATGCACTAGATACCTAAGTTGGCTTCCCTCATTGGCAGTCTTAAAGCAAAAGCCGCTAGGCATTTATCAGGGATGTAGAAATATAGACTGAATTGGATAACATATTTCATCTTCCAACTATGAATTCCTAAAGCATATTGTCCTACTTTCTGGCCACTCCTTGGTTCCCTTTATTGATTCACTATTGTTTTCCTAGGCATCACCCAAGGGTCTGATCTCCCCTTTTCTTCTCTCTGTATATTCTACTTTAATGATTTCATATGTTCCCATAGCTTTGATAATCACCTTTATGTAGAGGACTCCTGAATTCTTCCACATGCATCTGGATATGTGAGGGCAGAATGTTGGGTCTGGAGTCAAGAAGACCTGAATTCAAATCCAGGCTCAAACATTTAGCTAGCTGTGAATTTGGGCAAGTCACTTAACCACTGTTGCCTTAATCCATGAAAAAGGAATGGCAAACCATTCCAGTATCTTTTCCAAGAAAAAATTCATGGATAGTATGGTGTTCATGGTCAATGGGGGTCATGAAGAATCACTGAATGAATATTTAATAGAGCACTTTCTTGAACTCCAGCTCTCTATGAAGTATTTGTATGTGGGTATCCTGCCATCACTTGAAACTCAGCCTATCCAAAACTGAACTAGTTTTCTTTGACCCTAAACTTGACATTTTCCTTAATTTATCTATTTCTATTGATGGCACAATATCCTCCTGTCCATCCATGTTCAAAAGCTTATGGTCATCTCTGACTTTTCCCTCTTCCTCTCTCTAATATCCAAGTTGCTAAATACTACAATTCCAGCAGCATAACATTCCTTTTCATAGTCATTATTTCTCCATTTAATCATCACACCAGTTTAGGATTTCATCACCTATTCCTTAGACTAGTATAATGGCCTCCTAACTGCCATCCCTACTTCCAGTCTCTCTTCCAATCCTTTCTTCATTGGCTGATAAATTGATCTTCCTAACACATAGGCCTACACCACTCTTCTACTCAAAAAACCTTCATTGATACCCTATTGCCTTTTGAATAAAAGAAAAAAATCATTTTCCCTAACATTTAAGGCCCTCCACAGTCTGGATTCTATTATCTTTGCCCTATTTCACATCATTCTACTTCCTAAATTTGATGATCTATCCAGAGTCTACTATTGGCTGTTTCCTAATCTTGATCTGCCATTTCCCATTTCTATGCATTTGTATAGGCTACCCACAATGCCTGAAATGAGCTTGGTCCTTATCTCTACTTGTAAAATGATCCTCTTACTTCAATGTTCAGTTCAGGTAACACCCTCTCCATGAAGGCTTTCCCAAATTAAAGAGTTTCCTACCTCCTCAAATTTTCCTAGAGCATGATGTCTATAGCTTTTCCTTTGCCCCCATCATATTTTACCTTGCAATAAATTGATAATAATTATAATAGCATTTATAGAGTTCTTTAAAATTTGAAAAGTACCAAGAGAAATGAAGTGCTATTATTATCACATTTTATAGATGAGAAAATAGAAACTGGAAGAAATAATCAGACAGTTACTAAGTGGTTTATAGGCAGGATTTGAACTCAGTTCTACTTGATTCCAAGTCCAGGGCTTGCTCCTTGCTGTCTATATCTGGATTCATATATAAGTTGTATTCATATCAGAAGCTAAAGAAAAAACATCACTATGTACTTTGCTATTGAACTCTAAAGAACATGAGACCTTTCCAGCTGATTCATTTCTGAAGCTTTCTTTATGTATTTCTCCCTATTAGAATCTGTTTCTTAAGAGCAGATTGTTTTACTTCTTTTCATCTCCAGCATTTTTCATATAACAAATGTTTAGTAAATGTATTTTTTCATAAATTCGTTCTCCCCAGTAGATTGAAAGCTCTTTGAGGGCAAAGATAACCATTTTTCATCCTTGACACATAGCAAAATACCTCATATATATGTATATATATATATATATATTAGACATTTAATAAATATTTGTTGAATTGACTGGGCTGAATTGTTTGAACTTTTGTCACATTTTCCTTTTTTTACCATATCCTTATGATATTTCATTGCAAACTTGTGACTTCAGATCCTGGAACTAACTCTTATCTCTGACCACTGCCTGCTCAGAACTGACCCTTTAACTTCAAATGATCCAGCTGTGGGTTGTAACCTCACACTGACTGAGACTTTGCCTTGACAAATTGTCCCTACCTAGATCAGGTCATCCTGCTTCCATCACAGGTCACATCGTGGAGGGTGCTTGGCTAGCCTTTGGCTTCCTCTGCAGAACTTCCACAACAGGAAAAGAGAATAAGGGGTAAAAGGGGGTGCAAATAACAATATTGGTTTCTCACAACATCTACAAGCTTCTAAAAGAAGGGAATTATATGACCTAGAAATATATATATCTAGAGAGAGAGAGAGAGAGAGAGAGAGAGAGAGAGAGAGAGAGGGAGAGAGAGAGAGAGAGAGATTAGATATATATATAGAGAGAGAGAGAGATGATAGAGATAGAGATAGATGATAGAGATAGAGATAGAGATAGGATAGAGATAGAGATAGAGATAGAGACAGAGACAGAGATAGGATAGAGATAGAGATAGAGATAGAGATAGAGATAGAGATAGAGATAGAGATAGATAGAGAGATGATAGAGATAGAGATAGATAGAGATAGAGGGAGAGAGATAGAGAGAGATGATAGAGATAGAGATAGAGAGAGATATAGAGATAGAGATAGAGATAGAGATAAAGATAGGGATAGGGATAGGGATAGAGATAGATAGAGATACAGAGAGAGAGAGAAATAGAGAGAGAGAGAGAGAGAGAGAGAGAGAGAGAGAGAGAGAGATGGGATAGGGCTAGGGCTAGGGCTAGGGATAGGGATAGGGATAGGGATAGGGATAGGGATAGGAATAGGGATAGGGATAGAGATGAGAGAGAGAGAGAGAGAGAGAGAGAGAGATCAATGTTCCCTTATCTATCTTATCTATTTTGTCTTCTCACTCTGGAATTTCCCTAAACAGTTACAGGGATGTGGAGTTAGGGGAGGGAGATAAGCATTTATCAAGTCCTACTATTTGCCAGAGGCTATGCTAAACATTTTCCAAACATTATCTCATTTGATCCTCAAAATAACTCTAGGAAATGGGTGCTATTATTATCTCCATTTTAAAATTGAGGAAACTGAGGCAAACAGAGATTAAGGGTGTCACACAGCTCAGACATTCCGAACTCCAGATCCAGTGACCTATCTACTGGGCCACCTTACTGCCCTTTCCTTTGAGTGGTCATCTCCTCCCAAAATATCTATTTTAGAGGAACTGCTCAGGATAGCCAGGCTCAATCATTCTACTCTGGACTCTATCCCTGACTCTGGATTTCTTTCTTTACTGTGCCCCTTCTGCTGTCCAATACATTTTTTCAATTCTCTTTTTATGTGTTATTGTCCCCTAATAGGATGTAAGATCCATGAAGGCAGCAATTGTCTTTCTAAGTCCTTTATTTGTATTTCCAACCCCTTGCACAATATCAGTCACATAGTTAACAAATGATTGATGACTTTAAATCTTTTTAATTAAGTATTTTGAATGAGCATGCATTTGTTTTCTCTCTCCCACTGGAAAAAGAAAAGAAAAGAAAAACATTGGTCCCACAGTATCTGGCAAAAAATATATTGTTCATTTTGCATTTTGAGTCCATCGCCCCTATAAAGAAGAAGGCAACAGCCTTCATTATTGATCTCTAGAATCACTGTTAGTCATTTTGCCAATTAGAGGTGTCTTTCAAAATTGTTTAGTTTTGTAATTTTTTATTGTATAGATTTTTTTTAGTTTCTACTCTTTCCTCTGTATTGGTTCATACAAATCTTCCTAAGTTTCTTGGAAACTGCGCATTTTATCATTTGTTATGGCACAATAATATTCTATTACATTTATTGCTTAGTGATTCCATTTGGGGTTTTCTTGGCAAAGAGACTGGAGTTGTTTGTCACTTTCTTTTCCAAATTTCATTTTACAGATGAAACAGCTAATGTTTTCTCAAACCTCACTTTGTGTTTTAACAAAAAGGGTTAAGTGACTTGCCCATATGACATAACTAATAAGTGTCTGAAGTCAGATTTGAACTCAGGAAGATGAGTCTTCCTAACCCTAGGCCAAGTACTCTATTCATTGCACCACCTATCTGTCCTGTACCATAATTAGTTCAGTCATTCCCTGGCTGATGGAAGTGTGAATTAATGTTATCATTCTAAGGCCATAGCCACACTGGGACATTTTAGGGACAATACCACATTTGGGCCTCAGTTGGAAGAGTGCTTTATGACTCATCCCCACATCCACCCCATCTCCACCTTTCCGGTATAGTGAGGAAGACAATCACTAAGCAACAGCTGAAACATTCCATAGTAATTTGTTGTGGCTATAGTTTTCCTGTAATAACAACAAATACCTTGCAATATTGTACTGTTATCTAGTATCTTTCTATATTCTAAAAGTAAAGGTGAAGAAGAGACCTGTGCACCCCATCACTGTTTGACTAAACTGTTGATCAGCATCACCAATATTTTAACCACCAATTAACACTATTTCAGGCTACTTAAATACTAATTGACAGCTTAGTCAGCTAGTGATATTAGTGAAATAAAGGAGAGAATTTTTCTCTTCCTTATATTTTTAAGAGCCTATAATCATTTATGAAGTCTAAGTCATATATAATTTCTATATATAGTTCTGAGATGCTTTCCTCTTCATTCAGTTAGTGTAATTTTTAATTACATTAACTCTGCCCTTTTGAAACACATCAGAAACTTAGAGATTACCCCCCGCTCTTTCTATACTATTTCAGATTTTCCCATTTATTTCAATAAGATGCTTTGTGATTTTTGATTGATTGTAATGAGAGAGCTGTATGGATTAGGGGAGAGGGCTGATTAACAATAGAATACAGCACAGGAGAAACTTGTCATAAAGCTACACCTTCTAAGAAAAATTGACTCAAAATGTGATGATTTGGGGTAGAATCCAAGAAATCTCTGTTAGTATTGAGTTCTCTATAGCAAAAATTATTATGGAAAAGCTCTAGCACATTATTTACCAAACTAAGCACAATCAATTTCTCCTCTCTTTTAATTTACTCACCCTAAATGATTCATCTTTCCTTCTGACATTTTGGACCCTTTAGACACCCAGAAAACACACTCTTCTTCCTTTATCTCTTATTCATCATTTTCAGAGATCATAAATATTTAGCTCCTGAAGCCTTTTCTCTGGGAGTGAGCCCCCTCCAGTCCCTTCATCATTTAAATGTCTCTCTACTAAGTTTCCTCCAAATCTATTGACAACTTCCAGCTAAAAAAGGAAAGAATACGGAGTTCTAATGAAAACCTTGCTACCATCTTGATTTCTTCCCAATAAGAATAATTTCTGAATTCTGAATTGAGATCATGAGATGCTCCAAAATAAGTTAGTAAACAAAGCATTTTTCAAAGCTGTTTGGTGTTGCCATGGTGACAGAGGTGATCATAGACTTACATTTGCCTGAATAAAATTCTAACAAAAGTGACTGAGAATTGGGCCATGGAGTGGGGAGGGGAGTGGTACTGTCATGTAATTTCTTAGATTCTAGATTTAGAAAGAAAAGAATAGACACACTAGAGAACAATCGAAATGCGGAAACTCTGCCCTGCTTGTCTGCACAAGGAAAATGTTTGAATAACTATCCTTAGGGGAAAAAAAATTACATAGCAGAAAGTTGAAAGCCTTGCTGAAGTAAACGGCCCTTACTCAACTGAGCTGTCAAGCAGAGATGTTGGTGGAGCTGAAAACGTGAAAAGTCTGCCCTGGTATGCAAGGGAAGGATGCATCATCCAAAGGCTTACATAGATGCTTTGAAGTTACATATCACAGGGTAATCACAAACTCTGCTATGGCAGGGTAATCACAAACTCTGCTATGGGCAACCCAAACTCAGTGCAAACAGGAACAAAGAAGAATTAAGGCAAGAGAAGTGGAGGAGAGATTGAAAGCTACTTAAAATTAAGAGGCCTTGAATTCAGAAGAACACAGATTCAATGCAATCATTGCTTTAGCTCCTAGTCACCTCTAGGAAAGAGAGAGTGGACTGCCTCCCCAAGGCAAGGGTTCAAAATCTATAGTCCCTGTAAGCCCTGTGTGATCCCTCTATTTTCAGCATCTTTGATGATATGGGCATATAACTTTTAGCTAGGGCCTGTTAAATATGTTGTGTTGTTGCACCAGGATCATGAATTCACTAAAACAAACAATTGAGCTTTATTTTATATTTCATTGCTCTCCCTTCCTCCACCACCACCCCCTTCCCATCCCCCCAAAACGATAAGACAAATACCTGCATTAGTAGGCTGCAGAGTATGTGGAAAAATTCATATCCAATCATTGTGAATAGCAGAATCTAACTATAGTGAGTTAGTACAGAGAGAGGCATTTTCCCTTATGATACGTCTTCCTTTGTGGGCCAAATCTCTTCCTATTTATTTGTGTTTTGGGACAATGTTTGCTTTGGGGTTTTTAGATTTTGTTGCCAGTTTGGGGAGGCCTGATTGTTAAGAGCTACCTCATCCCATGTAGTAGAGAGAGGTTGTGAGCAGGTTGCAGAGCTCTCAGAATTTTCATTTGTGAGCCAAGGGACCATCTTGCCATGGCTAAGAGCATATTTACAAACCTGAGGGATGCCAGCTTGCTCAAAATGGGAGCAAAATGAAGCTCATATTCTGCTTGGAAAGAAAGAAAAACCCTGTTATGACTAAGTTCTCAACTCATTCACACACGGTGTTAGGTGATATGAAATTATTAAAGTCTTCACTCCCTTGCTCATGAAGTTTCATGGGTTTCTCCTTGTCTTAAAAAACAAAATATGAAGTCTTCTATTAAATTAAATACCTTAACAATATAACTGCATCTATTTTTGAGGCTAATTTTACATTATCCTCTTTCCTATAGTCTATGTGCTAATCCTACTGTCTTATTGTTGTATCCCATACAGAGATTCCATCTATTTCCAGAGACATCATAGAACTAAAAGTCTTCCCCACCCCAACTCAGCTCTTAGTTTTCCCTCTAAACTAACTTCTATTTACATTTGAAATCTAACTCAAGTACAATTTTCTTTAAAGACCTTTCCTAATTGCCTGGTTATTGACATCCCATTCCCTACCCTATCTTCCAGTCACTAAAAATAACATATTTTATCTATTTATCTATGAATATACACCATATCCTCAGCACTATGTAAGCTTTGGAGAACAAGGATTGCCTATTTTTTGTTATGTATACTCATCCCCTGGCACAATGCCTAGGTGTCATTTAAAAACTGTTTACTTATTGATTATTATCTGACACTAATGTTCAGAGTTAAAATTTATCCTCAACAAAAATATTTCAAAACCCTGATGGATAATGACCTATATCCTGAGTAGCCATCATCCAACTCAAATACTTGAAATTATTTCTGAACTGACAGGAAGACACCTGGACATGTCTGTGGTTATAGTCACAAGTCTTCCTGTATTACATCATTAAATTAATTCAGCACATCTTTATTCTCTTCTTGGTTCAAGGCACTATGAATATTTTCACGTCATCACCTCTTTGAGGACAAGGATCACTTACTACCATACATCATGAATGTCTATAGGGACATTTAGTAGACCCAAAGGGCAGCCATGAATATACAGTACCATTCATTGTGGTTGTGGTAATGAGATGAATATGGAAAGATGAGATTTGATTGCAGGAGAGATCATCTAATCCAACTTCTCACTTTACAGATGTGAAAAGTAAGATCTAGGAAGGCCTATGACTTTCTTAACAAAATATCCAGCTGAGTCAGGTCCATGACTAAAATATCTGGTCATAGAACCATCTATTTTAAGTTCAGTGGGACCTTAGAGAGTATTTGGCTCCTATTAGATGATGAAACTGTTACTCAGAGGCTAAGTGACTTATTCAAGGTCATATAGATAGGAATAGGAAAAACTAAGACTAGAAACCAGATCCTCTGATCCCAAATCCAACACTTACATCATTGTACTATGCTGTCTCCTTCATGTCACCTACATGAATTCTAGTTAAATATATCTCTAAATCCAGGATGAAAAAATTAGACTAGAGGATCCCTGATGTCCTTGCCAATTCTAAATAGGTCTATGATTCCCTTGATAAATGACAAATATGACTCATATCCAGGGTTGTTGTGATTGGAAATCCTCAAGACCAATGAGGTAATAAAGGTGATATGGGCAATTTTGAAGAATTTCTCGATTTGTCATGATCCTTACAAGTCCAAAGACCATTGACCCCACTAAAAGGAGCATTGAAAAATCTAGAGTAAGATAGATACTCTCTTACTGAAACTTCTGTAGTAAAATGATTTAAACCACTCATATATATACACACACATATCCCTCTCATTTCAATCCTAGTAGCAACAGATCCATTGAAGATAGAAATACTCTATGTATCAAATCCAAAAATTGGGTCCCATCACTTTAAGACCCAACAAAACTAAACCCATAGTGCCCATGGAGACCAAGATGGGTGGACTAACTCATTTCAGAGAGATCACTGAACAGCTGTCAGTAATAATTTCCAATGACCACATTTGATTCTCATACATGATTTCCTGACAACATCATCTCTGGCCCATCTGTGAGCATGGCGGGTTGCCTACAAATAAGGTAGCTAGTCATCATCAGCAATATAGCTTAGGTTCCAAGGAGTGGGGAGAGAGAAAGAGAGAGAGAGAGGTTAGAGTTCATGGAGAATGCCTCAGAAAATCACCTGTCAAGGTAAATGGTTCTGATGAGACAGTTCTACAATTCTGCACTGTTACTCAGTTCCCTATTCCAAAAGGATGCCAAATAAAGAAAAGAAGCATGGGTGGCATAAAGGCAGCATAGGTTATGAGCAAGAGCCTACAAAAACTCTACTGTTATCTCAGATTTGGTTTTTGTTTTTTGTTTTTTTAGATTTTTGCAAGGCAAATGGAGTTAAGTGGCTTGCCCAAGGCCACACAGCTAGGTAATTATTAAGTATCTGAGACCAGATTTGAACCCAGGTACTCCTGACTCCAGGGCCAGTGCTTTATCCACTATGCCACCTAGCCGCCCCCTATTATCTCAGATTTTTATGGAAAGAGAAGAGTTAGAGTTAAATGGAAGTAGTTATCAGGGAGTTGCAGAAAGGCAATCAGAGAACCCATCTTTTTGGCAGGGAAAAATTAGGGATCAAAAGATGAGTATTGGGTAACTTTAGGTAGATTGAGAATTAGGCCTAGAGTCAGAAAATTTTGAGTTCAAACCCAGCCTCAGAACTGACTGACCAAGACACTTAACCCTGTATGCCTCAGTTTCCTCAACTGTAAAATGGGGATAATAAATAGCATTTGTTGGTACTATTGCTGTGAGGATCAAATAAGATTGGCACACAGGAAGTACTTAAACAGTGCTTATTTCCTTGCTTCCCATATACTTAAGTACAACTTCCTTCTAGGTTCAACTCAATTACTATCTCTCCTGTGAAGTCTTTCCCAATTCTGCGGTTGAAAGTAATCTAGAGGGGCGGCTAGGTGGCATAGTGGATAAAGCACCAGCCCTGGAGTCAGGAGTACCTGGGTTCAAATCCGGTCTCAGACATTTATTAATTACCTAGCTGTGTGGCTTTGGGCAGGCCACTCAACCCCATTTGCCTTGCAAAAACTAAAAAAAAAAAAGTATTCTAGAGAGTTATCCCAGAACACATTTTCTAGACTTTTCTTTCTCCCTATCACTCTCTACTTCATATAATCTGTGTATGTCATAACTCCCCAAATAAAATGTTAGATACTTGAGGATATGGGGCTGTGCCATTTTTAATCTTTTTATTTCTATCTTCTTGTATTGTTTGAGGCACATAGAAAAGGTTTTTCAAATGTTTATTAAATAGAAATAGAATGGTAGCAATTTGTAGCTGTGGAGATTATCCACTAGTGAAATCTCAAATTGGCATTATTAATAATTATTAATAGGGGCAGAGCCAAGATGGCGACAGGAGAGGACCTTCTCTCAGTTGCTCTGGAGCAAAACTTATAAACTAAGGACTCTAACTACATTTCAAGAGACAGAACCCACAGAGGGATGCAGTGAGGCAATTCTCCAACCCAAGGTAACCTGGAAAAGAGTAGAAAGGCTCAGAGGGGGTGGCCCACCAGAGGGGTGACCCGCCAGAGTGAAGGAACTTCAGCCTTCCAGAGGCAGCCCCAGGGTGCAGGGAGCTGCAGCTTACAGCTGGGGGGGGGAAGTTTCCTGACCTACACCCCGGGGACCTCCAGGAACAACTTGGGGGAACAGCAGGGGGACTTCTGCCAGAGCGAACACATGAAGCCCAGCCCTCAAGGCACACAGCGAGCAGCTCAGCAGCCCAGATCTGGAAACAGGAAGCAGAAGCCGGTAAACAGGAGTCCTCAGGGTATGAGTGCAGAGCCTGAGTGCTGAGCTCTGTCCTCTGTCCCTGGAACAGGACTCTGGGGTTCTGACCACATTCAGATCCTGATCGTAGTCTAGTCCTCCCCCATAGAACAGCAGGGTCCCCCCACCTCAGCCCCATGGTGGGGGGGAGGGGGCTTTATGGTTATGCACAGACCAAGGAGCAGGGACAGAGCCTCACACACTGAGATCCTTGTGGTGGTATCCCAAAAGCTCAGGAACCACCCCAAAACTAGGCTCAGGCTGTGAAAATGAATAAGCAGAGAAAAAAGAGGAACACATTGAGAAATACTTTGCCTGTGAGCCCAAGAAGGATCAAAACACTCAGTCTGAAGATGAGGAAGCACAAGCTCCTGCATCTAAAGTCTCCAAGAAAAACAGAAATTGGGCTCAGGCCATGAGAGAGCTCAAAAAAGACTTTGAAAATTAAGTGAGAGAGATAGAGGAAAAATTGCAAAAACTTTATGAGAGAGATGCAGGGAAAACATGAAAACGAAGTCAGCAGCTTAATCAAGGAGATCCAAAAAAATGCTGAATAAAATAACATGTTAAATACCAGAATAGGTCAAATGGATAAAACAGTTCCAAAAGTTATTGAGGAGAAGAATGCTTTAAAAAGCAGAATTGGCCAGGTGGAAAAAAGAGATAAGAAAGCTCTCTGAGGAAAACAAATCCTTCAGACAAAGAATAGAACTCAGGGAGATTGCTGATTTTATAAAAAATCAGGACTCAATACTTCAAAACCAAAACAATGAAAAATTAGAAGAAAATGTGAAACATCTCATTGAAAAAACAACTGATATGGAAAACAGATTTAGGAAAGATAATTTAAAAATTATTGGAATACCTGAAAGTCATGACCAGGAAAAGAGCCTTGACATCATTTTCAAAGAATTATTACAGGAAAATTGCCCTGATATCCTAGAATCAGAGGGCAAAATAGAAATGGAGAGAATCTACCAATCTCCCCGAAAAAGAGATCCAAACAAAACAACCCCCAGGAATATTATAGCCAAGTTCCAGAACTCCCAAATCAAAGAGAAAATATCACAAGCAGCCAGAAGGATACAACTCAAATATCATGGAATTTCAGTCAGGATCACACAGGACTTAGCAGCAACTACATTAAAAGCGCATAGGGCTTGGAATATAATATTCCATAAGGCAAAAGAGTTTAGAATGCAACCAAAAATCAACTACCCAGCAAAACTGAACGTCCTCTTCCAGGGGAAAAAAGATGGACTTTCAATGAACCAGGGGAATTTCAAATGTTCCTGTTGGAATGGCTAGAGCTAAACAGAAGGCTTGATCTTCAAATACAGGACTCAGGCGAAGCATAGAGAGTGGAGGAGAAGAGGAAAATATGAGGGACTTAATGATGATTAACTACATGTATAGAAAAATGATACTGATAATACTCATATGAACCTTCTCATTTAATAGAGCAGGTAGAAGGAGCTTTTATAGATGAAGCACAGGAGAAAACTGAATTTTAAGATATATTGTGGTATAAAAATGGAGTCAATAGAAAAAAAGGAAATGGAATGGGAGAAAGAAAAAGGAGAGAAGGAATAGCCTAAGATATTTCATATAATAAGATTTTTCTTTATTACAATGAGCTATTGCAATGATATGGAAGGGGGTAAGGTGAGGGGGAATGAGGGAATCTTTACCCTCATCAGAGGTGGCTAGGAGAGGAAACAGGGGGACAGGGGAAAAGGGGGGGGGGTGTGAGTGATGGAGGAGAGGATGGACCATGGGGGGAGAGTGATCAGATATAACACATTTTCTTTTTTACTTCTTGCAATGGGCTGCGATTGGAAGGCCTGTCCAGGACCATAGAGCTGGGTGGATGCTAGGTAAGGGGTGGTATGTGGGTTTGGGGCCTCTTGGCCCCAGAGCTGGAGATATGTCTACAGTGTCACTCAACTACCCTACAGCAGAGACAGAGTGAAAGGAGAGAGAAAATATAGTTCATGGTAGTAGAGAAGTATGAATGGAGGGAGTTGCGATCAGCAATGGCAACGATGGAAAAATATAGAAGTAACTTTTGTGATGGACTTATCCTAAAGAATATGATCCACCCATGACAGAACTGGTAGTGTTGGAACACAGACTGAAACATATTTATTATCATTATTATTATTATTATTATTATTATTATTATTATTTTCTGTGGGGTGTTGCAGGACAAATGGGATTGGATGGCCTGCCTGGGGCTGCACAGCTAGGTGATTGTTGGATGTCTGATTTGGACCTGGGTACTCCTGGCTCAAGGGCCAGTGATCTGTCTGCCACCCAGCTGCCCCTACTATTATTATTATTACTACTATTTTATTTTATTTTGGGTCTTTGGGGGGGGGGGGTTACAGGGCAATGGGGTTGGGGTGGATTGCATGAGGTCACACAACTGGTTGATTGTTGGGTGTATGGAGCTTGAATTTGGACTCCAGGGCGGTGCTTCATCCACTGCACCACCTGGCCATACTTACAATTATTACTATTATTATTTTTTATTTTAAATTTTAATTTTTTCTCTCCCCTTTACTTTATTGCTTATGTGGGTCTATATTTGGGGGGGGGGTATTATGTTGACTCTTAAACAAGAATATTTTAGTAATGTATAAAAAAAATGTGTACAAAATAAGAATAAATAAATAAATATTACTAATGATACTTCCACCACTAATGTTTTCCCCTGATGACTCATTGGGCCAAAGGCATGACCCTTTATACATAATTTGTATCTCTTTTCTACACATATCTCTTTTCCACCTTAAGAACCAGAACTAATTCACTTTTTTCATATAGTCCCACTGCTTGGTATACAGTAGGTGCTTAATAAATGCTTATTAAATTAAAAATTATACATGGGACTGCAAGTTCTAACAGATTTTACCAAGATTCAAAGACTTCCAGGATGGTTTCACTTCTGTATGTCTGTCATCTAAGGATAGGACCAGAAACAGATTGGTTTAAAAGTGATGGCTGTTTTGACTATGGAAATTCTCAAAGATCATTTATGAAATCATAGAGATATAACCAGTATCATAGGATTTAGATCAGTGGAGGGGTTACCCACACCCAAAGAAATCACAAATCCTTCAAGCACTGTAGGAGATGATATTACCCGACATTTGTATAATTCTTTATTACTCACAGTTTTAATATATTATTTCCTTGGTATCCATATAAAATACCAGTGATATATGTAAGGTATCCCCAGATATTGGAAGAGGAAAAACTAAGACTAGAAACCAGATTCTCTGATCCCAAATCCAACACTTCCTCCATTGTACTACATTGTCTCCCTCATATCTCCTACATGAATTCTAGTTAAATGTATCTCTAAATCCAGGATGAAAAAAATTGGACTAGAGGATCCCTGATCCTCTTAGAATTTATATCTGGATAAGTGGTACAGTAGGGGCCTGAAGTCAGGAAGACACATCTTCATGAATTCAAACCTGGCCTTAGACACTAACTGTGTGACTCTGGGCAAGTCACTTAACCCTATTTGCCTGTTTCCTTTTCTGTAAAATGAACTGGATAAAGAAATGGAAAACTACTCCAATCATCTTTGCCAAGAAAATTCCAAACATATCACAAAGGGTCAGACACAACCGAACAACCAAAAAAGTTATCTAATCCAGGAATTATGAACCCAAGTCCAAGAGCTCCTTATTTTATATTTTGATAGCTGCATTTTAACATAATTAACTTCTTTTGAAATTCTATGTAGTGAATTTTCTACATCTGAAAATATTATTCTGATAAGAGATCCATATACTTCACTGCTAAAGGAATCTTCAACATGAAAAATGATTAAAAGAAAAACCCTGAAAGTTCAGCCATCCTCATTTTATAAAGAAACTGAGACTCAGAAATGTTAATTAATGCTAAGAGTCACACAACTAATAAGTAGGCAAACGATTCCAAAGACTTTTGGAATTCCAAATTTACTGTTCTTTTTAACCACTTCACACATCCCTTTCTGATATATGACAAAGATGAGAATCTGAGTAGTGAAGTAACAATGGGGGGGAGTTAGTAAAACAGGTTAGCTCATTAAGCCCAGAATATTAATGGTTCCCTCTAGAGGTCTTTTTTGTTTGTCAAGATATATATTGTGAGCTAGTTGGACTAATCTGCCAAATCCCAGGTGAAAAACATAAGATTTCCCTTTAGCTGTGACTAGTTTCGGTTTTGTTTTTGTTTTTTAAGATAACCCAGGGATGAGCGCTGAACAATGCACAAGGGTTCATTCAGATTTGATTCTAAGATCAAAAAAGGACACTGCTAACAATTGGTCCCTTTGCAAAGGACAGTGACTATCCCGTAACTTCAACAAACAGGAATATTTGGACAAAGTCATAAATGGATACTTTAGAAGGCTTTCATAAAGGACCAAAAAAAGAACATTCACCTAAACCTGTTCATTTCAGAGGCCACTGACCAGTCCATCATATCATTAGATGCACAGATATAACTGTAAAACATTGGAGTGCCAAAGAGAAAGAAAGAAGAAGATTCTGTGACAAGAAGCACTGGTTGCAAGATTTGGAACAAACTAAACTGGGTTATATAGAAAGAAGTCTCAGAGATCTAGGCATTGGGTGCTAACAAGACAGCTGGGAGCACAGAGCCCTCATTCATATCAGAAACAACCCTTATTCTCAATTGCTTAGGTCAACTTGAATTGATCCTCACTGGGTTTGGGTTTTTTCCCTCTGTAACACTGTGCTTCTTTATTACTCACACTTTTTAATATATTATTTTTACCTGAGCAGTATTTCCTCTCTTCTAATGAGAATCAACTTTAGTTGTTAAGAAGTTAACCACTAAATTAGGGTCCTTGGATTCATTGTTTATTACCAAAATTATAAATATTCTGCTGAACATGATATTTTAACTCTGTCTCTGAACAATTTAAGATAAGGACATGTGATGTAATGGGAAGAACTCTGGATTAGGAGTTGTGGAGAGCTAGCTCTGCCATGAACTAGCTGTGTAACTTTGAGCAACTCATCTCCCTTTTCTGAGCCTCCATTACCTCAACTTCCAAATACAGAAAACAAGTCATGCTTCAAAGGATTGTCCTAAGAATCAATTTAAATACCATAGGTATCAGAGTCCTTCATAAAAGTTAAATGCAATACGACATTAAAATGAAAATTAAAATTTTAACATGCTTATAGAATGGAGTTGTAAAACTTATGTGCTCTCTGGAATCAGAGAACCCTAGGGAGAGACCCTAGAAGTCCTTTAGACCAACTTCTATTTCAAAGAAATCCTTTCTAAAGTAGAATTGATAATGAAATCTCTGTTTCAACATTTCCAATTTAAAGTCCTTACCTCCCAAGATAATTTTCCTTCTGCTGCTGGACAGACAGCTCCAACCATTATAAAATTCTTCCTCCTATTTCAAACAAAATTAGTTTCCTTGTTCCTTCTGATCAGAGTTCTTCATCTGTTCTTCTGTAGCAACACAAACTAAATTTAACCCCTTGTTCTACATAATACCTCTTTAATTTTAACTAGTTATCATGAATCTCCAGTTCCTTCATCCAATGTCTTATATGACAATCTTCTCACCAGACTAGCAGTCCTCATGTATACTTGCTTATCAATAATGTTCCACTCCTCTGGAAGCATGGTAACTGAGGAGGAACATAATACCCAACCAGTATACCATATGTGAAAAATGCTTTCTATCTTCTATATACTTCCCACTTAATAAACATTATGCTCTATTTATGATTCATAAACATTAATAGAGAAGAAAAACTTCTGATTTAAAGACTGATATGTGACATTAATGATGAGAACATTTGGTGCTATGCTGAGCTCCTGGGCTCAGTGCATACCTGAGATGGGACAGGGAGAATATCACTGTCAAAATCCATTGTCTAGTTGCAGAGAATCATAAAATAGTCATCACAACACAATTTGCACAAGGGGAGTGTGATTCTTAATTGGGGATAATCGATTTTAATTTATAGAAATTCAGAATACTATTGGAAAAACAGTCTATATCCTTTGGAAAGAACATGCATGCATCTCCAGAGTTCAGGATGTAGATGGCAAGGCTTATACTACCAACAGCCCTCAAATCTTATACTTCCAAGTTGGACAAGAAAGTTCATTTCATCTTTTACCCTTTTTATTTTCTATCCTCTTATCTTTGCTTCTCCATTTTAAAGAGTATCCCTAGGGTTAGGGTAAAAAAGCATGGAAAGACTCAAGATTATCTAGAGTAATAATAATATAATAGGAATGGAGATAACTGGTGAGGAAAATGAAACAACACTGATTTGGCATTGTTTTTGCCAATGTCACTGACTGAAAACCAGAACTGAAATAAGAACTCCTGAGGTTTACTATTGATTTCATTATAAACATGATGCACTTCTTCAAGTAATGTCTGAACTAATTCAGGGTGAAAAAATAATGTTGTTGATTCTCATTAGAAGAGAAGAAATACTGCTCAGGTAAAAATGATGGGAACCTTGGGAAGAAGAGAACAGAATCCTTTCCATCCTAGAGTTTGTAATAGAGAAAAAGAAAGTCAGGTATACTCTGAATATAGTCTTTGAGGAAGATGATTTCAAAA
The DNA here is from genome assembly GCF_037893015.1 of Macrotis lagotis. Taxonomy (NCBI): domain Eukaryota; kingdom Metazoa; phylum Chordata; class Mammalia; order Peramelemorphia; family Peramelidae; genus Macrotis; species Macrotis lagotis. The sequence goes on along the minus strand of NC_133661.1, from coordinate 105,728,754 downwards.
GAGGAAGAATGGGAGTTGTTTGAAGAGACCAATGTGGATACACAAGGAATTTAGGAAACTTGGATTTTTAAGCTATATGCAATCCAACTGATGATGGAAGGACAGACAAGTAACTGAGAATGATATAGTCCTGTTAAAATAGTGTGAGGAGTAGCATCCAATCAATTCTAACAAAGTCATTCTTTAAGAAGAAATTAGGCAGGGGCAGCTAGGTGGTGTAGTGGATAAAGCACCTGCCTTGGAGTCAGTAGTACCTGGGTTCAAATCTGGTCTCAAACACTTAATAACTACCTAGCTGTGTGGCCTTGGGTAAGTCACTTAACCCCATTTGCCTTGCAAAAACCTAAAACAAAAAAAGAAGACATTAGGTTCCCTCCACACACACACATAATATATCCACTGAGACTCTTAGATCCTTTTCTCCTCTCTCTACACTTCCTCTTTCTCCTGTTTTTTTTCCTTCTCCCATATCTCAGAAATTATTATAGGTTCAATTATTATCTCTCCTCATATAACTCAAAAAATCTACATATAAGAATTAATCTCTATTCAAAATCTGAATCCTAAATTACTAATTTCCATTATAGCTATCTCCATATAGTATCCATAGGGATACTAAATTCAGGTATCCAAAAGAGAATTTATACCTATTCCCTAATCTGCTGTTTTCTCCCAGCTTCCCTGTTTCTATTGATTATGCCTCAATCCTTCCAGTCAACCAGGTTTGAAACCTTGGAATCATCCTTGAACACCAGTATAAAACACCTCCTTTAACATCATTATGAAACATCCAGTTGTAGCCAAAACTAGTCAATTCTAGTTCCCTAACATCTTTCATTGGATCCCCTCACATTCTGCAGATAGCCTCATGGCTGGAGCTACTCATTTTGCAGGCTGGAAACAGACCTGTGTATAGTGAAGAGAAGAGGCTTGGAGCAAGAACAAGCTTTCGTGTTAAATGTTTGACAGACTGCTAGTGTACAAAGCAAGAAGAACGATTCACTGACTGGACAGGAGTAAGTTGGCACATAATGTGGAGAGAGGTTTGATTGTGGGTGTTCAGAAAGAGTGAGCAAAACTATACCTTCGGAAGTGTATCCATGAGAGTAAACCTGAGCAAACAAGCAAGTGCTAGTAGTGTAAGCTGGTATGAACCAACTGTGTGTATCAATCCCTATCCGAGAAGAAAACTATTTTCAGACTAAATGCCAGGGGAAGAAGATAGATTGAAAAGTTATTAAAGGTGGTCTTAAATCACGTAAGCAGCAACGGGTGAAAAAAGCATTGACTCTGAGTCCTGTGTTCAAATCCTTCCTCTAAATATTATCTTTGTTACCTTGTGTAGATTATCTAATTTACCTAAATTTCAATTTCCTCATCCAAAAATGTGAAGATTGTATGTAGTACATGCATATATATATATATATACATACATACATACACACATAAATATATATATATATACACACATATGATAAATTATATAAATGTGAAGAACCTGGTTCTGGGATTCCTTCTATTTATTTATGATTCTATGATTTCTAAAGGGCTCCAAGTTTAAGAAAAGTTGAACACAGTACTTGTTAGAGAATTAATAGATCACATTTGTAGAACTGGAGGAGATCTCAGAGAGTCATTTAGTCCAAACCCTTAATTTTAACTGAGGTCCTTATAAAAAGAATGAAAGAAGATAGGTCATGGAGGTGTTATTGTTGGTATTCAGTCATTTCACTTGTGTCCAACTTTTTGTGACTCCATTTGAGGTTTTCTTGGTAAAAATACTGGAGTGGTTTGCCATTTCCTTCTCTAGGATCCCATTTTACAGATGAGAAAACTGAAGCAAATAAGTTAAGTGATTTGCCCAAGATCATACAACGAATAAGCATCTTAGGTCACATTTGAACTCAGGAAGATGAGTCTTCCTGACTCCAAGTTCAGCACTGAATCTCCTATCTGCCCTTCACTTCTGTTTGGCAGGTTTTAAAAATGAGGGAGTGGACAAATTATTTTTAAGGTCCCTTCCAGACTGTCATTCAATCACCCTGTGAATTAATTGGCACAGTCTTGCTTTGACCTTTGATTTCCCTCCAGCAACTTTAAGATCAGCCAAGGAGAATAAAAATCCCCAGATAATCCTTCCTCAGGTGCAAAGCTGACTTTCCAGCAACCCCTTGATCACATGTCATATATTCCCTTCATTAGCTCCATTTAATTTTCTCATTTTCATATTTAATTCCTTTCCTTTGTTCAATTTGAAGGTCCTAGAAGGACCTCATGTGGTTTCAAGAAAGCAGCTCCAGTCGCAAGGGGTAGAATATTACTGATTTCTATAGAGAAGTCAATTAGGATGGTACATGGCTACACATAAACAGAGCAGTCTGCCTTGCCTAATATCAGCAATATGGATCCAAGAAGCAAAACCCAATGTAAGGTTCTAATTTGTGAACTTTTATAACCCATGACAACTTGTTATATTTTATACCTCCCAATTTGTGAGCAATAATAACAGAAATAAATAAATATTAATATTGTTCTATTATTATTTAATTAATAGGTTTAAATTCTATTTGCTACTATTATTTGATTATTGCTACTTATTACATCTTAATTATGTTATTTTTTATTTCTTCTTATTATTATTAAATAAATAAATAATGCACATGCCCTTTCCTTTTCCAATCTATTCACTGAATATTTGTTTTCAAACCAGAGGTTTAGAGAATAAGGAGACTTGAATGTCCTTAATATGACCTGTCTAACTGAATTTTGGGTTGCTGTTTAAGCTGGAGAATAAATGACTTGGAGTTGGAGTAGGGAGATAAAATGGATGCCGTCAACCTTTAGAAGGGTTGAAATAAAAGACTCAATTCATGTTTCAGGCAAAGGATGGACTAGATCACCACTGAGGTCCTTAGAAAGCAACGTGCCACCACTATAATGCTCTTAAGTGCCATCAATACAGGAAACTGCAGCCCCAACCAAGGACAAGTTGACCACTATATGACATAGGAGGCAGCTCCCAAAGTTCAGTGACTAGAAGCTTTCTTTCTACAGTATGAGATAAGACTTAAAATTCACATTCCTCTAGGAGAGGTTGCATATGGACAAACCTGTTCTCAACTCATTTGTGAAACACAGTATTTGGAGACTTTCCTAAGAACAGATTTTGAAAAAGTCTAAGTGTGCAGAGAACAGAAGGGCACAATAGAAATCAGGAATTTGGGAAAGGAGTAGAACCAAAAAGAAGATGAAAAGGTCCAGTGAGTGGAAATTAGAATTCAGTGTGATATAGCAGAGTACAGATCTGTGAGTCCCAGCTCTACCTCTAATTTTTTGTGTGTTATACAGCTAGGAAATTCTTTTCCCTTGGGTCTCAGTTTCTTTATTTATAAAATGAGATTGAACTAGGCAACCTCAAATGTCCCCTTTAGATTCTCTTTATGACCTTCTTTTCCCTAAAGTCCCTTTCAGCTCTAATATTATGCCACCCTATCACACCACAAACAAACTCTACTAACTTAAAAGTCAGCAAAAAAGTTACAGCAAGGACCAGTGCTGTGTTTCCATTAACTGTGCAACCATGATTATCCTCCAGAGAGTTTCAGGAAAGTCTTCCTATTAAAACATGACTTATCATTCCTGTCTCACATAAATGACCTTCTCCTATCTCCCTAACCTATCTAAGCTGCGACTATTGGTCATTGCTGTTGTCATTGATGATGATAATGATGATATTGATCCTACAGTTTTGAAGAGGACCAATGGTACCATGGGGTGATGTCTTGACTTGTATGTGAATTGGATTTAAGTGAGGCAGAGTAGTACAAAATAGTCAGTCTCACTCTCTCTTCCAAAGTCATTGGAATCCAGTAGCAAGACAAGTCAAGATGACAATATAACTCAGATTGCAATAGATAACTTTGGCATTTTCAATATCTAACCAAGCTCTAAGTACTCCACAGCACCTATATCATCTACCAGGGTGTAAATACCAGGGTGGAATAAATTGTTCTCATTCTGCTGAGAGAAGTCTTCACACATTTGAGGCAGACATTCCCATATCACAAAGATGGACCTGAGGCCAGTCAGTTACTCTGAATCTGATTTAGCTCACCTGCTAAGAGAGGTTTGCTAGAGTGTAACTGCTGTGCAGGCTATGACTTCTTCGAGTCACAGGTCAAAGTTGGTCAACATCATAGTTGTGCCCTGAATGTCCTTTTCCCAGATAGTTTTAAAAGGAAAATCTCATTCATAGATTCTGATAGATAACTTTACATTGCCATACTAGGAAAAATCAGTCTTCAATAAAATGGGAAATAAGATAGGTACCAATGTGGATCAGAGTGCCAGATAACTATTAAGACTCTGTCGATACTCAAATACTCAGGGAAAAGTGCAAACTCTAATCCTTGAAAAATTCAAAACATTTTCTCTCTCCTTTACCTGCCCAAGATGGCAGCCCATGCTCCAAGGGCCCCTAATGATGCTCTGTCATTCCAATAACCAGATTTTTCCTGGGTGTCCTGATCCCAGAAGAGTCAAATTTTCTTTGACTCATTAATATCCTCACCAGAATCCCTTCAAGAAAAATTCTAGGACAGCCTAGGTGGAGCAGTGGATAGAGTACCAGTTCTGGAATGTGGAGGACCTGAGTTCAAATTTGATCTCAGAAACTTAATACTTACCTAGCTGCATGATTTTGGAAAAGTCACTTAACCCCATTGCCTTGCAAAAACAAAAAACAAAAAAAATTTAAAACAGAACTTCGATATTATTCATGTCAAAGAAATGTCAAAATCTGAGTAACCAAATTGCCTCTCAGATGACAAGAAAGATTTGTATGACACAGTCTACCAGGAAGCATTTATTGAGCCTCTATTATATCCCCATACATTGTGCTGGAGATAAAAAGAAACACAAAAGACAGTCTCAGCTATTAGTAGAGAGGAGGGTACAAGCATTAAGAACACTTTATAAAAATTACTATTATCCCTATTTTACAAATAGGGAAACTGAGGCAAACAAGTTAAGCAATTTGAACAGAGTCCTACAGCTATTAAATGTCTGGGGCTAGATTTGGACTCTAGACTGCTGTCTATCCCCTGCACTACCTAGTAGCAGAGATAAATAACATGAAAGCAACTACCTAAAAATATATATGACATAATCAACAGAGTGAAGGAACATCTGGAATACTGAATTTGGAGTTAGAAGGCCTGGGTTCAAGTTCTGATGCTCCCATTATTAGCTGGGTGACTTTGGAAAAGTCATTTAACTTCTTTGGACTTCAATGTGCTCAGCTGAAATATGAGACAGCTGGAAGAAAGGACCCCTGAGGTGCCTTCCAGCCCTAGATCTATGATCCTAAACATCTTCAAGGAGTTACTAAATCTTACTGATTTGACTTTCACAGCTTTTTTGTACATCTGTCCCTTTCTTACACTGTCAGGTTTTTATCACCATATGTCTCAATTATTGTAAGAATCGCCTCATTGGTCTCCCTGCCTTCAGCTTCTTCTCTCTCTAATCCTTCACACAGCTGCAAAAATAAACCACACCAGCCCCCCGCTTAAAACCTATCTCCTTTATCTGGCATATAAGATCTTTCATAATCTTGCTCTAATCTGCCTTTCCCAACTTATGTCTTCACAAAACTCCCTTTCATACAAGATACATGGCAACTAGACTGAGTATTTGTTCTTTTCCCAATTCAATATGCTACCACCTACCTCCAATAATGCAGCCAGGTGGTGTAGTGGACAGAATATCAGACCTGGAGTCAGGAAGACTCATCTTCCCAAGTTCAAATCTGGCTTCAGACACTCGGTAGTTGTGTGACCTTGGGCAAGTCACTTAACTCTGCCTCAGTAAACTCATCTGTAGAATAAGACAGGGAAGGAAATTGTAAACCACTCCAGTATCTTTGCCAAGAACATTCCAAATGGGGTGACAAAAACACTACCTTCACAAGCTTCTATCATGGCCATAATGAACTTTGTACTCAGTTCTCTTTTCAAATGTTCTTAGTTATTTCAAGACTCAACTCAAGCACCATATTACCCAAGTAGTATTTCCAAAACTTCTCATACTTTTCCTCTTCAAATACTCCTAGAGCCCTTAGCCCCTAATTTTTTTCTGCCCTCTCTTACTTCTTACTTGTATTGCACTAAACATGTCTAGGTATAGTTCCTATAGTTCCCAATGGAATGTGAGCACCTTGAATCAAGGGGTTTTTTTTGTTTTCAAATCTCTATGCCTCATTTATATAGTAGATTCTTAATAAATATTATTGAAACAAATTGAATTTAGTCCACTCCCCCACCCTGATCTCAAAGATGAGGAACTAAAATTCAGAGTTACTAAGGGTAACTTAGCCTTACTAAGTACTTACTAAGGGTAACTAAGGGTGACTTATCCCAAGGTCAGACAGCTAATAAGGAGCAAAGCCAAGATTCCAAACCTGGACCTCTGGATCCAAACCCAGAGCTCTTTCCATTGCAGTACTACTGATTGGATAACAGAAATTTCTAGGTTTTATTTGATGTCAGGTTGTCAATTATTGGGGTATCCTCAAAAAAGCAGTATTACTCCCAAATCATCCACATTTAGGAAAAGCAATCAGTGAGTGATCTTTAGGTAGAGAACATTTAGTCAAGGGTATCAATAGGAAAATGATCCTAGGGAAAAAGTGATTGTCCAGGGCTATTTGCCTGCTGTATAGTTGCTGTGTGAGGAGGATGATCCTCTTTGTATGTGTGTGTGTGTGTGTGTGTGTGTGTGTGTGTGTGTGTGTGTGTGTCACCAACTAGAGAAAAGAAGCCTCCAGAATTCCTCATAGCCAACTATGTAGACCCAACTTAAAAAGAAAAGGCTCCCTAGTTAAAATTGCCAAAAAAAAATCACAAGGGGAATACAAGAAAAAAGAAATAAAGAGGCTAGCTAACAAGATGACTTAATAGACATGTTTTTAGAAAGTTTAAAAAGAAAAAAATTCAAACAAAATGAGTAATTCAGGGAAACATGGGACTACATTTCTGAAATGATCCAGTGATGTTTACAGAGTCAAGAGAATAATATACACAATGATTACAAAAATGGAAACAGAAAGGTTGCTAAATAATTTAAGCAACTGTAACCCAAGAACAGAATAGAAAATCCACCTCCCTCTGTGAAAATGGCGTATAGGAGAAGAATGTTACCTTCACCATCAAATGGGATCACTGGCCACTCATTTTGCTTAAATATTTTTCAAAACCTATTGGGAAGGGGTTAGTACAGAAACACTATCTAGAAATTATTGTGATGCAAAAACAAAAGGCATTAAAAACCTTTTTCATCAGAGAAAAATTATAATACAAATTGCTTTCACTTAACCAGGCTTACAAAAGAGAGTCTTGGCATAGATAATCTCCCAAATGACTGTTGACAGCAACTCTACCTTCCAAATTATAGTTTATTTAAGCTACTAAAGTAGTTATGCATACCCTTTGTCCAAGGCCTAGAACAAATACCACCTCCTCCACTCAACTTTTCTCTGACTCCCCAACTAGTCCTTTCTCTCACACCTGAGCTCATAGCCCTTTGCATTTCTCTCATCTTCTTATTTCTTTTTATTCATCACTTATTTTAATATGTTTGGTAAGATAACAGACAGAGCAGGAAGGAGCCTTTTATGTAAAAAGAGAGTAGGGAATAAACATGTACAGATCACTTACTATGTGCTAAGCCTTTGGCAAATATTTTCTCATTTGATCTATAAAATACTTTAAAAACTTTAAAACCCTATATGAATACAAGTGCTCTAACTGTGCCATGCTGCTTGTTCCCCCCTCTATTTGAGAGATGACTTCTGTCCCAGGACCTTAACTTTTTATCACCAAATCTAGCCAGTACTAGACCTACCTACCATATTGCTTTTTAACCACTTTTCATCCATGCCACTGCCTTCCAGTCCTATCTCCAACCCATCACTGCAACCCCTCCCACTCCCTCAGCTTCTATTGTTTAGAGTTCTCTATCCCTAGTTCTTCTTGAACCCACCACAGCTCTCTTTGGCCATGTATGCTGCCCTTCTCTTCTCCCCCTCCCATCTTCCATTCACCTCACTGCTTCCTTCTGCCTATAGTACTTCTATAACAACACATGTCTATCTTGGGTATATAGTAATCACTAAATATTCTTAAAAAATACAAGTTTTACTTTATAGATGAGGAAGTTGAGGCAAAGAAGTTAAATAACAAAACCTAAGGTTACCTGTATAGAAATCGCAGAATCATAATTTGAATCCAGATCTTCTGACTCAAAATCTGGTACTTTTTTCTCACCAGATCATCTCTTACCTTCATCTGTGAGAATTATAAGTTTCCTGAAGATAGGTAGGCACTGTGTCTTAATTATCTTTATATTTCCCCCACTGTTGAGTGTAGTTATATAAAATTTTATTGTTGTTCAGTCATTTTTAAGTGTTGTCTGACTCTATGACTCCATTTGGAGTTTTTTGGTATAGATACTGGAATGTTTTGCCATTTCTTTCTTCAGCTTATTTTACAGATGAGGAAACGAAGGAAAATATAGTGAAACCCAGGGTCATACAACCAAGTAAGTGGCTAAGGCTGAATTTGAACTCACAAAAAGCTTTCCTGACTCCAAGTCAGTCATCTGTTATCTATCCACTGCACTACCTAACTGCCTGTACAAAGTATGGTATAGTATATGATAAATAGATGAATGAATTCCCCAGAATCACAAGCTCTTGTGGGAAAAGGTAAAGCAAAAAAGATGTCGGGTCTCAATCAACAAGTAATCCAAAAGCCAAAAATGAATATGTGTTAACTCTAAGGTTGTACACACATTACATGTGCATGATAGCTTTATTGAATAAACTTGAAGTTATTACTAATTTGTCCTAAGAACCAAAACTTATCTAAAAAAGGTAAAGGGAGTAGGAAAGGGTAAGAGAAAAAGAATTTATTTTTCTCCTACTTTGCTCAGGAACTTCATCAATGCTTTACAAACATAATCTAATTTGACTGAAAGATCTAAAACCCACTCCTTGATGTAGGTCTCAGACAAAGGTAAGACAAAGGTTAGACTAATGATATCTCAGGTCCTTTCCATTTTAATATACTATGGTCTTCAGCAGTCTCTTGGATCCCTTGCATCTTTGTATACTAAATTCACCATTAAGCAATAACCTAGTGAACAACGGATTATTTAAAGGAGGTAGCTTTAAGTCTTTAGAGACACTGGATCATTATCAGTTTATCTATAGTATTTCTAAAAATAACAATAATAATAATACTATTAAATAATAGTATTTACATAATACTTTAAAACAGGCAAAGAACTTTATAAACATGTCATTAGTTCTTCATTTTTAAATAATGCTTGAAATAAGTTCTATGATTAGTCCACTCTACAGTTGAGGAAACTGAGGCAGATGATGGCTAATAAGTATCTGGATTTGAATTCAAGGCTTCTGAATCCGGGACCAGTGCTCTATTCACTGTTGCCACCTAGTTACTTCTATTAACAAATGAAGAAAATAGAACTATGGTCATCTTTATTTTCAATTCACAGATGGAAAAGAAAAGTATGGAGATAGAGAACTTTACCCAAAGTCACAGATCAAGTCAGTGTCAGAGAATCTAAATTTCTTAATAACCAGAGCAAGTTTCCATCCCCTAGAAAGTAGTAATTGTCAAAGAATACTCTTGAGATCAAGAACTCAGTAATAGGAGAATCAAGAATTGCTTAGCCTCACATTCCTATGTGGTGCATGTAATTCCAGGATACTCAAAAGATTATTTAATTAAAACAACTCAATTCCCAAATCCTTAGTGCCAAATCATGACAGAAGTAAATTGCTCTTCTTGGATATTTCTTCTGGCCCAGAATAATTACATCACAAATCATTTGTGTGACTCTTTGGATAGTGCTTCTGAAGTAGGAGATGGTTCCCAGCCATTCTCTTCAATTCATCATAGTTTATTAATTTCCCTTTCTCCCTACATATGTTATATGTAGCTATGTATGTCATATGTTTTAATGCTACATAGAAGAATCATGCTTGCGAGTCACTAGTCAGCTAAGTTTAATTTTAGTTCAAAACCATGACAAATATTGTTCGCCCCATTCTTATATCATCCTTAATCTTCAGAACCAATGTTGAATACCAATATGGCTTTGTTGTTGTTGTCGTTGTTGTTGTCGTTCACTTACTTTTCAGTCGTGTTTGACTCTTGCTAACCTCATTTGGGGCTTTCTTGGCCTGATAGATTTTTTTTAAATGTGAGAGGAACACTGACAAACTAGAATATGTCCTAAGAGTACAAACAAGATCCTACATGTCATGCAAAGAACTGTTGAAGGACCTGGGGGTGTTTAGCTTGAAGAAGAGAATACTCAGAAGAGGATAACTAACTTCAATTACTTTAAATTATTATCACAGTTTATTAAATATTACCAATGTCATTTAATTATTGTCACAATTGACAGGTGAAAGCAGAGGTAACAAGTAACACTTAGCTCATAGCACTTCTGAGCAGGATCAAATCATCAAAATGTAATTGGGAAATTTTTAACAAAATAGCTAAAAATACAATAAAACAGATATAACATATTTTAAACTAAGTCAATAAGTGACCTGCAGGTGCCCTTATTTACAGATAAATGTACCCTTTTTCTATTTGAGTTTTTTCTATTGGGCTAGACAAAGTATTGGAATGAATTTAAGTTGAATTCAATAAGGGATACAATAAAAAAATCTTACTTACACCTGGGTTCAAAAAACTAGCTTCATAAGTACAGGACAAGGAAGGCATAGTAGGTCAGAAGTTTATCTAAAAAAACTGGGGGGGGGGGTCACAGAAATATAAGTTCTATAAAAGTCAGTAGTATGATGTGGCAATCACCCTAAAAAAATCTAACAGGATCTCGGGCTGCAATAAGAAACATAGCTGTGAAGAATAAGAAATAGTTTTTTTTTTATAATCTTGGCCCCATTCAGACCACAACTAGATATCTAACACACCTCCCAACCCTAGATCAATGATCCTCTGAAACTTACCAATAATGCAGTAGGCTGCTCCCCAGGTGGTGAGATAGCAAGTGTTATTCAATTGGAGGTCAGATGATCCCTCATCAACCAAGTTATAGAGATGATTCTTGCAAGAAATGACAAATTGGACAAAATGATCTCTAAAGTTCTTTCTAGCTTTAAGTTCTCAAGATTCCATGATTCTCTGAAGAAAGGTTAGCTTCAGTGAGAAACTGTTTCTTGCCTCCTTCCCTAAAGTGAAGGAATTGTAAAAACCAGTTTGATTACTCTCGATTAAAGGTTATTAACTTTTTTTTGTCTCGGCAGTCTGGCTAAATCTATGAACCTTTTCTCAGAATCATGTTTTTGGAAAAAGTGAAATAAATGTTAGAATTCAGTTAGAAATTAGTAAAAATTTTTCTTCCATTTAAATTCACAGATCCCCCTAAATTCTTTATCTGCAAATTAAGAACCCCAACCTAAAATAATCCTATAAAAATGTTCTATCACAAGGGGAAAAAAGTTCATCTCTCTATTTGAAGTTGACTTTGCCAAGGAAACCATGGTTTGGAAGGAATTACAGGTCAAGATTGTGGGAGAGATTAAAAAGTTATCTACTCTCTCTTATCTAATGTCCAAGTAACCAGAAGTGATATCATTGTATGGCTACAGAAGAATGAGCACAGAATTAGGAGTTTTTAGATTTTGGTTTTAGCCCAACTTTCACTACTTACCTTCTACATGACTTTGGGGATCACTTCTCTGAACCTCTCTCTTTTCATCTACAAAATAGGAATGAGTTTAGTTCAAATGATAAAAGAAATAGGAAAGGAATTGGATTTGTGATTGTATTGGTCCAAGGAACTTCCAGATGGAGAAACTCCCTTCACCAATAAAGGCCTGAACCTAGGGGCAGCTAAGTGGTGCAGTGGATAGAGCACCAGCCCTGGAATCAGGAGTACCTGAGTTCAAATCTGACTTCAGACACTTAATAATTACCTAGTTGTGTGGCCTTGGGCAAGCCACTTAACCCCATTGTCTTGCACAAAACAAAAAAACCTAAAAAGGTCTGAACCTTCTCTGCAACTAAGTCATAAAGACTTGCATTAAAGTACTGTGAGACTTGCCCAAGGCCACACAACCAGAAGTAATGTGTCAAAGATAGGCCTTGAACCAAAGTCAGATCTAATAAAGTGTGAAATCACTTTTAAAACTTTAAAGATCACAGATTTATGACCCAAAGAGAACTTAAAGCTTATCAAATCCAATATCATTAATTTACATATGAGGGAAATGAAGCTCAGAAAAGCTAAACAATGTCAAAGTCATACAAATAGTGACAGGGTTGGAATCCAAACTCAGGGTCTGGGACTGCAAATTCAACACTATTTTTCAGTGCAACCATTGCCTTCCAGAATATGGTATTATTAATAGCTAGCCTAGAAATATGTTGAAAGAGAAATTCAAAAGACTAAACTCATTCCCCAAAATAAGGTCCCTCAATCTGAGATTGCTGCCATATTGCTCCCAAATCCCCAAAAATGTTGGACTTGTGGTCCATATTGCCTTCAGTTGATACATGGAATATATTTGTTTTCATAGTGAATAATCAACTAAAAAAAGCTCTCTTTCATTAGTTGCTTCTAGTCATTGTTGGCTTACATCCTGAAGTTTCCCTATAACATCTGCAAAAGTAATAAACCAATTATGGAAGCCATCTGGAACAAGAGCAGAGTGGAATAATTATTTTTTAAAAAACCTCCCTGAATAACTGGCATGGTAATCGATGGCGTGTCAGAAGAACAATGATATTAACAGACCCAGTATCATTAAGGGAGGGTGGAAAGAGATTTACATAAAGGAAATCATGATTGCTCATTAACAGACACATTGAATTCACATTATGATACACAGTGGAAGCAGAATGAACATAGAAGCAAAGAGCTCTACCTGAGCCACAGTCCTTGTGCCTGCTGTCAACCTTTAAATCATTGGAGACAGAAGCAGATATATATTTAGTACTGAGCTAGGATGAGATTTTTAGTGACTCAGTGACCTTGGATAAATAACATGTATTCCCCAGAGTTTGACATCACTGTAAGAAATGATGACCACCAAATTCATTAGACTAGAATTGGGTTGAAGATTTCCAAATGTTGTCAAGAAAGAATAAAGCTGAGGCAGCTATCCCTAACTTAACAACAAAGAATAAAACAAATATTCATAGCCTAGAATTCAACCTTGCTAATTCACCCTTCTGTAAATCTAGACTGCTATATTATTTTTCTCTCCCAAAAAAGCAGGATGGATTCAAGCCTTGAAACATCTTAATGCACCAAGCAAATTACTCCCCTTAAACAAATATCTATCACATCTCTAAGAGTAATAAATACTCAAGAGCAGTGGCCTCCAATCTTTTATTGATTGTGTATCCCATCAGTTTAAAAAATGAATATGTAAAAATATGTATACTTACTTTTTAAAAAAATTATATATGTGCAATAATATTGAAACATAATAAAACATAAAAATAGAAATTAAAAGAGATATGATAGAGGAAATGTTTTGAAAAAATTATTAATGATACAATTATTTTGTTTACCTTAGAATATTATTATTAAAATTATATTTTAATAAGATAAATATGATTAAATATACTCTTTAAAACTCTTGAATACTTTGTGATATGAGATTAAAGGTCAAATTCTAAGTTGCTTATTTCTATAATTGGCTTAAATAACTATCATGGCTTAAGAAAAGATACTCAGAAATGTACTTAGATTCAAAAAGAAAAGGTATAATCTTTAGTTAACCTCATAAATACTCATTTTTAATCCCATTCAATTAAACAAAAGTTTTTATTGAAACTTTATTAGTAAATTTCAATGTTCTCTAATGTCAATCAATTAGTCTTACAAATTTTATTGTTGTTTTTGTGTCATTTCAGTTAAGGCCAACTCTCCTTGACCCTATATAGGGTTTTGTGGCAAAGATACTAGAGTGGTTTACCATTTCTTTCTCCAATTCATTTTACAGATGAGGAACTAAAGCACATAAGTTTAAGTGATTTGTCTAATGTCTAATGTCTAATGTCATGTAACTAATAAGTATCTGAGGCCGAACTCTAATCCATAGTACTACCTACATTTTTATATTTTTAACAAATAGGCTCAAAATTCAATGGAACTTTTTATTTAAAAGATGTCTAAACAGTTTGGTAAATTGTATTTCCCTATATTTTAAGTGTGCACATGACTAGGAATCCAAGAAATTGAAGAAAGTAAAGTATACAGGAAAAAAGGATTGCCAGGAATGTCTAATGCAATAGAGGGGTCCACAAGAGTGAGGACTATCAAATCCATCAGCTTTGATAAATCATTGGCCACATTGGAAACAACAATTTCAGTTGAATACAGAATCAAAGGAAAGAGGGGGTTGAGAACCTAAAAGACCAAAAGGATGGTGATATATTCACTGGAAAGGGGAAGTTCAAAAGATCCACTGCGTTGAAAAAATAGTGCAATGGAATCTTTGATGTACATCTCAACTCAGCTGAGTCTATCCATGCTATGAAACTCACTATTTCCTATTGCCAGCAACAAATCAGGTGTGCATCTGGACACTTAACAAGAGATGGGTTGAAGAGATGTGAAAAAAATGTCATGAAAATCATCTACACTTAATGTTGTGCAAACCATCTTTTAAGTTTATTGTTGAATATCCAGATCCTTAGACATTATAAGTCAAACGGAACCAGCTGCATAGCTTGCCTGGTTAAATTTACAATATTTATCCTTTGAAGTTTGTGGACTTCCTTATCACAAAGTTTCCCATACACTTCTGGCTCTACAGATGTTTAGGTTAGGGTTCATTGGTGAGCCAATCAATCCATTTAATGATTAAGAATACATGCTTATCCTGATGGCCTTCATCATCAGAAGACATCTGTGTGGCCCTCAACAATATCCCACCAAAAAAAAAAACCCTAAAAATTTCCACCTTTTGTCTTGGAATTTTCTCATACTCATTTTGATTTAGCACCTACCTTACTAGATTATGAGGATCACATGAGATATTTGTCAAAGCACATAGCATGTGCCTGGCCCATATATAGTGGGAGCTGTATAAATGATTATTTTCTTCCCCTTCTGGACCTCAGTTCTTCCCAAACTTTCCACATTCTTCCCTCATGATCCCATAATTCTGCCTTCTTTTGAGAAACAAAAATCTGACACTATGCTAAAATAATGAAAATAATAATGAACAGTCTGTTTTCACTGCTTAAGTCCCATAGAATGTGAAAGTATGGAACCCTCCCAAGGGATCCCTGGCAGTTTTTGAAGGCCTATTAGCAATAACTTTCTCTTTGGCCTAGTTACAGAGAAACAGAAATGGTTGTGGCTTTTTAAAAAGTGAAGCAGGGTTATCAGCAAGTATCACTTTTTTTCCAAATATGTCTAATATCTGAGGCTCTGGGTTGCTTTTAAATTGCCTAATCAAGATCTGTTGAGAGCCTACCATATGTTCCCATTCCAAACTGAAGATAATGAAATCAAATATAAGGAGATCTCAAACACCTTTTGTAAATCTTTTCTGATTTCCCTCCTCTTTGAGATTAATTCCCCATTTATATTACATACATATAAACATGCATATAAGATAAATATAGATTTGAGATATACAAGATATATCTATATTGGTATTGCATGTATCCATATATAAGTATAGATATATATATAGATATCTTATATATGCATAGTTCTTTGCATGCTATCTTTTCATTAGAATATAAGCTCCTTGAGGTCCAACATTTTATCCCCAATCCTTAGTACAGTGCCTAGAATATAGAAATCATACATATTTGTTGACTGACCACTGGTCCTTGAGTTGTTGATCTCCCCATTCAGATTGTCATACATATACACCTTAAACTTAAAGCAGGACCATATTCAAGGGTTTGATTTTGTTGGTACAGAATGTAGGTATTGGAGGACCCCAGATGAGAGTAGGTACAATTCACAGATAGTGAACCAGGGTAAGAACCAGCCCATATTAGAACTGGAAGAGTCCTCAGAGGTTCTAATCCAACTTTTATCTGTTCAGTAGAATGTAAGTTCTTTGAGAGTAGGGAGGATTTCCATATTTTAGTATGAATTATCCCCAGTACCTAGGACAGTATATATTATACTTTTTTCTGCTCCAGACCTGTAATTTCATTGCATGAAGATTTCCCTACACACATATCCTGTGAAAACCCCTTCCATAGTTGCAGATTCCCATTTATTGTCATTTATGAATTGTTGAAAGCTTCTTCTGAGACAGAGAGACCGAATGTTTTGACCATGAACATACAACTTATGGGTGTCAAAGGTAAGTCTTGAACTTAAGTTTTGTCTCTGAGGCTGGCCCTCTGTTCCCCACATTATTCTCTGCCTTACTTAAAATAGATATCTAAATTAATTCTTATTGAATTGAACAAAAATCCCCTTAACAAGCAGTCATCCAATCTTTATCTAGAAGCTCTCTGATGAAAGGGACCCACAACGCATTCCAGTTTTGGAAAGCTCCAATTGTTAGGAAGCCCAAAATTTGCCTCTCCTATCATTCCCAATTCTATACTCTGGAGAAACACTTCTCTAAAGTCAATGTTCACAGATATAAGAACTGATACCAAATCAATCAATTCTAATGTCACAAAATTAGTTTGACCCTATGTAATCAATTGCATTTTATCAAATTTTAATCTAATTTGGAATTCCAGGCCAAGAAAAAATTTTAAGATCAATTTTATTTTTATCTAAGGTCAAAGACCTTAAATAAATTGCACACGTTTCAGTAATCCAGCATCAAAGAATACTAGAGTTTAAAACCTGATCATGGAATCATTCAAATGATGTAACAAATAGCAACTCACTCCATATCATGATTAGGAGCTCTTATTCAGTCTCTGATACCATTTAAACAGAAATCTCAGTCTCTAACCTGAAGAACTGCCTGCATTCTTCAGTGGATCCCTATTTTCTCTAGGACAACATATAAAATTCTTAGCCTGGCATTTAAAGCCTTTCACTCAGGCCCCATTTACCTATTCTGTCTTGTTTCACATTCATCATCATCATTTGGCCATTTTTCATTTGTGTCTGACTCTTCATGACCCCATTTAGGATTTTCTTGGCAAAGATACTGAAGTTGTTTGCCATTTCCTTCTCCAACTCATTTTATAGAAGAGGAAACAGAGAAAAGCAGGGCTAAGTGACTTGCTAAGGATCATATAACTAGTAAGGACAGATCTGAACTCAGGAAGATGAATCTTTCTAGTTCCAGGCCTGGCACTCTATGCATGGCAACACCCAACTTCCCTTATTTCACTTGTCCCAATTACCTCTTTCAGTCAAATTGACCTGTTCACTGTTTCCAACATAGTGGGTCCTTAATAAAAGTTTAGCAAATTGAATTCTATTTTATTTCTAATTTCATGAAGGAATTTCCAACTTTCATTCTTTCCATAATGGAATTCATCACAGTCATTATACCAGGAAAATAGAATCACCACCCAAAGAGCAAAGAAATATACAATTTGATATCAGGAAGGATGTTTGGATCCAGAGCTATTCCACTTTGAGAATCATTTCGTTTTGTTCACACATATGTATCAGCCCTCTTCCATTAATACTTGCATTAAAAATACTACAAAATAGAATATGCCATGTTATCCTATGACACAACCTGTTCTGAGAAATGGCCCAATTCTCTACATTCTGTTGTGCAGAAACCCCTAATGCTAATACTGGTTGAAAGGCCCCATGATAAAAATGCCACCCTCCTCCAGAGAGAGAGAACTGATGAATTCCAGAGTAGAAATTAAAGCATACATTTTTTGTTTTATTTTTATTGTTTTAATTTGGGGTTTTTTTGCAACATGGCTAATATGGAAATGTGCTTTGCATGACTTCACATGTATCATTGATAGCAAAATGCTTACCTTTCAAGAGAGAAGGAGGGGAAGAAGAGAGAGACAGAAGTTGGAATGCAACATTTTTAAAAAGCAATTGTTAAGATTTTTTAATATGTAATTGAGAAATATTTAATGAAATAAAAATATACTTTTATAAAGGTTGTTATACCAGATCAGCCTCGAGCCCTAACAGGGTCCTTGGCCAATAAATTTTTGTTATCCCCCAATCCTGTTCCTCACTTTTTATAACCTTATGTATTGTTCATTTGGAGAGTCTGCCTCTTCAAGTGAGATTTCCCCCACTGGTGAACTCAATAAAACGCAGTTGATCCAAATCATGCTTGTTCCTGTTTTCAACACTGACAGACCTTCAGATTTTAGTCCTACCATCTCATTTTTACTGATGAGAAAACTGGAGATAACAGGGGAAAGTGACTTACCCAAGGTCACACAGCAAATTAGTGGAAAAGTTGGCACAAGAAACTGTCTCTGAACAATTCAGCTTTTTCTCTTAAACATCTGTTTCCTCAGCCAAGCTATTATGAATCATTGGATTCTATTTATCTACAATAGACTGCATCACTTTCTGAAGCTCCTGAGCTGCGGGCCTCTGCTATTCAATATATGAGGAAAAGGAATTTTAAGGAGAGCCTGGGTACAAAAGCAAAATGCAGAAGAGAAAGATAGAGGAGAAGCTTTTTGAAGTTTACAGACTTTATTTAATAAAGACCTAAGATACTGTTTTTCTACCCACTGTCTGCAGTTGGGGAAATACTGCCCCTCACTACACTGACTTCCCCTATAGCTCTGCTCTCCAGCAAGGATAACTCCAAAACACTTCTGCAAAGTGAGGAGCAAAATCAATAATTCAAACAGCTGCTAATTGAACCTGGCTAAGGGTGCAAATGTATAAAGCAATCACTTGCCATAATATGGGCTGCCAAAATTCACATGACAGATATAACCCAACCCACATTATCATAATCACCCTCCAAATAAATTATTCAGATTAGGAAGTTCATGCCCATTAGCTTTTGGTGAATGCAGATAAACACATTTCCTCCTGAGCTTCTTGCTAAGCCCATTAATATGTATTTTCCCCAAATGTAATGAACTGATATACTTCAGAGCATGACCAGGTGAAGGCACTAGGAAAGTCCATTTAAACCAGGGAGAGCATCAAATTAACTTGTAGCTCTAAGCAAACCTACACTATTTGGCCTCTGCTTCAAGCATGTCATTTGGTATAAACAACGTCGGGGAGGAGGCTACAAGGAAGCTTTCACAGCAGATGCCAGAGCTGAAATAAGCTCCTGACGGTGCTATCAATGAACAGCAGATGTTTACTGGTGTGCTGGGATAGGTGTGTTTAATTCCCGAAGTAAAATGATCTATGGAAAAAGAGAAAAAGCACAACATTCTCAGCTGCCTTTGTCAAACCATTGCACCCTGCAAAACTAATTAGGTATAAGAGCAGATTCTAGTTCAGGTGAGGTGCTGGTGAGGGTGGATTGGCCTATTAATTGACTTTCTTCATATGACTCTAGTCAAACAGTGAGGTCTTCTGGACCATATCCAAGAAGAATCTTTAAATTAGGAAATATGTCTGTCTGTCTGGGCGAGAGTAAAGATAATTTCCTACCTAAATGATTTTGAAGTCTCTAGATTTAAAGGCATAAAACCTGATTTCTTCAACCAGAAATACAAGAGGGATTAATTTGATTAAAGGTGCATCTTTCTCTTGGGCATCTAGGTGGTGCAGTCTGGAGTTAGGAAAATTCAGATGTGTTTTTTCAAATCTGAACTCAGACACTTACTAGCTGTGTGACCCTGGGCAAGTCATTAAATTCTATTTGCCCCAGTTGCTCATCTGTAAAAATGAACTGGAGAAGGAAATGGCAACCCATTCCAGTATGTCTGCTAACCCCCCCAAAAAATTAGAATCATAACATTCCCCCCCAAGACTGAGTGACTGAGAGACATTTTTTTTTCTTTAAGGGACATTTGCAACTTCAGTGGTACTTGGACACTGTGGGGGCTGGGGGTAGAATGCCTTTAATCCTTTGCATTTCCTGAACCTTGTGTTAGTCAGCCCCCTGTGCTTACCAGCCAGGTGAACAACCATGAGAATCATGCAACTAGCTAGTGCTAGACTTCAGGTACTTCTACATCAAACATCCCTCATCAGAATACTATTTCATAAACTCCTCTGGGATCCTAGCTGAAGGGAACACTTAGACATTAGTCAGAATCTTTTCTTTTTATGCTCTTCCTGCACTTAAATTAGAGAAAGTGAGGAAGAAAGAAAGAGTTGAATGGAAAAAGAAAATAAACATCCAGTAGAACATCACACTAGAATTGGAGAATCTCCAAGTTGGAAAAGGTCTTAGAAATCATGGAGTCCAAGTTCCCCAGAGATACACGAATCCCCTAGCTAGAACGTTTAACCACTTCAAGACTTACCATGTCAGCGAGTTCACTACCTCATGAAGTAGCCTACCTGAACATTTCCAAGTGTTAGAAAGTACTTCTTTTGCCAGAAATATGCCTTCTCATAATGACCACCTTCTGATACGAGATCTACATCCTATGGAGTCTCACAGAAAATATTTGTTACTTCTTGACATGTTCTTAACATGGGATCTATGGGGGGGGGGGGGTTGACAATTTTATTTCAATAAAGTTCCAAAAGTTTCTTTTGTATTTTATTTTATGCTTTTAAAAACACTATTCTGAGAAGAGCTCCCTAGGTATCACTTATGAAGACTGCCAAAGGAATCCATGACACAAAAAGTTAAAGAAACCATGTTCTAGACCAGTGGTTTCAAACTCAAATAGAAATGGGGCAATTAAATTGTATATAAGTATCCCTATTGCACATATTATATTATTTATGTTTTACTGGGTTTTTTATTTATTCTGTTAAATGTTTTCCAAAGTAAATTTTAATCTGCTTTGGATTATATTTAGGAACATGGTGGACCACATGTGACCTCTGGGTGTTTGACACCTCTGTTCTAGATAATAGCTTCTAGTATCACTATTTTAGGAAGGATTTTAGCCATATTTCATTTCATTCACACCTGGATTCTCTTTAGATTCCTTCTCTTCACTGGCTGTATTGCCACCCAGCAAATCTTCTGCCCCCCAGGCCCTCCTCCCAACCTTGATGTCCCTTCTTTTTTTAAACTTCCATTTATTTTGTTGTCTATCTGACAGAAGGAACTGTCTTTCTTGCTTTTTTATTTAATGTTTTTCAATTATAAAATCTAACTTCTCTTCTCACTTATTAAAAACAGGAGTGGGGAGAGCAAAATCCTTGCAACAAATATATAGTCAAGCAAAACAAATTCTTACATTGACCATTTTTAAAACATCCCCTATTCTGTAATCTGAGCCCATTGATTGTCTCTTAAAAGGTGAGTAATAAAATGCTTCATCATCAGTCTCCTGAAATCTTCAATGATTACTGCTTTGATAATAGTTCTTAAATCTTTCCAAAGTGTTTAGTCTTTAGAATGTTGTTATTGCATAAATTGTTCTTTTGGTTTTATTAATTTTACCCTGTTTCACTTCATCCATATTGTCTCTGAAACTGTCCGCTTTTTTGGCATTTTTTGGCAACACAATAGTATTCTATTACTTTCAGATACCATAATTTGTTTAGCCATTCCCTGTTGATGGTCTGCCCTTGGTTTCCATTCCTTTGCCACCATTAAAAAGAGCAGCTAAAATATATTTTTAATATATTTGATTTCTTCTTTCTTTGATCTTTTATTTGGAGGGAAAGGTATAATAGTGCTGGGTCAAAGAATGAGCATGGTTTGGTAACTCTGGGAGCATAGTTCCAAATTGTTTTCCAGAATAGTTATACCAATTTACAGTTCCAACAATAGTGCCATGGATGTGCTTTTTTGTATCTCCATAACTAATAAAGGCTTTGAAAATTGCTCTAATATCCCACAGTTCCCCACCCCATGCCACAAAAGTTTTCTCTTTGAACTAGATCTCCTTTAATTATTTTTCTCTTTGATACAGTTTAAAGTTTACTCATAAGCCCATTCATCTTATAATTTGTCAATACTCTTATTCATATGTGATCCCCAAACTGGTCAATATTTCAGATGTAACCCAAGCAACTTAGAATATAACAGGACCATCATCTCCTCCTTTAATTCAATTCAACAAACATTTATCAAGTACCTGCCGTGTTTAAAATCCTGCCTTCAGCAGTGAAGACAGAAAAACAAAACTGAAACTATCATTTCACTCAGGCTTACATTCAGGGGTGGGGAGGGAGCCTTCAGACAAATAAATATAATTCAAGGTAATTTGAGGAGGGAAATACCATCAGTAATCTTTAGAGATCAGAGAAAGTAATTTATTTGAAGTACAAAAAACCTTCCAAACCTCACCCACTCCCATCATTCCTCAGTATCAAGGTTTAGCTGTATGTTGATGCTTTCATTGTGATCCTTACTTCATTTAGCCCCCATCCATCCCCAAGTCCAGTGTCACATACCATGAAATATAAAAGAATGTACGACTGCCACCCTTATTCTTTAAGCCAGCTAGATAGGGAGAGAAGAAAGAGAAAGAAAACTATGAGATATAACACCAGGAAGAACATCTATACTCTTCTCTAGCTCATAAAACAGCTTTATTTATCTCAACAGAGGAAAAATGTGACCAGTAATGTATATTTTCCCATTTTTCATGCATCCTTTCAAAGTGGCAATCTCCGATTGCAGGTGGAAAACTAATGTTAATTTCCATTATTGTGCAGCACCTGCCTTTGAGTAAATCTTTCAGCCTTTCGCTCCTAGAACCTTTCCATCATTTCAATAGCAGAGACTGAGACAGGAGAAAATTCAAGATTAAGCAAACAAGAAAGCCTCAGCTAACTCTGCAAAGAGCTGACCAAATATTTTTTTCACAGGCTCTTTTAAAACCTTATTTTCTTCTTCTCTCATTTTTTCCCAAAGCAGGGTGGGGGGAATGGGAGGAGAATGGACTAAAAGTAAAGAAAAGGAGGATCAAAAAAGTCAATCCAGGATGGTTTTAGATTTTTTCATCATCTCCACAAGGCAATCATATTCACCATTCATCCTCTTCCTTTCCAATGCATCTTGAGCCAAGAAATTAGGTTAGAGGGCACCCTATGAGCTTATGGGAAGCAGTGGGTCTTTTATTTCCCATAATACCTACCCAGGGTAAATACACATGTACTTAATAGATTCTGGTGGCCCCATCCTCATGGCTGCTTGTGCCTTCTCCTCCAATCTTAGAGCACCTAAAATGTGCTCTGTTATGTGTTTCTATAAATAAATATTATGAACATGCTTGCTTATCCCAATTGAGTGTAAGCCCCTCAAGGGCAGCAACTATTTCATTTTTGTACTCTTTAAAAATAAATATATTTTGGGTGACTAGGTGGCACAGTGGATAGAGTACCAAGTCAGGAGTACCTGAGTTCAAATCCAGTCTCAGACACCTAGCTGTGCGGCCTTGGGCAAGCCACTTAACCCCATTTGCCTTGCAAAAACCTTAAAAAAACCAAACAAATGAAGGAACTGTGACTCAGAGAAATAAAGGCACTGGCCTAAGGGTCCTTTGATTGGCAATTGGCAGGGCTAGAGTTGAACTCAGGTGTTTTGACTTTCCATCTACTGTTCTTTCCATTCCACCCCATCATACATGTTAGCTTCTGTGCTTCTAGAATCATTTGTTCCTCATGAATAATTTGTTTACCATCCAAAAATGAAAAAAGAAATATTTGCTAGGAGCCCCCGGCACAGATCTGTAGCAGAGAAGAGTCATAGACACTGCCTAATGAAAAAGTAGAGAGGCAAAGTGGGCATCTGCATTCCTATAGCCACACTCCTTCTTGGCATAGACTAGAATACAAGCATAGGGTATTTTCTGGCCTCAGGGCCCCAAAGGTAAGCTTCTAGACACTCAAATTGATGCCTCTGCAGTGACTGCAGGATTCTGTTAGAAACCAGATAAAACCTCCCCTGGACACCCATCACACTATTTCATCATTTATTGTCTGTTTCACACTAAAGGCAGCCTTGACAAATACCCACCCAGATTAAAGGAAGGAAAAGAATCCCAATGTGCCACATGGTCTAATGGGAAAAGATCTGGATTTGGGATCAGAAGCCCAGGGTCTGAATTTTGAGTCTTCCATTAGCCATTTGTGCAAGCCATGCCCCCTCTCTCAGCATCAGTTTCTTCATCTGAAGAAAAGAGTAAATGGGATTAGTCAATCTCCAAAGGACCCCTTCAGCTCTAATAGTCTAACATTCTATGTTTCTATATTCAATAGTCTCCTTGACTCCCTTCCCAAGTCCTAGGCCTTTAAGGCCCCAACATAAACTTTTGATGTGACCATTCATTGTCCTTTATGGCCAGCCCTGATATTCAGACCATCAAGTCCAACATTCACATGCCTGACTACACAAGGAAGATTGTCACAATAACTCCCATTCATTTGATATTTTGTGATGTCTAAGTACTTTGCATCCATTATTTCATAATGGATAATCGCAATAACAGTGTACATTCATAGAACATTTTATAAAGTTTCCTCTATCTCACAACAATCCTGTGATGCAGTTTATAGATGAGGAAACTGAGATTCAAGAAAGCAAAGTGAGTTTCCAAAGTCACAAAGGAATACCTGCTACTAGAACTTAGTCATCTTGGCCCAAGTTCTGCAAAATCTAACCATAAGAGAATACTGCCTCTAAAATTTAAAACAAGGTCTGGTTAAGGTACTTCTAAAGTGACATTGATGAAGAAGATGTTAGTTTTACTCCTCTAGGGATTTTTTTTCCTAGAAATATAGAACCACAGACTTCCCTTGAGCTATCAATCAAACCAAAGAAAGCTTTGAGTGCTATGACCAAAACCCAGGTGCTCATCATGCTGTACTAAGCATGTTATATTCCTCTTGAAAATGATCTCCTTGAGCAAAAAAACAGCTCACTCTTCCAATTCTGCTTCAACTTACCCTTCTCTCTCACCCGGAATGCCACCGGCACACTAAAACCCCTGCCTCAGCCAAATCCTACTCTTTCATAGGGCAACTAGGTGGATCATTGGATAGAGTTTGGATTCAGGAGGATAGGAGTTTGAATCCAGCTTCAGACACTTGCCACTTACTAGCTGTGTGACCTTGGGCAAGTCATTTCACCCTGACTGCCTCACATCCAGGGCCATCTCGAGTCATCCTGATTCATATCTGGCATTGGACCCAGATGGCTCTGGAGGAGAAAATGAGGCCAAATTATTTATATTCTTAATTGCCTAACCTTACTTAAAGAGAAGCCAACTGGGTCATACATAATCCCCACCCCAACTTGGCATCTTTTGTTCCTGAAGTTCAAATATCTAAATGCAAAGAGACAGAGGGAGACCAAATGACTCAGCATAGCACCCCTCATTCAAATCCAATTCACTTGCTTGTCATAGCATCAACTCCCTGATGCTGTGGTCTTCTTCAAAAATAAAGGACAAACGTTATTATTACTCTTACGTAGGCCCAGCTGGAGTCCCTTTTCCTTTACAAAGCTGTTCACCATGAATACAACTGGGATCTGCCTCTCTCTTATCTTATTGCCCAAAGCATACATTTTCTACTCCATGTATTTAGGAATCTGGCTGGAGTATCTTTTGACATTTCACTGGATTCCATACTTAATTGTTCTCTGTTTCTTAATTGTTAATTTGTCCCCTTTACTAAATTTTGAACTCTACGAAAGCAAGGAAACTAGCTTATGTTTGTCCTATGCTCTAGATAGAACTGAACAGAGGTCTAGAAACAGAGTAGATGATCAAGAAACAGAACACTAAAATGTTAGAATTGAAAGACATTACAGGATCATACAGCTGAAAGGAACAGTAGAAGTTGTCAGATCCAATGCTTTATTTTGTAGATGAGGAAATGGAGGCATGGAGATGTGTGAGTTTATAGCCTGGAGTCAGAAAGACTCATTTTCCTGAGTCCAAATCTGACGTCAGACTCTTAGTAGTTCTGTGATCATGGGTAAGTCACTTAATCTATATTTAGACCATCCAGTTGTGGGGATGTGTGAACCCAGGAATACCTGACTCCATATCCTGTGTCCTGTCCTCTCCATCACATTATCACCATATTCTTGGATTAGAAGTCATTTAGTTTTAGAACCTGAATGTATAAAAGGGGACACTGAGTCCCAGAAAAGAGAAATTATTTCTTCCAGCCTGAAATTATTTATATTCTTAATTGCCTAACCTTACTTAAAGAGAAGCCAACTGGGTCATACATAATCCCCACCCCAACTTGGCATCTTTTGTTCCTGAAGTTCAAATATCTAAATGCAAAGAGACAGAGGGAGACCAAATACTTGCATTGAGGAAAGCTTTGAAATTTCAAGTAAATTTTGGGACCTGAGTATAAATAAGGAAGCTTCAGACTACAAACTATGGGCCAAATCCAACCCTCTACCTGCTTGGTTAAAGCATTATGTAAGTTTTACAGCTTCATAAACCTTAAAGAAGTGTATAAATGTGAGCTGTTTGGATTCTGGATAAATACAACTTTCTTATAGCTCTTTCCAAAGAGTCCCTTTCTTCATTTGTGATTTCATTCCTTCTCAGAACTAATTTGCTTATTTATCTTAGTAAATGTATCCTAGTTTTTCATACTTACAACACTGCACACACATGGTGGCAGGTATATTAACAACTTGACTTCATGGAAAGGGGAATGGGGACCCAGAGAAGTCGAATGATTTGCCTGAGGTCACACAGCAAATTATTAGTGTGTCTGTGTCTAACATTTGTGGAGTGTTCCCAATGCACTAGTATAATCCTTTATAGTCACTTCATACTGGTTGAATGAATGTTGGGTACCACTCAGGATACACACACACACACACACACACACACACACACACAAACACACAGAGTACTCTGCTATCTCTGTTTTGTTCTCTCTCTTTCTCTTTGTTTCTGCATCTCTGTGTGTCTCTATCTCTCTCAGTCTCTCTCTCTTTTTTCTCTTTCTCCCTCTCTTCCCTCCTTCCTGCCTTTCTCTTCTACTCCCTTTCTTCTTTTTTCCCTCTCTCCCTCCCTCCCTGTTGCCCTCGCCTCACTTTCCTTATCTCCCCACTCCTTTTTCTCTCTGAAGACGGAATGCCTCACAGACAGATAGAAGAACAGGTAGGAAGTAATACAAGCTTACTTCAGAACAGCAGAAAGGTCTTCTGTCCCTCTTCCCATCAAAGCAAGCCTCCCTCCTCTCTGCATTTGAGCTTCCTTTGTCTAGATTGTAAAAGAGGGAGGGGCCGTTAGGTGGCCTAGTGAATAGTACTGCACCTAGATGCAGAAAATTTCATCTTCCTGAATTCACAGCTGGCCTCAGACACCAGCCATGTCGCCCTACACAAGTCATGTAATCCTATTTGCCCTCAGGTTTCTCATCTGTAAAATAGCTTGGAGAAGGAAATAGCAAACTACTCCAACATCTTTGCCAAGAAAACCCCAGACGAGGTCATGAAAAGTTGAATATGACTGAACAATTTTTTTTTAGTCCTCAGCTAGAGATGAGGTTTGAAGTGCAAGTGCCCCTGAGAGAGGGGAACAGACTGACTAATATTTTGCACTAATGTGTGTGAGTTTATTCCTCTACTCCCACCTGTGTGAATCACTGCTCCTAGACATTTTAGAGAGTCAGTTTTGGCAGATGGTAGAGGACGATGGGTAGGAGAACACATAAGGGGTTCATCATGAAGTGGGGTACATAGACCAAAAAATAGGAGGCCTGGGAAACCATAAGCAAAACCTGCTCAATTCCCAGTCATGTTGAAGGTTGGCCCAGCACATAGAAAATGCTCTCAGTGTTGTCATTATTGTTTAGTCATTTATAACTGACTATAGATAGTATATACAACATACTATCCATAGGGTTTTAGTGGCAAAACTAATGGAGTGATTTACCATTCCCTTATCTAGTGAATTGAGTCAAATATAGATTAAGTGACTTATCCATAATCACAGAACTAGTAAGAGTCTGACATCAGATTTGAACTCAGGAAAATGAGTCTTTCTGACTCCAGGCCAAAAACTCTATTCACTGGGTCATCTAAGCTACCTAATTATGAGAGTTGTCCAAAGTGAAATGGGCTACTTTTTAACAGGAAACAAAACCTTATTAAAAGCCTACATGTAAAGACTGGATGGGCACCTTGTTGGTTATATTGTGAAGGGGAATCTTTCTTATGTATGGACTGACCTAAATAGCGATACAGGACCTTTCCTACTCTAAAATCTCCATTAATGACATAAATGACTTAAAAAGTAAAAAAAGGGAGTGAGAAGCAGAGAGCTGAAGAGGAATCGATGCCTTGTACCATCCATGGAGTCTGCCAAAAATTCTGTCTCCCAAAGTGACTCTTCTTCCCTTTGTACAGTACATTTAATATCCATGAACCTGTGCCTGATCATAAGTGATTAGCAAATTAGTAGATTATGCCCGTGAACACTTCTATTTTGAACCTAATAGTGTTTGTATTTATCCATTCCCATTAAGGATCTTAGTACCTCAAACAGAGATTGAAAACACAGCAATTAGCCATGGGGATAAGATTAAGCACAAGTATAACTTGCAACTTTATTTAGTTCAATACACCACCATTTTGATATTCCCCAATGAAGGCTGTAACCATCAAAGATGGTGGTTTTGATATTGAGATCCACTGTCTTTTAAGTTCACACATCCTGGGGGGATAGGAAGCCTGGCTTCCTAAAGGTGGCAGATGGGCTAGGACTCAAAATCTAAAATTAACTTTGTTTCCAAATAAGACAATATTTTTCTTTAGTAGTATTTCTGTTTTGTTCATTTTATAGCAGAAAGGATGGAGAGAGCAAGAAGATAGGAACAGCCATACCCTGGCTAACGATTGAGGCTCAGGAGTCCAAGTTTCATCATGCCCATATTGTCTTCTAACAGACAATAACTTTCTTGCCTAAGCACAGAATTCCTGATCTCCAACCTCCCAGCTTTTAATAAAGCTGAGAATAGAAAACAATTCAATTCAACTATATTTAAGAAAAAAATTAAAAATAATATATTATATAACCTCTATGACAAATGATGTGGGGGACACAGGGATAAATGTAGCATAGTCCCTGCCCTCGTAGAGTTTACAGTCTAGTAGGATGAGGAAATAAAATATCAATGAAAATATCTATAATTGCATTATAAATAGTGCTTTAAGGACTTCAGTCACTTCACATATGTTGTTATTTAGCATTATACAATAACCCTATGAAGAAGGTGCTATTACTATCCTTATTTTACAGATGAGGAAAGTGAGGTTTAGAGAGGTAAAGTGACTTGCACAGGAGAGAGTGTTGGTGCCCAATCTTCTCATTACAGATGATTTCAACCTCTGAAACTGAGATGCAACAAAGTATGCATGGATTCTCTGCTGCTTGTGCTCATTTTGGTCTAACAATTAACACCAAGAAAACACAGGTACTCCACCAGCCAGCACCACACCATCCAGATGTGGAACCATTGGTTACAGTAAATGGACAAGTTCACTTACCTTGGCAGTGTCCTTCCCAGGGATGTGCACATTGATAACGAGGTTGACACATGAATTCCCAGAGCTAGCTCATATTTGGGAGTCTCCAAAAGGAAGTATAGGAGAGAAAAGGTATCAGACTGACTCTCAAACGGAAGGTCCTCAGAATCGTTGTGATGATTTCATTGTTGCATGCCTATAGATAGTCTAAAAGTTCCATGTCAGCAAACTGAATCACTTCCAAATGAATTGTCATAAGAAGATTCTGAAGATCACCTGGCAGAAGATACCAGACAAAGGGGTCTTTTCTGGAACAAAGCTGTGCAATTCTGCTAGAGAGTGCAAGAGCTGGCTACATTATTCAATTGCCAAATGTACACTTGCCAAAAAGACTATTTTATGGAGCACTCACACAGGGCAAGTGCTCACAAGGGGATCAGAAAAGTGATTCAAGCCCTGGGAGTGGGGGTGGGGCAATCATGTTGCTGTCAAGAACAAAAAGCAAAGGAACATCTCTCAGTAGAGCAGATGAAGGCTAGGAAGGAAGGAAGGATGGAAGGATGGATGGAAGGAAGGAAGGAGGGAGGGAGGGAGGGAGGGAGGGAGGAAGGAAGGAAGGAAGGAAGGAAGGAAGGAAGGAAGGAAGGAAGGAAGGAAGGAAGGAAGGAAGGAAGGGAGGAAGGAAGGAAGGAGGGAAGGAGGGAAGGAAGGAGGGAGGGAGGAGGGGGAGGGGAAGGAGGAAGAGGGAGTTTGCAGTCTAACAGGAAAAACAACACATGAAAGAAAATTGAAAAGTGAAGGAGGGAGTGGGGAGCAGAAGGTATCAGACCCAAGGGCATGGTGGAGAAGTTGGAGAAATCTAAAAGTAATTCAATCAGGTAAGAAATGAAATTTCTCTCCTTAAGTAGATTTAGATTCCATAGCCCTACCCTCCAATTAGAGTTGCAGAGGACGGAGAGGAATTGAATACCTTTCCTCAAGGACTCAGGAAGACAATATATAAATAACTGCAGCAAATGAAGGGCAGAGTCAGAATTCAAACTCAGATCTTTTTACTTCAAATCTAGTGCTTATTTTTCTTCACTACATAACCTCTTATGCAAATAATCAGAGAAAACTAGAGAATCCAGCAAAGGGATATGAAGTAGGAGCAAACTAACATCCCTACTAGGTGGGGGTGGGGGTGAAGGTAGTGGGTGATCAGGAAAATGGTTTCATGAGGAATGCAAAGTCTAAGAGCATTAGTGGGGGGTGGGGGGAGTCAATCATGTTGCTGTCAAAAATGAAAAGCAGAAAGAACATCTCTCACCTAAGGCAGATGAAGGCTATAAAGCAGTGTAGAATGTATGGAGAATAAATGGAGCCTGACGGACTTACATCAGTAAGGGAGCCAATGCAGCCCATTAAAGGATTTTACTATTACTTAGCCAAGTTGGAGGGCAAACTGTATTGAAGGATCGAAGGGACGGAAGTGGCCATGCTGCCAGAGCTGGTGTGATGGATTGATTGGAGGGTTTGTGAGTGGTTTGTATGTCCCTTTATAATGGGCATGAGAAGGAAGATGCACAGACCAAAAGCAACTCCCCTGGGTTATCAGATACATGTCAGTGATTATTCTGAATTCATCTATTATTACTTTTAATTAGAAAAGTGGTTCTACTGGATTAACACAATCCTCTGTGGTGCAAAGTCTCCTAAAGCAAAGTGATCTCAGAGCATCCAGAGAGAGAGAATCATGAGAACAATTGAATGGTGGAGATCTAGATCCATCACACATCTATCATGTGAGTTGGGGCAAATCATTTCTCCTCTCTAGGGTGGTTTCTTCTCTATAAAATGAGAGGGTTGGACTATAAAAGAAGGTTCTAGGGTTCTTTCTATTTTTCCATAATCCAGTTTTTTTCCTGTCCTGGAAGATGATGATCTTGAATTCATAAAGCCTTGATATTGACTTGGATTCCTACTATATAGGGGAAGGAAATGAAAAATGAAATGAAAATAAGTGAAAATAAAGACCACTCAGGTAATTCCTAAAAGTTGGCATTTCCAAGGTATCAATTTGTCTCAAAGTATGAACCAAGTTCTTCCTGCTCCACTTCCTAACTTATCCAAGGCAACACCAGTATGCATAAAAACAACTAGACTAGAAACTTCTAGGAAATGTTGAAGGGGAAATAATCCAGAGAAGATAAGTAACTAATTCCACCAAGAACCACCCTGTGTATTTGTATTACTTTAGGCATATGCTTATACATAGTCCAGGGACAAAAGAATTAAGTAAATGTTGTCACTGCCCTCCAGGGAGTTGGGATCTAAAAATTAGCCAGGCTGTCCTAGGAAAGACCAAAGCAGTGAAAACTGGCTACTTGGAGACAGACAGACAAAGATAGAAAAAGAGGCAGAGATAGAGAGAAAAAATAACCTTAGAAGTCCAGAAAATAGCTTTGATATCAGTATTCAGATTAATAGACATAAATATAACTTTGAAAAACTTGGGTCCCCCCCCCAAAAAAATAAGAGAGGTTACATCTTTCCCTTCGTTGCAGAGGTGGAGGTCTATGAGTGTGAAAACTGTCAGATCTAGTGTTGAGCTGCTTTGCTGAACTAGTTGATTTTTATAGAAGGTGTGTACATTTGGGTGGAAGCAGAGGAATATATTTGGAAATGAAGGTGATATAAGAGAAAACAATTTTTAAAAAATTAAATGTAAAAAAAACTTGGAAAGTATTTGGTTTATCAAACCCCATTACATAGTAAGAAACTAAGACCCACGGATGAAAGTGATTTATCCAAGATCACACAAGAAGTAAAAAAAAAAAAAAATTAGACTGGCTTAAATTAAAGAAAGGCAATGTGGCATAATTGACGGTGCTGGAGTTGGAGCCAGGAAGACTTGGGTTTAAATCCTGCCTCAGACCTTTATCAGCTTCATGACTCTAATCACTTAACCTCTCTGAACTATGTCTTCATTTATAAAATGAGGATTAATAATAGCATGTTCCTCACTAGGTCTTAGGAAATTTAAGATAATAGATGCAGAGTTATTTGTAAACCTGAAGACATTATCAAAATGTCAGCTATTATTATAATGTCTTTTCTGAAGCAAAAACTCTTGTCAATAAATCGGTGGGTGAAGTTAAAACTATCAAATTCTTGAGTGTTATTCTTCTGGCTCCATGAACATTAGTCAAAATTTGCTATCTGATCCTCATTGTAGCCAAAATAGTCAGCACATCCCTCCCCAGTCTACAGGTAGTTCATTTTAACTTTCCCATCTCTACAAAAGAAGAGGTAATTGAACACCTGCTACGTTCAAAGTTTTTTTTTCCTTTGTGAGAAGCTGTGGCCCCCATGTACTTCCTGCACACAGCCTTAGGGAAGGGGGAATGGCATTAGAAGAACTCTTCATGTAAACATCAATAGCTGAGCCTGAAGGCATCCATATCTCATATGTTGATTCTTCTTTCATGTCCTGTTTTGTCCAAATTCCTTTGCTGTTTGAATCTGGTGGGCCCTGGAGAGACAAACTGTGCCTCTGGGGAAACATAAGGACCTCAAAGGAACACAGACCCCCAAGACTAAGGGGATTCCAATGGAGGCAGTCTCTCTGTCTCTGTCCCTCTGTCTCTGTCTCTCTATCTCTCTCTGTCTCTTTCTGTCTCTGTCTCTGTCTGTCTGTCTCTCTGTCTCTCTCTCTGTCTCTCTGTGTCTCTCTGTCTCTGTCTGTGTGTGTGTCTCTGTCTGTCTCTCTCTCTGTCTGCCTGTCTGTCTCTCTGTCTGCCTGTCTCTCTCTCTCTCTCTCTCTCTCTCTCTCTCTCTCTCTCTCTCTCTCTCTCTCTGTCTCTCTGTCTCTCCCCCCATAAATGCTTTACAGATAACAGAAAACAGAGGTCACTCATCCTCTCTGTTTAGCTCAGTATCACCTCATCCACAAAGGCTTTCCTGATCTGCATCCCCAGTTGTCAATACACTTCCTTCACATTTATTCTATATATATTTATCTGTACATAAATTCTTCTCTCCCACCCCCCCACCCTCAACACACACCCCAGCGAAATATAAACTCCTTGAGGACTTTGTTTTCATATCCCCATCTAAAACAATGTCTGGTACATCATAGGTGCTTAATAGGTACTCGATGAATTGAATTGATTTGAATATGAATGATTATAATTTAGCTAGGAGGGGAAATGTATCATAACATAAACAGAACAGAACTGAGAGTCAGTAAATCTGGGGGGTTTAGTTTGGATCCAGTCACTAACTCACTTTGAGGCTTTGTGCACATTGCTTCCCCCAGGTAGGTAAGACTCAATTTTCATGTGTAAAATTGGGATAGGGGTTAGGTGGATGAGATGATTTCCCAAGTCTCTTCTAGTCCTCTGATTCAAAATTTTATTTCACATCTCTTTATAGAATTCCTGGGTATCTATATCTGACTCATTTTCCCATAAGCAGCCCAATTTTCACTGCTTCAGCCCTACTTTAAAGAGCCTTGTTAATTCTTAGATTGCAATCTTTTGGAGTCTGAGCAGTGAATATTCCAATTCAGTGTAGACCAAATATATCAGGCAGGATGGTGTTCAAATAACATTCTGGAAGTTACCAATGATATAGTAGTATGATAGGCAGCAACAACAGTTATTTAGCTTCCTCAGCCCAGTTCTTGGGGTAGAATATTCTTCTTTTTATTTTTTTTATTTTATTTTTTTAGATTTTTCAAGGCAATGGGGTTAAGTGGCTTACCCAAGGCCACACGGCTAGGTAATTATTAAGTGTCTGAGGTTGGATTTGAACCCAGGTGCTCCTGACTCCAAGGCCGATGCTGTATTCACTGCACCACCTAGCTACCCCTGGTAGAATATTCTTCAACCAGAATCCTGAATGGCCATATGTGGCAATTGTCTTATTCTTCTTAAGCATTGTCTTGGGTGGGAAGGGGAGCTGAGAGAACTTTGCTTGTACTTTAACACAAATTAGTGCTTGATAATGCCAAGATCAGGGTTCTTCATCTAGAAAATGAAGCAGTTGAATTAGATGCTCTCTAAGGTCTCTTCCAGGGAACCTAAATGCTGGGGTTTTAGAAGCCAGGGATAATCCTTGCCCCCGGTGTACAATACAAGCTCATGTGTGCAATGCAAATGTATTTTCATAAGTCACATTCATCCACTAGTTATAATACTAGCACTGTGAAAATTGTTAATCATAAGAAATAGTCACACCACCTGTGATTCTATCATGCTTGTTTCAGATTGCTCCAAATCTTTTAGACACATAATTTCCCTTATCTTCAAATCACTGTGGCAAGGTAAATAGAAACAGATCTATTTCTGTCTCCCCCTCCCCTTCCTCCCACTATCTCTTACATTCTGAAATGGCCCTTCTTAAGCAGAAGGAAAAAAAAGGAAGAAAATGCCCATTTGGGGAAAGGGTGCACTGTTGGCTCAAATCCACCTGAGTGATTGTCACTGTAATCAGCTACACACAGTGACAGCTCTCCCCAGATAATAAATGTATTCATTCCCCCAAAGACAAAGATCTCCAGGCAGGGGCCAGAGATGTATCCAGCCACTCTGAACCTGGACAGAGGTTTAAATCTGAATAAAGAGTGATAAAGAAAGCTGAAAAGAAGAAAGACAGGAAGTTAGATGCAGTCACATCTGTTAAGAGATTGTTGACTCAAATCACTTCAACAATATTCCCTCATTAACTCTTATACAACTCAAGGAGGAGAGACCAATGGGTCTTAAGCATTAATACGATCAGCATCTTTGGAATAACTACTTATTGGATGCCCAATCCTAAGTACTATGGAGGGATAGACACCAGAGAAATTCTAAATACTGGGAAAATAGGAAGTTTTCTTTGCATCCACTTTAAATATATAGCCATTCCATTTAATCTGTCAAACAGGCCAAGCTTAAGAGATCCCTCTATGCCAGTCACTCAGGTCTAACTGCCTGCTGCATTTCCCCTTAAGTTTATAATGTAATTGGAAAGTTAATTACTTTCTCATCATCATCATCAACATCATCATCCTCAAACTCATTACTGTACATGAAATAAATAGAAAGCAAAAGTATTTAGCAAGTCCTTACATGTGTCAAACATTGTGTTAAAATGCTGAGGGTGCAAATATAGAAAACAAGGAAATACCTACCCTAAAGCAACTTGCAGTCTAATAAAGAAGACAACATATATACTAGAGTGATGAGGAGAAGGTAATGTTTTTGTCAGAGAAGTCACAAGAATGGTTAGTGGAATCAATGAGTCATTATTGTACAGTGGAAATATTGGACTCGGATTCAGGTTGACTGGAATTTAATGCTATTTCAGATACTACTAGCTGCATATGGTCCTTAGTAAATCATTAAACAGAACCTCAATTCTACCATATTTAAAATGGAGACAAAAAAAGAGCATTTACCCTTCACAGAATTGCTGTAAGGGTCAAATGAGATAACATATGCAAAAGAGCTTTGCAAACCTTAAGGCACCATATAAATAATAGCTATTATTAACATTATTAGGATGTCTGTTCTTGGAATGCTAGTGTTGACTTGGCAGCTATTTCCATAACAAGAAGCAGGAAAAAATGGAAAGAGATAGAATGAATACAGTGATTTGGAACAAAAAGGGCTGACCATCAAGGTGATGAGTATGTGTTAGGCTTGATCTGATGAGTATTTATCAGAGATCCCAGGGTCAGAATTAAAATCCATTTTGGAGTTGAAGATTGGAACAATGCAAGAGCAGGACATGAAACAGATTTTGGGAATGGGAATAACTAAGAAATCTGGAAAGATAAACTAGGACCAGATGATGAAGGGTTTGAAAAACCTTCAAGAAGCCAAATAGAACAAACTCAGGTGATGAGCGCCAACAAAGACATACCTTGAGCTAATTACTTCCCATCAATGAACCTCAATTTCTTCATCAATCAAATTTGGCTAATCATAGCTCCCTCATGGGGTCACTATAAGGTTCAAACAAGGTGATAAAAAGAAAGCTTTTAGAGACTAAATGTAAGCTGGTATCATTATGTCTCATTAAGTTCTTTCTCATGCACGGAAAGTAGGAAGCTGGTGTCTATTGATAATTCTTCTAAAATTGGATAGGAAAAGGATAAAATAGTCTTATGACATGATATTTTAAATATGAAGCTGGAATGAAAGGCAATTTTTTCCCAACCAACTTCCCCTCTAGGTTTGATTCTGAACCACAGAAGGGTTTTTGAATGTAATGAAGCTAGTTTTGCTAAGGTATGCTTGGCAACAGAGGTCAGAAGAAAAGAACTTGCTTGGATCCAATTTAAATACATTGTCTTTTTATGAGCTATGCCCTTTGCTTTGGCAAACATGAATAGGTGACAGACTCCCTCCATACCAAAATCTCAAGTCTATCGTCTCATTGAATTTCCCTAGGAAACCATTCTTTCCTTGCTAAATCTTCCCTTTTTCCTCCTAGAAATCTCTCTCCCTCCAGAGCACATTCATTAGTAGGATGGTTTCCCTGTGTTATTCCGGAGAAGAATGTAACATCAATAGATAGCAGGTCTCCACTCACTGATGAGAAGACAACAGGAAGGACACCAACTTGGAAGAATAATTGGCTTAGAAAATGTTCAAGACTGCAGCAACCTAGAATAAGGAAACTCCTGCTTCAGCCAAATGATTTTGACAACTGCAGAAGTTTGGGCTCTACCCTGAATGGTAATGCTGCTGAGTAGAAAAGTTATTAGATTATTTATAAAGAAGGGTCATAAACTGATAAGATTATAGATACTAACCTGAAAGGGATCTTAAAGAGCTCATGTGTCTTAACCCCAACATTTTGTAGCTGAGGAAACTGAGATCCCAAAAGAAGTGAAATATCTTGCCTAAGGTCACCCATATAACTGGCTGAAATAAGAACCCAGGTTCTTATTCCCACTCTATCACACTGGTAAGAAACATTATTAATGAAGAGTCTCCCTGCAGCCCTAGGATCATTAAACTTTGGCTAAGAGTAGCATCCAGCCATCATGTGCACATGTGTGCATGGCCGTTACTGAATCTAGGCCAAGCAGGAGGCTAATGATGTGCAAATGATCTAGGTGCCTTTGTGATTCGAAGCCCAGACCCTAGATATCATCTAATACTACCCACTTTGTGATACAGGGGAAAATTTGTTCAAAGACAGAAGTTATTTGCCCTGATCACTTAACTACTCAATGGCATACGTAGGACTGAGACAGAGCTCTTCTGACTCCCTAACAGCTCCCTGAGAGTAGGAACTGGAGTCTTCTTCATTCTTATTTTTCCCCAAGTACACTAGCACAATGCCCTGTAACTAGAAACTCAGAATAAATTGAATTAATTTTTGTTGGATTTCATCTTCCAGTTAGTTACTCTGGTACAATCCACCACACAGTCCCTTTTGGTCCCATTATGTTACCCTCTTTGACCTAGACTTTAGACAAAGGGAGCAGAAACTGAGAATAAACTGCAAAACATTTTTTAATGGACAACCTTCAAAAAAAAATAAATTATGGAATTAGTCCAGTGGTAAAAAGTCTAAGAGAGAAAGCAATTGATGTCTATGAAATAATAACCATAGAATGAGTTATAGAGCAAAGAGGAATCATAGAACTCATT
Source organism: Macrotis lagotis (assembly GCF_037893015.1). NCBI lineage: Eukaryota > Metazoa > Chordata > Mammalia > Peramelemorphia > Peramelidae > Macrotis > Macrotis lagotis. The sequence goes on along the minus strand of NC_133661.1, from coordinate 105,690,546 downwards.
AAAACCAATTATTTTTCAGAGAAAGAAAGCAAAGATTAGAAAAGTAATGACATACTTAAGAAAATTATGAATAAAGACAAAAAGCTTTTCTGCCTCCCAACCCATAGAATGTTCTTTCCATTATAGAACACTGAAACAAAATTTGTTCATAAATCCTCAGAACACCAGAAAATAAGTAGTTATAGGGTAAAAAAAGAGATAAAAGATATTTGTGCAAAAATTGGAACCCTCAAAAGATAACATGAGCTGCAAATAAAAATAAGTTCAAAAGATGAATTCATAAGATAAATTCATAGATGATGGATTCATAATAGGTCAGTAAGAGAAATTATGGATATTCAATGGTACAGTCTTTCTAGGATGACATCATAAAGGGAGACTTGGCTTCCTACAAACCATCTCTGGAAAAGAAAGAATCCTGGGCTGAATGAACCTCTATTTTGATGTAACAATACTGACAATTCTTACATTCTTAGAAAAGCATATGAACAAGGTCAAGAACTGACAACTTGACTAACTAAATGTTTAAGAATAGTATATCCCAAGGGTTCTTAATATTTTGTGTGTCATGGAGCCTTTTAGCAATCTCATCTCTGACACTTATTAGAAAGATACCTTGGGCAAATCACTTAGCTTCTCTGGACCTCAGTGTCTTCATCTATAAATGGGGATTACCAATGCCTGTAGTACCTATCCACAAATTTCTATTAGGTTCGAATAACATATAACATGGAAAGCATTTTTAAAAACTAGGATAATATTATAACTATATTATTATTCCTAATTCAGAAACAACATTAGAACACAATTCTAAAATTCAGTTCCATCAGCATTTATTAAAAGGCAGCTAGGTAGTAGAGTGGATAGAATCCTAGGACTGAGGTGACCCTGGGCAAGTCATTAAATTTATGTCTGTCCAAGTTTACTCAACTATAACACAAGGAAAATAATATTACCTACTTCCCAAGACCTGTTGTGAGGATCAAATGATACATTTGCAAAGCACTTAGCACAGTGTCTGGCAATTAAATTTTTGTTTCCTTTCTTCCTTCCCATTTTGATGGTAGGAAAAACAAAAAGATAAAGAGACCTGCTGAAGAAGGAATTGAAAAAATGGAAACCTCAAAAAGGTAAAAATGAGCTCAAAGAAAAATAAATTCAAAAGATGAATTCGTAAATTATATAAATTTGTAGTTGATGAATTCATAATTAGAATTAGATGAATTCAACATTAGAACACAATTCTAAAATTCAGTTCCATCAGCATTTATTAAAAGGCAGCTAGGTGGCACAGTGGATAGAACACTGACCCTAGAGTCCAGAGGACCTGAATTCAAATCTAGCCTCAGACAATAATTGCTTATCTGTGTGATCTTGGGCAAATCACTTAACCTCATTCCCATGCAAAAAATAAATAGTGTCTACCCTCAAGAAGCTTATAGTCTACTGGGGTGGGGGAAGGTGGTGAGGAGAGGATACAACAGGTAAGTAAATACATAAAATAACTAGAAAGTAATTTCAGAGGGAAGTACCAAGAACTGAGGGGAATCAGAAAAGACTACAGTTGAAAGTTGACATTTGAGTTGCATCTTGACAGATGCTGGGGCTTCCCAGAGGTAAAAATAAGAAGGGGGGGCATTCTAAAGAAGGGAGACATCATTGAAAAATCAAGAATAAGGGAACTAGGATGTTGTATATGAGGAATATCAAGTGAGCCAATTTGGCCAGAATGCTGAATACCTGCACAAAAACCAGGCTGTAAAAACAGACTAAAGTCAAATTGTGAAAGACTTTAAATGATAGAGGAGTTTGTGTTTTATCATAGAAGCAATAGAAAAACAGTGAAGCTTCTTGATCAGTCAAGTGGCAAGGTCAAATCTGTCATTTAGGAATATCAATTTAGCAGCTTTGTGGGAAATGGTTTGGGAATATGAAGAGATCAGAGGAAAGGAGAATAATTAGGAGGTCTAAGATGTTATAGTTAGGAGATGATTAGTAAAGAAGACCTGAACTCAAATGGTAGTCACTGATGTGAGGGAGGAGGACTTATGAAAGAGATGTGGAAGTAAAATTGACAAGCCTTGGCAACTGAATGGATATGTTGGTATATTGAGTACTGGAGTGAAGAGCTGAAGATGATTCTGAGCCTGAGAACACAGGTGATTAGAAGAATGGAGGTATCTTGGTAAACTTAATGATAGGGTTGTCTGGAGGAAAAGTCATAAGATGGCTTTGAGCTACCTACATCCAAGTGGAAATAGCCAGGAGGTGGTTATTGATTTAGACTAAGTGCTCAAGTAAAGATGAGATGAAGGCTAAATGTAGGAGTCTCTCTCTTTCCTTCTAATTAAGCTGAATCAGCTCTAGATTGTCTTAGTCTTTCAAATCTCATCCTTAAAAAGCAGCAGATGCTGAAATCAACCAAAAACCGTTTTGTAATATTAGAAAGTAGATGCAATGGTGCAATCTTCTCAGACACCAGGATCCACACCACCAAATCCAGGTATGCCTGTTCAAGAGTATCTGCAAAAAAAGAACACCTGGAATGTGAGCATGAGAACTGCACAGGGAAACATCCCTTGAAACTCTCAGGTTTTCCAACATTTCTACACCAACAGATTTACAGATAAATAAGGAGGCTTAATTTTTTTTTCTTCTCCAAAAGATTTTGCTCCTGGTTCAGGGAACTTGAGGACACTTTTATAGGCTCATTTATTGCATGTTTCTTATTCAGTCAAAAAAAAAATCAATGATGCCCTGCTAGTCAATAAAGGTCTCGGTAGTGAAAGAGACACACATCTTGCAGGTGTTAAAAACATATAAAAGTGGGAATAATTAATACGGTGCTCCAACACTGGCTATTGGTTTGGAACTAATAAGGAAATCACCATCTGCCAAGGGAAGGTTTTCATTTCACACCTGCTTTGAAGAACTGCAATATTTTTGAGGCTTTGTTCAAGGACTGGTACTTGTTTGTGACTTGCCCAATTGCTGCTAGGGCTGAGTGTTGGGTACCTTAGGTAACATTTAAAGTGCACTTGCCTTTATTTGTTCATAGCCCTGTCCTAGACTTAAGATCCTTTTGAGTCTAGAAAGAGGTAAAGAGTTTTTTTCTGAGTTCTAGACAAATTTAAGCTTCTCCATTTCTTTGAGGATCACAGAATGAAGAGTTGGCTTACTTCCTTTAATGTGACCAGTGTTCTTTTAAAGAAAGGACCCAAGATATGGACTGAGAAACAAGCTATGTTGATTCACATGTTATTCTTTATTTCTCCCATATACACTTCTACAATTCTGCTCACAATATCCTCATGGTTCAAAATACTCTCTCTACTACTTTTCATCCAAATTTTACTTCAAAAAACAGTAAATCTCACTTCTTAGGAATTTAGGAGTTAGAGCTGGGATAAATCTTAGACCTCATCTCATACAATCTCTTTGCCAAAAGGGAAACTGAATCCTCAGGGAGGAGAAATGACTAGTCCTAAGAACTCCAACCTACAATGCTCTGTCCCAGTTCTGAACTCCAATAATTTTTCTCTGGACCCTTCATTCAACTTAACTGGGAATACATGGAAGATTATGAAAACTTTTCATTTGAATGAATCATATCTCTCTATTAGACTGAAAAGTCTTGGAGGTCAAGGCTATTTTTTATATACATCTTTATATTCTTCACAAGATCTAACATAAATTGAATTCCCTAACAGGTATTCAGTGTGTAATTTTTGATTACTTGAAACAATATGGCATCATAGCAAGAGTACAGCATTTGGAGTCAAATAACCTTGGTTCAAAATCAAAATGTCATTTGTTGTGGGCCATTGCCAGTTGTCTTGACCTATTTCTTTCCATTGGAAGAGAGGGTGAAGCTCATGACTTAATTAAATCCAGTTCAACCTCAGGTCAAGATCTCACCCTCATGATGTCATTGATTCTCTTTAAGAATGAAGGACAAGGGGGTGGAGTCAAGATGGCAGCATGAAGGCAGGAATTCCCAGAAACTCATTCCCCCCACCCCAAAACTCTAAAAGCCATCAAATTATGACTCTAGCAAAAATCTAGAGGGGGCAGAACCCACAGAAAGACTGAGTGATACAATTTCCCAGTCCAAAACAACTTAGAAAATCCCCAGGACAGGTCTGTTCCACCAGGACCAGGGGTTGGAAAAAGCCACAGAGCAGCTGTAGCCACAGCCACAGCACAACCAGGCTGGTTGCCTGGGTCCATGGCAGAGGGGGTGGTTTAATCATCAGGAACAGCCAAGGGCTGGTGAGAGAAATCTGCCACACCAGAATGAGTACAGAAGGGGGTTCCAGCCTATAGACAGTAAGGGGATCGGGGGAGACTGCAGAAATCTCTCTGCTCTCCCTGGGGCAGGACTCAGCTGTTTGCCCACACTCAGATCCAGGTTTTAGTTTGGGCTTACACACTACCATAGCCAAGCAGGGATCATCCTCACAGCTGCAAGGCACAGGGGAGTCCTGAAGCCTCTCATAAGACCTTGGAGAAATTAAGATCCCTGTGGATTGTCCCAAAAACCCTCCAAAATCTTGGAAGTGCGGTAAATTAGTCATAGGCTGAGGAAATGAGCAAACAACAGACGAAGTAGAATATGACCATAGAAAATTACTTTGGTCCCCTGGAGGACCAAAATATACTCAGATTATGACAAAATTGAAGCTTCTGTATCCAAAACCTCCAAGAGAAGTAGAAAATGGGCTCAGGCTATGGATGAGCTCAAAAAAGACTTAGAAAAGCAATTAAGGGAGATAGAGGAAAAATTGGGAGGAGAAATGAGAGCAATACAGAAAAAATCATGAAGAACAAGTCAGCAACTTGGCAAAAGAAATACAAAAAAATACTGAAGAAAATAATATGTTAAAAACCAGTTTAGGCCAAATGTAAAAAGCAAAACGAAAGCCAAACAAGGAGAAGAATGCTTTAAAAGCAGAATTGGCCAGCTGGAAAAGGAGATTTAAAAAAGCTATCTGAAGAAAATAACTCCTTCCAAAGCAGAATGGAACTAAAGTAAGTAGATGACTTCGTGAGAACCAAGAATAAATAAAACTGTAACAAAAAAATTAGAAGAAAATGTGAAATATCTCATTGGAATAACAACTGACCTTGAAAGTACATCCAAGAGAGAAAATGTAAAAATTATTGGGCTACCTGAAAGTCATGACCAGGAAAAGAGCCTAGACTTCATTTTTCAAGAAATAATACAGCAGATTTGCTCTGAGATCCTAGAAGTAAAAGGTAAAATAGAAATTGAGGGAATTCACCAAACACATCCTGAAAGAGATCCCAAAAGAAAAACTTCCAGGAATATTATAGCCAAACTCCAGAACTCCCAAGTCAAAGAGAGAATACTAAAAGCTGCCAGAAACAAACAATTCAACTACTGTGGCTCTTTAGTCAGGATTACACAGGATCTGGCAGCATCTACATTGAGAGCTCATAGGACTTGGAATATGATATTCCTGAAGGCAAAAGATCTTGGTTTGCAACCGAGATCAACTACCCAGAAAAACTGACCATCCTCTTTCAGGGGAAAAGATGGACTTTCAGTAAAACAGGGGACTTTCAAACTTTCCTATTGAAACAATCAGAGCTGAATAGAAAGTTTGATCTCCAAGTACAGGACTCAGAGGGGGTGGACAAGAAGGACTAACTATGAGGAACTTAATGATATTGAACTGTTTGTATTCCTGCATGAGAGGAAGATATTGATAGCTCATATGAACTTTCTCATTCATGAGAGCAGTTGCATATATATACAAGGCACCAGAAGGAGCTGAATATAATGGTATAATATAGTTTAAAAATGAAGTCAATGGGTGATAAAGGGAAGTACTGGGAGGAAGGGAAAGGAGAAGAAGAAGGGGCTAAGATATTTCACATAGTAGTCAAGAGGAAGCTTTTACAATGGAGTGGAACAGGGGAAAGTGAGGGGGAATGAGTGAGCCTTCATTCTCATCAGAAATGTCTCAGAGAGGAAATAACATAAACACTTAATAGAGTATAGAAATCTATCTTACCCTAGAGAAAAATGAGATGAAAGGGATGGGATAAGTGGGAATGGGGGGAGGGAAGGAGGAAATAGGTGATAGAAGAGAAGGAAGATTGTGAGAGAGGGTACTCAGATACAACACACTTGGGAGCAAGGACAGGGTGAAAGGAGAGAGAAAGAATAGAAAAAATGAGAGTAGGGAGGAATAGAGTTGAGGGAAATACAGCTAGTAATAGTAACTGTGGGGAAAATATTAAAGCAACTTCTTTGGTGGACTTATGATAAAGAAGGCAACTGATCCCAGAGACAGAGCCTTTGGAATCTGAACACAGACTGAAGTACATTTTTTCCCTCTCACTATTCTTGAGGTTTCTCATCCTTTTTTTTTTTTGGTTGGGGGGGTTATAATTACTCTCACAACAAGATTATTGTAATAATATAATTTTTTTAAAAATTTAAAAAGAATGAAGGACAAACAGCAAAAAATCTGTCACTTACAAATTGTGTGAACTTGGTCAAGTTACTTAATTTATCAAAGCCTCCATTTCTTCATCTATAAAATTAAGATGGTGGACTAGATCTTTAAGGTCCTTTCCAGTTCTATTATGATACATAAATCCTGCTCACTGATGAATTTAACTGAAAGGAAAGTTATTTGCCTGAGATCACCCAACCTATAAGTGAAATAAGACCAAACCCAGGTCTCTTTGACTCTGAGGCTATTTCCTTTTTCTCTGCCACATGTTGCCTCTCTGCTCTGATTAATAAATCAAGAGAAGGGTTCCATTCCACACTTTATTCCTTACCCTTACCCTGCCCCACATAAAATTCAAAATCCCTTGGTCTCCTAACAAGAGAATGAGAAAAAAAGAGATTAAGATAGACATAAAGGGAAAAAAAGGTGAACAAAGAAGAAAAAAACAAGAAGGAGAGATGCTGCAACCATCAGCTTAAGACTAGAATAGGAAAAAAATGATATGTGAAATCAGGAGCTATCTCCTCTTCAAGGTTATCCCAGAATGAGTAACTGATCATTCTGTGAAAAGTAAAGGGCCATCAGTAAACTCACTGTGCCAAATATCATAACTGGTACATAAAGAAAAAAGGCAGAACCAGGCCCTAAGGAGAAAGATTTCCATGGGGGAAATGAAGGTCTCACTTCTGCTCCCATAGGCATCCTGGGTGAGAGCCTACACCTCAGGATTCTGACTTGCCTGTGTGTACAAATCAACCACCCTTGGAGGAGGAGATTATAATCCTACCCAAGCAGGATCTACCCAGGGGTGCTGATCAAAGACCTGAGCCTAGCATACTACCTCAATAATTAAGGCCACAGTAGGTAGCCTCACTTTAGACTGAGGGAAGACAGGCTCATTATGAGTTTCTCAGGATTCACCATCCAGTCACTCTCATATCAAAGCTCAGTTCACTTTCTAGTAGTTTCTTCCCACCCACCCCCCTAACCAGGAAATCAATTTGCAATTTAACCCTGGGCAGCTCATATATAACAGGGTAAGCCTCTCACATCCTCCTAGGAAAGCAGGACACACATTGTCCAAGCACCTAACTCTAAAATATTAGAAGCATTGAGCCATCAGGATGAAAAGAAAACAACATTTCATAAATTTCCAGTTTAATCTATATGTAAATTTTGCCAACATACTTAAAAGAATAATAATTCACAAGTATTTATGTTCTCGACATCTGGCTGTACTTTTTTAATGTCTTTAAGTAATGTTTGTGAAGCTACTGTTGTGTTTTCTAAAATCAGGTTATTGGCTGTGTCTGAAGAGACATAGAATAAGTTCTGAAATCTCTACTGAGTCATTAAGACAAGTGATCCTGCTGAGTAGGAAGTCATGAAGAGGACCTGCTAGTTTATTTGTTCATGTAAATTTATATATAAATACTTTTTTTAAGTTTCCCAGCCTTTGACTCAAATAACTCCTTCCCTATTTACTAAAGATTTGTTGATACTTAAATTAAAAATACCTGTTAAGCTAAAGAGGCATCCATGCTCAACTAAGAACTATGGTAACATTAAGAGGTGATTTTGCAGCAGGAGTCCTAGATTTGAAGCAAAAGGTCCTGGGTTCAAATTCCAACTCTGCCACTTATAATCTATGTGATATACAGTAAACATGAATTTCCCTGAGCCTCAGTTTTCTTATTTGTAAAATAAGGAGGGGTACTGATACCAAAGGAATGTTATTAGAGCATGCTATGTATTCTTAACAGAGAGGCTATAAAATGGCTGCAAAATGACACATATTTTTGAATAGCACTAATGTAAGAATTTGTCAAGCTAGGCTCTGCAGATTCCTCAAGGGGAAGATGCTTGAAAGAGAAAATAGGTTTTTGTTTCATTACAAATTAGATTAAAATGTTTCTTTAAAGAGAACATTAGTTTTAAAAAAGAATTAAATAATGAGGGAATTGAAGAACATCCCTCCTAGATCCAATTCTATGAATTCTATGTACTTAAATGCTCTTTTAATCCTCCTACCTAATTCAGGAACCAGTCAACCAAGGGATAGAAATATATCCTGGAAGGTGTTCCAAAAAGTAACTTAATTTAGATGATGATGATTGATGATGATGATAACAATAGCTGCCATTTATAAAACACTTTAATATTTGCAAAGTGCTTTCCAAATATTATCTCATTTGATCTAAACAATAACTCTGAGAGACTGGAACAATTAGCATCCCCATTTTGCAGATGAAGAAATTAAACAGATAACAGCTAAATGACTTGTTAATATAGCTATTCATACAGCTAGTATGTGAAGCTGGATTTGAACTTGGGTTTTTCTGACTTGTATCTTCTGTATCACCTAGGTGTCTCTAGCTTCAGAAAAAAGCAATAGCTAAATCTTCTCAAACAGACATTAGTATTCTTTTGCATTTTGTAGTATTTTCCAGGTCTCAAAATCCTTTCATAACCATTATTAGAGCCATCTAGATAGCCCAATAGATAGAACACTAGCCCTTGAGTCAGGAAGGCCCAAGCTCAAGTAAAACCTCAGATACTTACTAGCTGGGAAAGTCATTTAACCTCTCTGTACCTCAGTTTCCTCATCTACAAAATAGAAATAATAATAGAACCTACTTCACAGTGTTATTGTGAAAAATCACAGGAGATAACATGGACAAAGTACTTTTCAAGATTTAAAGTGCAATGCAAATATTATTTCAGTTGAAATAGTGTGATTTGAGAGTCTGAGGAAACATAGGGTTGAATCTCAACCCTGCAATTTATTACCTGAGGGAGTTAGTCACTTACCCTAATTCCCGGTTTCTTCATCTGGAAGACAGAGGAATAAGAGTTGAATGAGAAGACCTTTCCAAATCAAGATTGGTGATCTCATAATGACTTTGAAGTAGACAGGAAACAAGGCAGCCTAATAAAGTAGATAGTCCTGTTGATTGAGAATCAAAAGGCCTGGGTTTGAGTCTTGTCATCTCCACTCATTAGTTGCATGACCATGGGCTGTCACTTCACCCCCTCCAAGTCTCAGTTTCCTTTATCTGGAAAATAGTGATGACTTCCTGATCAACCTTACAGGTATGAGCATAAACTGTGAAAATAAGATTATTTATGTGAAGTTACATAAACTATAAACAGTTAAGTGCTATAGTAGAAAATTATTATTGGCTCCATCTTATAGATATGGAAACTCAGAGAGGTACAGTAACTTGTTCATATTTTCTGTATTAATTAGGGATAGAACCTATATCCTGGCTTAGAATTCAGTGCTCTTTCCATCTTGACTTCTAATAATCTACAGTGTTCTTTACTAATATGTTATGGATTTGTTTTATTGTTATAACATTGTTTTAAATAGAACACTTATTTATCTTCTCAATTGATAGTTTTCATAGATTAATCTTCTCAGATTTCCTTTTCACAAGATATATTTTACATAATCTAATTTTGAACTAGAGAAATAGCATAAAGAAGAGGAGAGAGAAACTTAAAACATTCTGAAATAGTTCAAGTAGCACATACTTAGGTCACCATGGATAGAGCCATGGTCCAAGCAACTCAAGATAGGTAATAGGACCTGGTAAAGTTAAGTCCAAAGCCCTTAACATTGAAAATGAGTTTCCATTTCATAGTAATCTAGGTTACCAGTTACTGACCTGTCCACCTCTACTGAACCACTGGTGGATTTTGTTTTATATGCAAAGGGTCCTGTGAATAATACTATATTTTCTAAACCTTGTCTTATTTCTCCATTGTTTCATTCGGCAGAAGCAGTAATGGAGCTATGTGCCTTGTTCCTTGAAGCTAAGAAAGATATGCTATCTTATTACAATAGAAGGTGTGGTGGTTTAGAGTTAGAATATCTAGGATCAAGCCCCTTTACTAGCCAGGTGACCTCAAACCTCATTTCTCTGAGTCTCAATATCTTCATCTGCAAAATGAGATTAATAACAATAATAATAATAATAACAATAACTCTTCTCTCATAGGGGTTCTATGAAGAACCTATAAAATCATGTATTTAAACCACCTTATAATTACAAAGTCCTGCCTGAATGTGGACTATTACTTCTATTTCCTTTGACATTTTCTTCCTAGAAAGAATCAAATATAATAATAAATGACATTTATATAGTGCTTCAAAATCTGCAAAGTGCTTTATATTTATTTTCTCACTTGATCTTTGCAAAAATCCTATGAAGAAGTATTATTCTCTTTCTTATTGTAGATGAAGAAACAGGATCAGAGAGGCTATTATTATTATTACTATGAATTATTATAGCTAGCATTTATATAGTATTTTTAGTTTTCAAAATCACTTTATAAATATTATATCATTTTATATCCACAATATTCCTGGAAGGCAGATGTTATTAGTATCTTCATTTTGCAGATGAGGATATTAAATAGAGAATTGACCAGTCTGGGATCACATAGCTAGTAGTATCTGAGGCTGCATTTGAATTCAAATCTTCCTGATTCCAACTCCAGCACTCTGTACATTGTAACTGCCAACTGGGCTTAAGTGGTCTGCCCATAGTCACAGTATCAGAAGCTAACATCAAAAGCATAATTTAAACCTCAGTCTTTGCCTATGCCAAAACCAACAATACTCTATCTACTATCTCTATGATACCTCCCTTATATCAGTTCACATTTAAATAGTATTTTAAAATTTATAAAATATTTTATATGCATTATCCCAATTTATTCTCATGATGTGTACAAACAAGGCAGGCACAACCACATCATAGTAGAGCAAAATATATTCATTTATTAAAAGATTTGGGGTGCTACTGGGTTCTGAACCTATAAACATAAAAAATCAGTCAGAAAATTTCCAAGGGAACTGAGAGATTAATTTACTTGCTGATGCTTACTCAGTGTGGGTCAAAAACAAAACTTGAACTTAGACCTTAATGATTCCGAGGCTGATCTTCTCTTTACCATGCCAGGTTACCTAATATTAAAGGATATACTGCCTAAGTGTATATCATCTTTTTTAAACCTCTTCCATGAATCTTTATATAAATATAAACAAGAATTGTATCCATTTATTATCTTTCTTTAGTCATAATTTGTTTATCTCTTAAGAAATTCAGGAATATCATTTTGAATCTTACTGTGAAATATCCTTTCTACAATTGTTTATTTACTGTCAATTTAATAACACCCTTTAGAATGCAATACTATTTTTGAGTGTATGCTGCTGAACTGTTATAATTTCCAAAATGCTACTTAGTTCTACAACTGATTTAATGAGGGGGTAAAAACAATTAATGAAATTTACCCATTCTAAGTGGCCCTGATGTGAATAAAGGAAGATTCCAAGTAAATGAGCAAGCAAAAGAACATTAATTAGCATCTAATTTGTATTAGTAGAGTGCTGTACTCAACAATTTGGAAATGAATTGAAGCCTTTTTATGTACAAGTTAGAGAAATAGTCAAATTCTTCTTGAAATAAGATTGATGTTACTCAAAAAGAAATATGCCAAAGAATAAATGTTGAATGAATAAAGATGTAGTCAATAGACTATCATTACAGTAATAAGGTATCCCCAACTTATAGGAAGAAATGAAAATTAAAAGTATATTCTATGATATATAATAGTGTAAAATGGAATAGCTACAATCACAGAATCTCAGGTCTAGAACAGACTTCAGGGTTCATCTAGTCCAACTTCTACATGGACTATAATAGCCCATGTCCTCTACAATATCACCAAAAAGTGATCATGAGCCTTCACATGAATATCTCAAGGGACAGGAACTTGTCATCTCATAAGACAGTCAAATCCATCTTAATGTACTATAAAGCTAATTATTAGAATATTCTTCTAGGATCACAGATCTAGAGCTGTAAAGAATCTTGGAAATCATTTTATGATGAGAAAGCTAAGGATTAGAAAAAGTAAGAAACTTGTCTAAGATAACAAAGGTAAGTATCAAAATTAGGATTTGAACCCAAGTCTCTGACTCTACAACCTGTACCACACTAATAATAAAGCACCATATACCTTGTTAATATTTCCTTTCACTGGTCCTAGTTCTTGATTTCTCAAATCAAGTCAAACAAATCTTAGGCCTTTTCCACATGATATTCCTTCAACATTTAAGATAGTAATATTTCCCTCCCCATCACCCAGTCTTCTTTTATCCAAATTTATATTCCAGAGTTTAGCATAGTGTCTGACATATAGTGAGTGCTTAATAAATGCTTAGTGGCTGATTAACATCCCCAATTCTTCAGTCTATTCAGATATAACATGATTTTACATATTCTCTTCAACTCAGTGACTCCCTTACAAACCTGATGTGTCTTCTCAGTGTTCCTTCTAAAATATATCAGTTAAAAATTTTTAAAAATGCAAATTAAAGCAATTCTGAGATTCTACCTCATACTCCTCAGATTGGCAAATATATCCCTCAAAAAGGAAATAACAACTGTTGGAGGGCTTGCAAGACAACAACTACACTAATTCAGAGCTTTGAACTCATCAACCACTCTGAAAAGTAAATTTAAGTTGTACCCACAAAGTCACTGAGTATGCAGACTACGACTAGGCATGTATCCCCAAAGACATAAAAGTCAGGAAAAAAGAACAAAAAATAGCAAAAATATTTATAATCACCCCTTCTGTTACAGTAAAAAACTGAACAAATTATGGTATGGACATAATGGAATCTTATCTTGCCATGAGAAATTATGAAAGTGATATTATACAAAGAAAATTGAGAAGATGGCACAAGGTAAATTAAATAAAACCATGAGAACTATTTATATACTGACTACAGTATTTTAATGGAAAACTACTTTGAAAGACACAAGAACCTTGATCAATGCAATGACCAATAATGTCTCCAAAAGATGGATAATTAAGCAAGTATAAAACCTTTTGGTGGAGAGGTCATCATTTGCATGTGCAGAATCAGATTTATATTTTCAGACACAACCAATATAACAGAAATTTGTTTTAACTGACTTTTTTTATTAAAAGAAAGACTTTTATGGGATGCTATTGAGGTGATGGGAATGATATTGCAAAAAAAGAAGGAAGGAAAGAAAATGATATCAATGAATCAAATTAAAAATACACAGAAGATAGGATAATGATTAATACCATAATAGTAATATATGTTAGCATATGTGTAGATTGTTTTTAACTACATGGATATAATAGGTTCATATTTTCATCTATCTTTTTTAGCCTAATTTGTATTTGGAAGTATCTACATTTGTTGATTTTCTGATTCATAATTTTTTAAATCTTATTTATTAAGACAATGGGATTAAGTGGCTTGCCATTCTAGGTATCAGATATTTTTTATCAAATATATCAAAACAAAAATAAAGACTAAGGTTGAGATTCTCTATTTTGTCAAAGGCTTTTTCAGCATCTATTGGAATAACCATATGATTTGTTAGTTTTCTTATTGATATGGTCAATTATGCTGATAGTTTTCCTAATATTGAACCAGGACTGCATTCATAAATCTCACCTGCTCATAGTGCATTATTCTGGTGGTAAATTGCTGTAATCTCTTTACTAATATTTTATTTAAAATTTTTGAATCTTATGCTTCTAAAGATTGCCCTTCAGCTGCTAAGCAAGCATTTGTAGCTTGTACAATGGCAGGATGGGTTTGAGCTTAATGTTGTGACCTGTTTTAAAAATAAAAACTATATCAATAGGGTACAGACATCTAGAGTAAGAAGGAGAGCAGGGGGACAGGGGGAAGGGGGAGATGTGAGAGATGGAGGAGAGGATGGACTGTGGGGGGAGAGTGGTCAGATATAACACATTTTCTTTTTTACTTCTTGCAAGGGGCTGGGATTGGATGGCCTGTCCAGGACCATAAGGCCTGGTGGATGCTGGGCCTAAGGGGTGGTATGTGGGCTTGGGGCCTCTTGGTCCCAGGGCCAGGGATCTGTCTGCTGTACCACTCAGCTACAGTACATTTAAGAAGAGGGTCAGAGTGAAAGGAGAGAGAAAATATAGTATATGGTAGTGGGGAAGTATGAATGGAGGGAGTTTCGATCAGCAATGGCAACAGTAGAAAAATATGGAAGTAGCTTTTGTGATGGACTTATCCTAAAGAATGTGATCCACCCATGACAGAGATGGTGGTGTTGGAACACAGACTGAAGCACATTTATTACTATTATTATTATTGTTGTTGTTGTTTTTGTTGTTGTTGTTATTATTTTTTTATTTTATATTTTATTTTATATTTTATTTTGGGTCTTTTTTGGGGGGGGGTTCAGGGCAATGGGGTTGGGGTGGCTTGCCCAGGGTCACACAGCTGGGTGATTGTTGGGTGTCTGGGGCCGGATTTGGGTTCAGGTGCTCCTGGCTCCAGGGCTGGTGCTCTATCCACTGCATCACCTGGCTGTACCTAATTATTATTATTTTTTTTATTTTAATTTTAATTTTTTTCTCTTTACTTTATCGCTCATGTGGGTCTATATTTTTGGGGGAGGGGCATTATGTTTACTCTTAAACAAGAACATTTTAGTAATGTATAAAAAAGCATCATTTGTACAAAAATAAGAATAAATAAAAAACAAACAAAAAATGAAAAAAAGAAAAAGTATATCGATAAAATTTTTGAATCTATAACCAAATTAGTCTATAATTTTCTCTCTCTGCTTTGGCTCCTCCTGGTTCAGCATCATATTTGTGTTATAAAACAAATTTGACAGGACTCCACCTTTTTTCCAAATAATTTATATAGAACTGGAATTAATTGTTCTTTAAAAGTTTGATAGTATTCATTTGTAAATTTATCTGACCCTAGAGACTTTTTTCTTTTTTTTTATGTTTTTGCAAGGCAAATGGGGTTAAGTGGCTTGCCTAAGGCCACACAGCTAGGTAATTATTGATGCCAGATATGAACTCAGGTACTCCTGACTTCAGGGCCAGTGCTGTATCCACTGCCACCTAGTGTCACCTGGGGACTTTTTCTTAAGGAGTTCCTTGATGGTTTGTTCAATTTATTTTTTTCTAAGATAGAATTATTTAAGTATTTCATTTGCTGTAATCTAAGCAGTTTATATTTTTGGAAATATTTTTCCATTTCACTTATATTGGCAGCTTTATTGGCATATAGTTGGGCATAATAACTCTGAATTATGACTTTAATTTCCTCCTCATTGATAATGAATTCACTCTTTTCATTTTTGATAATGGCAATTTGGTTTTCTTCCTTCTTTTTTTCTAATCATATTAACCAAAGGTTTATCTAATATATTGGGGGGGTTTTTTCCATAAAACCAACTCTTAGTTTTATTACGAGTGCAATAATTTCCTTATTTTCAATTTTGTTAATCTCTCTTTTGATTTTCAGAATTTCTAATTTGGTATTTATTTGGGGATTTTTAACTTATTCTTTTTCTAGCTTTTTTAGCTGCATGCCCAATTCTATAACTCCTCTTTCTATATATTTTATTTATGTAAACCTTTAGAGATGGAAAATTTCCTCCAAAGAATTGCTTAGGCTGCATCCCATAAGTTTTTATATGATGTCTCATTATTGCCATTCTCTTGGATTAAATTATTGATCATTTCCTTGATTTATTATTTCATTCACTCATTCTTTAAAATTGTTATTTACCCTTTGACCCAGCAACACCACTACTGGGTCTATACCCTGAAGAGATGAGGAAAAAGGATAAAAACATTACTTGTACAAAAATATTTATAGCAGCCCTGTTTGTGGTGGCAAAGAATTGGAAATCCAGTAAATGTCCTTCAATTGGGGAATGGCTTAGCAAACTGTGGTATATGTATGTCATGGAACACTATTGTTCTATTAGAAACCAGGAGGGACGGGATTTCAGGGAAACCTGGAGGGATTTGCATGAACTGATGCTTAGTGAGATGAGCAGAACCAGAAAAACACTGTACACCCTAACAGCAACATGGGAGTGATGTTCAACCTTGAAGGACTTGCTCATTCCATCAGTGCAACAATCAGGAACAATTTTGGGCTGTCTGCAAAGGAGAGTACCATCTGTATCCAGATAAGGAGCTGTGGAGTTTGAACAAAGTGCAAGGACTATTCCCTTTAATTTCGAAAAAACAGATAGCTTATTGTCTGATCTTGTTACCTCTTAGACTTCTCTTCTCTTTAAGGATGTGATTTCTCTCTCATCACACCCAATTTGGATCAAGGTACAACATGGAAACAAAGTAAAGACTGACAGAGTGCTTTCTGTGCGGGGGGGAAGCAAGATTGGGGGAAAATGTAAAACTCAAATAATATCTTTAATAAAAAAATTTAAATTTAAACATTGTTATTAAATTTTCAATTAATTTTAGTACATCTTTCCATGGTTCTTTTTATTGTATGTAATTTTTATTTCATCATGATCTTAAAAGGATGCATTTAATATTTCTGCCTTTCTGCATTTGATTGTGAAGTTTTTATTCCCTAATGTAAGTTCAATTTTTATATAGATGCCATGTATCATTGAAAAAAAATATTCTTGGGGCAGCTAGGTGGCACAGTGAATAGAGCACCGGCCTTGGAGTCAGGAGTACCTGGGTTCAAATCCGACCTCAGACACTTAATAATTGCCTAGCCGTGCGGCCTTGGGCAAGCCACTTAACCCCATTGCCTTGAAAAATCTTCATATATATATATTCTTTTCTATCCCCATTAAATTTTCTCCATAAGTCTATCATAATCTAACTTTTCTCCTCCTTAACTTATTTTTTCTTTATTTTGTGGTTAGATTTATCTAATTCTGAGAGAAAAAGGTTCAAGTCCCAACTAACATGGTTTTGTTGTCTATTTCTTCCTGTAACTCATTTACCCTCACCTATAAATATATGAATGCTATACCATTTGGTGATTACATATTTAATATATATTTTTTTATTTTTTCAAGGCAATGGTGTTAAGTGGCTTGCCCAAGGCCACACGGCTAGGCAATTATTAAGTGTCTGAAGTCGGATTTGAACCCAGGTACTCCTGACTCCAAGGCCAGTGCTCTATCCACTGCGCCACCAGCCACCCTTTTAAACCATTTGTTTTAGGTTTTGCAAGGCAAATGGGATTAAGTGGCTTGCCCAAGGCCGCACGGCTAGGTAATTATTAAGTGTCTGAGCCCGGATTTGAACCCAGCTACTCCTGACTCCAGGGCGGGTACTTTATCCACTGTGCCACCTAGCCACCCCCCATATTTAATATTAATATTACTTCATTGATGATGGTACCATTTAGCAAGATGCAGTTTCCTTCCTTATCCCTTTTAATTAGATCTATTTTTGCTTTTGCTTTGTCTGAGATCAGATTGCTAGTACTGATTTTTTTGCTTTGGTTGAAGCATAATATATTCTGCTCTGTGTATATCTCAAATGAGTTTCTTGTAAGCAACATGTTAAAGAATTCTGCTTTTTAATACACTCTGCTATATCTACTTCTATTATACAGGAGAGTTCATCCCATCTACATTCACATTTATGATTGCTAACTGTGTATTTCCCTCCATCCCATCCCCCCTCATTTATCCCTTTCTCTTTCCTTTCAGCCATCCCTACTCAACTTGGTTTTTGCTTCTGACCATCACCATCCTCAATCTACCTTCTCTTTTATCAGTCCCTTCTTCCTTTCTCATTCCCCTTTCACCTCCTAATCCCATAGGATAAGATACATTTCCAAACCCAACTGAGTTTGCATGTTATTCCCTCTTTGAGCCAAATCTGTTGAGAATAAGATTGAAGCAATGATCACCACATGCCTTTTCCCCTAGGTCCTTTGTGTCTTTTCATGTGATGTAATTTACTTTATTTTGTTTCCCTCTTTCTTCTTTTTCGAGGACAATTCTTTTTTCATGTTTATCTATATCATCACATTAAAATCAATGTATGCCCACACCTTCTATCTAAATATATTCTTTCTTTATAGAGATACAATTCTCAGGAGTTACATTTCATTTAGGGAAGTCTCATTTTCCTGTTAAGGGATATAAACAGTTTAATCCTAATGAATATATCTAATATATCATTCCTTAAGTCTTGTATTTGACAATTGAATTTTCTATTTAGCTCTGGTCTTTTCATCAGGAAAGTTTGAAAATCCCATGTTTTGTTTAATGTCATCTTTTCCCCTGAAAGTGTGTGCTCAATTTTACTGAGTAGTTGATTCCTGGTTATAATTCAAGCTTTGCCCTCCAGTATTTCAAATTCCAGGCCTTATGATCCTTTAATGTTGAACTTGCAAAATCTAATGTAATACTGACTACAGTTCCTTGGTATTTAAATTATTTTTTTCAGTTAATTGCAGTATTTTCTCCTTAACCTGATAATTCTGGAATTTGGCTACAGTATTCCTTGGAGTTTTCATTTTGCTTCATTTTGCTTTCAGAAGGTGATTGGTGGATTCTTTCAATGATTATTTTATACTCTGGTTCTAGTACATAAGAAAAGTTTTCCTTGATAATTTCTTGAAAAAATGTCATCTAGGTTCTTTTTTTTTAATCATAGCAGGAAGTTCAATAATTCTTAAATTATCTCTTTGGATCCATTTTTCAAGTCAGTTGTGTTTCAATGAGTATTGTACAATTTCTTCTATTTTTGATTTTTTTACATTTTTAACTGATTCTTGATGTTTCATAGATCATTAGCTTCCATTTATCCAATTCTAATTTTAAAGGAATTATTTTCTTCAGCTAGCTTTTGTATCTCCTTTTCCAATTGCCCAATTCTACTTTAAAGGAGTTGTTTTCCTCAGTGGATTGTTTTTCCATGTGGCCAATTCTATATTTTAAGGAATTGTTTTCTTCACTTAATTTTTGGACCTTCTTTTCCAATTTTCCATAATTCTCCTGCATACCTCCCATTTCTTTTCCCAATTTTTCTTCTACCTCTCTCTTGCTTTTTAAAATCCTTTTGGAGCTCTTCCTAGAAGACCTTCTGGGTTTGAACACAATTCATATTCTCCTCTGGATTTTCATATGTAGACCTTTTTTATTGTACTCTCAATGTAGTGTTTTTACTTTCTTTATCATCATAGTAGTTTTTATAGTCAAGGCTTTTTTTCCTATTTTTTCCCCTTTTTTAGCCTCCTTCATGATTTTTGAAAGCTCTGCTCCTAAAGCAAAGGAGACACTATCCTAAACTGATTGTGTTGGTCTCTATCTTTCCATACTGGGGCCTCAGGTGCTAGCAGCTTATCCAAGGGTTAAATCCCCAGTGGGGTTTTCAATCTACCCACATCAGCCGTGCAGGGGGTTCTAGAACTAGTAATTTGCCTTCTGTTTGGGGCTGGAGTCCTCATAGCTCAACTTCTGTGCTGGCCTGCTAAGCTGGGACCCAGGGACCTCAGTTGCCAATCTTTGCTGAAGCTAAGAGCCTCCTGCTGGCTTCTTCACATCCTGCCTATGCTAGGCTGTGCTTCTCCTCCATTCATGTGAGAAAGACCTTTCTTGAAGTCCTTCCCAGGTCTCTTAAAGCTGAAAAATTACTCTATTATTTTGGTGGGTTCTGTCATTCCAGAATCCATTTAGAGCAAAGGCATCCAATCTTTTAGCTCTTCTGGGTATAACATTGCCCCCCAAAAAGCCATCAAGTATCACATATAGAATTCACTACCCATTCATGAATACAATGCAACCCACACCACTAAGAGCCATGTGAGCCACATGAATAAGCCCCAAGGGCTGTTGCAGCCCAGAGATCACAGGTTGGGCACAACTGATTGGAGCATTGATTTGATTTTGTTTCTGAGGGAAGCTGAGAAGAGCTCAAGGAAGTTCCTGGCTACTCTCCACCAACTTGGCTCTACCACCTCCCCTATATAAATTATTATTTTGGATGATACTAGTTCTTTGATATTATAATTCTAGTAGAGTGGGCACCATTAACTTCCAATTCAAGTTAAACCAAAGGAAGGAACTGGACCAAGAGGAGCTAAACACTAGTTATATTAATGAGCATAGATACTGAATCTCATTTGGGGGTGGAGGGTCCATATTTTTTTTTACCCTGGGCAAAAATTGGTCAAGTCTGATTGCTGACTACAGAAAATGTCAAAACTGCCTTCAGATTCCAAAAGAGGACTCAGTAAGGTTGTAAAAGAGTGAGACATTGACTGTAAGACAATGGGTAGAAATATCTTTCCTGAAAGTACTTGTCAGTCAATGTGTTTTAACAAAGCTAGACTGTATTTTATGTCTGCAGATTGCTTTATCCATCACTAACATACAGTTATGGATGACAACCTTTCAAACTAACGCTCCTGAAGGAAGGTATACCAGCTTAACCCAAGACAGCTATGGGATCTCTGTCCTTGGGATGAATTTTTCAAGGTCTTCAGCCATGGGGAAGGGGCAGTCATTTACAGACTGACTTGACTTCACATAATTAACCTATTGCTGAGAAGGTACATGAGAAAAATCAATTTTTTATCAAGTGAATGCAATTTTAAAATACTTTGGGGAGTTCACTATTTAAGGGTATCCTCTTATATATTCATTTATAAAGTGATGAATCCTGGTGTAAAAATAATTACATAGTATAGGGACATAGAAAAGACCTTAAAGGTCATCTAATTCAACCTCCTCATTTTATAGAAATAACTAAGGCCCAAAGAAGACAAATGACCTGTACAATGTCACACAGTTAGAAAGTAATAGATATGGGATTTGAACACAGATCTGGTATTCATTAATCTTCCTAAGTATTTTACGTGGATGTTCTTATTTGAACCTTACTACAGCCCTGTGACATTTAGCTAGAGGTAATAACATTTCCATTTTTACTGAGGCAGAAAGTAAGGCTCAAATATTTTAAGTGACTTCAGCATTGACACACAGTGAATAGCAGGAATTGAGCCCTGAATCCACTTTCAGCATTTTATCTTCTATTCCAAGTTGTCTCTAAGTAAATTATCACTTCTCACTAGAGGAGGAGTCAAGAGATTTGGATTCTAGTACTTGCTTGGTCTTTTTCATTAATAAATCATGTAACCTTTCAAAGTCTCAATTTGCTCATTTCCAAAACAAATAATAATAGCTTCACAGCATTGTTTTAAGTTTCAAATAAAGTTTCATTCATGTAAAGCACCTTGTGCTTTACTATATAAACATGAACTATTACTACTTTATGAAAGGATTGAGATAAAATAGAAATAACTCCCTCACAATTTTACTTATTATAAGGATAAAGTAAAACAATGTAAATGAAACCATTTTTGAATGAATGAATAAATGATATCCATTCATTAAAGCTGGAGATGCAAATCTAAAACAGTAAAGACAGCCCCTCTCTTCAAGGATCTTAGATATTAATGAAGAAGACAACACACAAAAGGGGTATGGTGGCCACAGAGAGGAGCATTAGCCTCAAATATTGCAGGTTTATTAAATGGAGCCAGATGCAGGGGAATAGATTGACATAACCCATCCAAAAACAGCAACATAGTTCACATAATTCATATATAATTGATTATGGTTCTAGAATTAAGGGAGTTTGGGAAGGGTGAGGTAAGGAGAAAGTCAGAGTATTGGGAGTGAAGGTGAAACATGAGTAGATCGTCTCCTAAAAGAGTGGTCCTAGAGAGGCAGTCACAAATCAATAGAGACTTAGAAAGTAAGACATGTTCAAAAGACACAATGAGTTATACAGAAAGTTTATGTATACTGTCTGCTTAAAGCAAGTTCCTAAAAAAAAGTTTCCTCCCTTCCACTCAAACACTGCAAGAAAGGAGTACTCCAAATACCAAACAGGCTTCTTCCTCAAAGGGAGAACTGACTCCAAAAACTCTCTCAATTGCTTCCTTTATCACCAAGAAATAGCTCAGGGGCAAGGGGAGGGGAAACTATAGTCAAATTTCTTTTTTCCCCCCTCCCTGAAGAGGTAAAATTAAAATCCTACAACTGAGAGATTGCTGGTAACAACATGCATCTGTTATCTCATCCTTATGCAGAACTATTGAAACAAATTATTTTTAAAAAATCAATTTTGGGAGCAGAAATGGTATCAAATAGACCAAAAGAGAGAAAGACAGGCAGAGAAATGCAGAAAGAGATGGAGAGAGACAGAGAGATAGAGACAGAGACATAGAGACAGACATTCAGACAAAGACGGACAGAAAGACAGAGAGTTGAAGAGAAAACACCTTGGAAATATCCAACTTGCAGTCTGGAAAGATTTTTCCCCCCATTGTTTCCAGCTCCCCCTCCCAGGCTGAGCCCTGTACATTCTGTTGTTTCAAAGAAGTGAGAGAACTTGTAGGTACAGATCAGTAGTTTTAATCTCCATCTTTATTTAATTAAACTAATGGAGAACTGACCTCTCTCCAAATCTATTAGCACTTGACAATTAAGTTGCTAACAGCAGCTCGATAGCTGAAATGCTCCATCTTTTAAGAAAAACAACTTGCTGACAGTTGGCTTTTAGGCCGGGTACTGATTAGCCTTTCACCTAGTCTAAGAATTTCTGCCATGCAAAGCTGTGCATTTTTTAAAGCAAATTCCAAAAGGAAAATAGCCATTTTATAGCTTTCATTTTTCTCTGATCTGACCATCATCATCTTCATCATCATCATCAAGATAGACCTTGGACATATGATTTCACTGATATAGACTCCCTGTGAGGATTTTTTCTATTAAATCAACTTATCACCCTTTCTTAAATTTAGGCTTGGAGAATGACCTAAAAGTCAAGATATCATACATGCAAACCACAACAGCACCAAGTGCTCCCAGAACCGGATTAAAATGTAATTGGGAAATATTTAGCAAAAACAGAAAATAGAACAAATGTAATATTGGGATGTAGTTTTCTAAGTCAATATATAACCTGCAGGAATCCATTTCTATTTGAATTTGAATCCACTGATTCAATATACTGAGAGTATAGGGCACTTGTGCAGAGTCACACAGTCATTACTAGACAGAGGTAGAATTTGAACTCAGGTCTTCCTGATTCCAATGCCAGCTTCTCAATCCACTATACCATAGCCCCTAGCAATTATAACACTACCACCTCAAACATGGAGGCTTCTTTATGGTTGATAGTCTTTACTCGTCATTATTTCATGGATCCTCATAACAGCCTAATCAAGCAAAAAAGGGCAGAAATCATTAGCCCCATTTTACAGATGAGTAATACCAGTGATTCATCTACAAAGTTATCCAGCTAATAGGAAATAGAACCAAGACTAGAACCCAGTTTCTCAATTCCCACATTGCGGCGATCCTTTCCCTATTTATACTTCTCCACGGTTCCCGAACTCATATTTGACACGAATAACCATCCTAAAGATATTGAATCCTTCCTAGATGTGAATAAGAGAAGTCAAATCAGCGAGTATCGCATGATTTAACCAGCTGGACTAAAATAGAAGAGGAAAAGGGAGTTCTAGAGATTCACTAAGAATGTGCCAGTAAATAAATTGGAGCTTAATTTTCCATGGAGAATGATGAACTATCAGATACTAAAGAAAACTAAAACATGGCCTCTGCCATCAACCAAGTTATAATGTACTTGAGGGAAGGAGGAGGGAAGTAGGGCGGGGTAGTAAACCATTGGAATATATGAATGTTAATATGCTGAAGGAGAAACAATAGTGGATCTGTATTCAGAAGACCTGGAGTTTAAATTCTATTTATAGCAGAGGCCTAGGGTTCAGATCCTGAGTCTGTTATTTATAATGACAAAAGTCATGGTTCTGGAGTTAGAGGACCTAAGTTCAAATTCTGATTTTATGCTTTTTATGCTTACTACCAACTACCAACTTTTTATGCTTACTACCAGTGTTGGATAACTCATTTAACTCTCCTGTACCTCATTTTCCTCATCTATAAAATGAGAAGGTTGAATTAGAAGGTCTCTAAGTCCTTTCCAGGTCTAGATGAAAAAAACGTATAACTTGTCATTGGACTTTGCAAGAAGAAAGGGAAGAAAAGAGTATTTATAGACTAGGCACTGTGCTAAGAACTTTTTACAAATATTATCTCATATGATCCTCAAAACAACCATAGAAGCAAGTTATTATTATTATAATACCTCTTTTAAAGTTGAGGCAACTGAGGTTAAAAGCAACTGTGGCTTGTCCAGCCTTGTACAGCTAATCAGGCCACTGCACCACCTAATCACATTAGACAGGCTCAGTTTCTTCAGCTATAAAATGAAGGAATGAACTCTAAACTTTAAATTCTATAGAATTTTTTTTTAAAAACAAGGTATGCAAAACAGAATAATTTGTCCCTAAAAAATCACATTCGATGAGTAGCCCCCCATGATATAAAGTCACCTAGCACTTGTCCTCACCCAGAGAGGAGGTTTACTGATGGAAGACTGAATTAAGCAAGCATAAGTACTGGCCATGGTGCTAAAAGATGCAATATAAAAGCAAAGTGGGGAGCGGGGATTGGGGGACCTGAGAGAATGTGGTGAGCTGGGGATCTTGCATGCACCCTGATCTCATCCTATCTAGTCTACCTCTGCTCTCAGCCCTTCTCATCTGGTAAACCAAGCACTTCTGAGAACCTGCAGTGGATTCATCTTATCTCTCCTTTTTTGTCCAGGCTTTCTTTCAGCCACTTAATTCAACACAATGCAGCATCCTTCACTCCGAACAGCTTCTCCATACCAGCTCATGCTCTCAGGCAATCCTATTTTCACCCATCCTGGACAGATAGCAAATTTCTTGACAACCAGCATAAAAGGCAATGAAAAGGGAGACTCTATGCCACCCTCCCTGGGGTTAAACAGGAAAAAAAGAAAAGTAAATCTTTCATTGCTGTTGCCATTTGGTCCTCTCAGGAACTTCTATACCCTTTTATATACTGGGGAGCACAAAGTGTAACATAGGGTGGAGAGAAAAGGATATGATTGAAATATTTAAGAGAATGAGATAAATGTAGGCAGAAAAGGGGGAGAGAGGAAAGCAGAGAGGTCTGGGTCAAAAGCCTTGGCAGCAGCCACTGACCTTCGTGCCCAATGAATATGTTCAATTTGGTCCTGGCTGCTAACAATTCATTTTACTGCCAGGGGAAGCAAGCTAAGAGACATACATTAAAGCACCAGGAAACTAAATGATTCCCCCCCCACCAAATAACTGACTTTAGCCTTCCAAATAGCAAAGCTTTGTTTTAAATCAGGCTTTTTTGTTAAGAATTTTTCTAAAATTCATCATATTCTTCATGGTTTAGTACAAACAAACACAGGACTCTGAATCAGAAGATTTACATGTGACTCTCAGCTCCAGCATTTCTTAGCTATGGCACTGTAGGCATGACACCTAACTCCACGAGGTTAAATCTGTAAAATGGGGGTAATATTTGTGCTACCTATATCACAATCATTGTAAGGAAATGACTTTGTAAACCTTAAAGTGTTATATAAATGAGCTATTATTCTTGCCTTTTTATCAGAAAATAGCCAATTCTTCATCAAATATTTATTTTATTGTCCACTATGCATGCAGAGAGATAACTTATTCAACTTAGGAGGTCTTTGAATCAAGTAAATCTGGTTACATCATAACTGTGTGACCCTGGGCAAGTTACCTGCTTCAGGCAGCTCTCTAAAGCTGAAAATCACAGATGAATTGTTAATTTGAAGTTGGAGGAAAGTTCTGTTATAGATGTTTCATGCACTGACAAAATTGCAAATCCCAACCAAAACAAAAATACTATCTGCACTATCCATTGAAAATATTCTTAAAATGAATAAAATATAATTCCTGCCCTTAAGAAGTCTACAGTCTAATAAAGTAGATATTGTGGGAAAACTACAAGAAGACCCAGTAAGCCCTAAATAAATGCTGAATAAATGATATTGACAATGGCTACTCTTAGAGTTATTCTAAGTCAATGGATAGCCTGCAGGACTCCATTTCTATTTGAATTTGAATCCACTGACTCAGTATGGATGACATGATGATTCCTGAAATCCTGGGAATGTTGCAGAATCTCAAAAGACAAAAACACTTTGGAGGATATGGGAGGTAGGTAAAGGTTTATTGAGGAGTGGTATTAGAACTAAACCTCAGAGGATATGTAATAATTTCATTCCCTAACTCAGAGAACAAAGGTTCACAGAGAGAAAATCCACTAGATCTGGTTTTGAGCCTTGACTTGTTCTTATCTTGCCCTAATCCACTCTCGGCCCATGATTCCATCATTGTTGTTTTACCCAAAATCCAAGTCTTCCTACTGAGTAAAGGACTAGAAAGGACATGTTAGCGAATATTACTGAATCAGATAAGAAAAACATTCTGAAGGCTTTCACTCTGAAGGAAATTAAATATTACCTGGAACAATTCTTCTTTGAACCTAAAATCATAGGAAATGTCTGAAAGGAAAGGAAGTTTAGAGATCATCTTTCCAAATCCACTCACTTTACAAGTAAGGGTAGTGAGGGTCAAACCTCCCTCCCAGCCTCTCTCCTTTTCTCTTCTATAATCAAATTCTCTCCAATAAAACCAGACTCCTCAGTTCCCTCCCTCTCTCCTATTCCATTTTCTTACTACATACCACCACCCCCAACAGGAAGGACCCTCCTTCCCAAACCAATTTTTATCCAACTACTTTGTATTTGTTTATATTTTTTTTCAGTGAAACTGGATGTTTAGACATGGTCCCTGCCTTTATGAAACTTAAAATTTATTAACACCTCCCATATTCTTCTTTACTTCAACAAATCCTTTTCATCCTTTCAGGACTAGTTCAAATCATACTTTGTGCCCTGGAAGGCTGTTGACCCCTCAGACTTCATTCAACACTGACCTCTCCCTTTTTTAAATTCCTATTATATTTTTCAGTACCACCATGTTTAACACTAAGGATCAGAGAATTTAGAGCTACAAGGGATCTTCAGAATAACTTGTACCATTCTCTCATTTTGCAAATTAGGTTAGTGAAGCCTACAGAGTTTAAATACCTTAATTGTTCTCATATTGGTTATCTATCAGTTATTTCTTCTCAACAGGATGGCTAGTTTGTTGAAAAAAAAATTTTTTTTAAGATCAGACCATACCTTAGAGTTCTGATCTTCTATAGTGTCTAGTAAAATGCACTAAACATGGAAAAAAGGCCTTATTGGTTGGGCTCAGGTTAATTAACTAGAAACCCTACATATAATAAGCATATACTCCTGTCTTCAGCAAGGTTTTGAAGTGAGAAAGATCTTGTAGGGAATCCCATAATAATTCAGGAAAACCAAGGTGGCTTTCCTCCCCAAAAACAGGTGTCAGGGAGCATTTGTCACTGCAGCCCAAGCACTGACTGCAGAAAGTGGTAAACAGGGAAATACATATCCCACTGGGTGGCAATCTTCCCTCCAAGCAGGCAGCCAGAACACAGCTGGCTCTGAGAGCTATTAAGATGCCATCTGTCTGCACACTAAAGAGAACAGTTACAGGAGAGAGAGATAGCAGGGTGGAGTGAAGGCCTCTAGCCCCATAGCCCTCTGGGGAAAGCTCATCCTGATTCTAAGCATGTTTAAGGCAAGGGGATGGTTGTTTTATTGTCTTTCTGTGCCTCTTAGCCTCAGATCCAAACTTTTCCCTTTCCACATGGCCCAGCTCACATCTGCTGTCTGGTGTCATATGTCAGTAAACAAGCAAGGGATAAGTAGACTTTCACATGAGAGAGTTTTATTTCAAGATGACTCCAGGAGAAACTGCTATTTGGAAGAAAAATGCAGAAGACTAGATAGAGAATCCAAACTCTGAACTCTAAAGGAATAGAAATATCAACATTGTACCACACCTCAACCAAGGGTATGTCATCTTCATCTCTGACAAAAAAGTCCTGAAGTGAGATGAAAGGATCCTCTCCCTATTTATGTAGCCCTTCACTTAGAAGGATGACTGTGGAGTTAGGGAGTCTTGGGTTCAAATTCTGGATAAGTTATATATATATATATATATATATATATATATATATATATATATATATATATATCTTGATCTGATTTCTTCATCCATAGAATGAAGAGGTTGGGTGGATTCTAAGGTTCCTTCTAGATATATATATATATATATATATATATATATATATATATATATATATATATATATACTTAGCAGTTAGGAGAAACAGAAAATAGACCATTGGGCTTAGATTCATCTTTATGAGTTCAAATTCAGCCTGAGACACTTTCCAGATTTGTGACCCTGAGTACATCACCTAATACTGTTTTCCTCAGTTTCCTCATCTGTAAAATGAGCTAGGGAAGGAATTGGCAAATGGAGTCACAATTGGACACAACTAAAATGATAAAATCACAACAACAAAATGAGCCTATGAACCCATGACAGAGAAACATCTTTTTTAATTGTTCTCCCAACAGTTCCACTAAAGCGAGGAGATTTCTAAGCAGAGTTTCCCTTTCTATTAAAAAAAATAGGATAACTACTGTTAGGTTCTTGTAGCCATTCAGTCTTACATAATACCTATGGAGATAGGTGAGGGCTGAAAGGGACACTTATGCAGCTGCCCCACCAAATAATGTCTATAAAAAGGAAACTATTAGAGCCATAGTGTTATTACAAAATCTCAGATGTACCAAAGATAAAAAGTGTGCATATAACAAAAAAGTATGAGTTTCTGTGTGTAACAGAGAATTAGTGTAAAAAAATTCAGTTTACTCATTCTATTCTCCTGAACTGATTTGTGTTCATTTTATTTCAATAAACATCTGCTAGGCAAGTCAAATCCCCACAATCATCTCCCCTCAGAACCTAGTAGAAACAGTTCAGCACCCTGTGCTCAAAGGTCCTAGAAAGAGGAACAGATCATCAAGCTACTTCCAGCAGTACCCTTCAGTATTTCTTGGAGAAAAGATGCCCATCCTCTGTGCCACCAGTGAGACAAATTACTTACCAACCACAATTGATGAGTAGATAAGCCCAAAAACCTGAGGAATAGCGGAACACTCCAAATCACTGAGCATGCTTTCTGGCCAGTCCCCACAGACAACATCCAGGTAAGAAACCCTTGGGCAAGAAGCTGCTTCCCATGCCTGGCACAAAGTAGGCACCTAAAATGTTGATTGACTGATTGACTAATTGATTCTTCCTGAGAAGATACAGCTACTAAAGTTCCAGGGGAAAACCCTTCTGTGTTAGAAAAAAATGTGATTTAACAACAGAAATAACTCCAAAGAAAATGCATCACCATCTGTGCCCTCCTCTGCAATCAGTTCCTTGATAATAGAAACTGTCTTGCTTAGTAAATACTTAGCTAAATTTTATCATTCATTCATTCATTCATTCACTCATTCATTCATAAATATCAAGTTGAAAACAAAAATCAATGGTGGCAGTGTGACAATGATATCAATCTCTCCACTCCTTTCCCCTTCCTCCCCCCAAAAGTTATGTAACTTCCAATGGGATCCCAGTTGTATGAAGAGCCTTGGTTGCTTTCTGAAAATTTGAAAGGAATACATGAAACCACAGAAAGAGCACTGGACTTCAAGAAAAAAGAATCTAGTTGGAAGCAGATGCCAACTGGAATGCTACTTAATGGATGTACTTGGAAGATGTAATCCAGGCTGGAAAGATGGTAATCAAACTAGAATTATTTCCTTTTCTGCCGGGGTTGGAAAACTGACAGATGAGAGGAATGTTATAGATAGATTTTTAGCAAAGCATTAGACAAAATTTCTCATGTTATTCTTGTGGGAAAAAATGGAGAGATATGAACTGTTGGATTCAGAGCTGATCGAATGCTTAGACTCAAAAAGTAGTCATTAATGATTCAATGTCAAGTTCAAAAGGACTCTCCATTGGAGTGCCCTGGCAATCTGTGCTTAGACTTGTACTACATGATATTTTTGCTTTATGGAATAAAAGCACAAATTATTTATTTTTCATATTTTCAAATGATACTAAGCTAAGAGGTAGCTAGCACAATAGATGAAAGACATGAATAAAAATGTCTTGACACATTAGTACATTGAGGCAAATCTCATTAAATGAAATCTAAAAGGAATGAATTTTAAGTTCCAGATGTTAGGTTAAAATCAACTTTTAACAACAAGATAGAAGAGGCATAATTGAACTAGTTAAACTGAAAAAGATAAGGGTTTTGGTCAAATGCAAGTTTAAAATGAGGCAAGGACATTATATGGTAGCTGAAAAAGTTAGAACTAGGACCAAGAGGTAATAGCCTCTTCATGTCCTACCCTAGTCGAACAAAATTTGGAATATTTTGCTTGGTTCTAGACACTGCATATTAGAAATTGAGAAGTTAAAGAACATCTAGAAGAGAGCAACTAAGATAATAAGGAACCGAAAATGTATAAACTGAAAAGAAGACTTTGGAAAGACAAGATAACTGCCTTCAACTGAATAAGACATTAGGCAGAATTGAAAGCAATAAATGGAAGGTTAGAAGAAATGATATTAAGCTTCAGAGAAGGAAAATCTTAGAGCTATCCAAAAGAAGTAGAGTGGGCTGCCTTGAAAGTCAGTAGACACTCTCTTAGAAGAAGTCTTCTCTCAGTTATGCTGTAGAAGGGAATACCTTTCTAATTGTGAATTATAAAAGAGGGCCATTAAAATCCTTCCATATTCTAACATTCTAT
Organism: Macrotis lagotis; assembly: GCF_037893015.1. Classification (NCBI taxonomy): domain Eukaryota; kingdom Metazoa; phylum Chordata; class Mammalia; order Peramelemorphia; family Peramelidae; genus Macrotis; species Macrotis lagotis. The sequence goes on along the minus strand of NC_133661.1, from coordinate 105,659,491 downwards.
AATTCTGTAATATGAATTTGAGACCAATTTCTAATGCTTAATGTGTGTAGGATTCTACATGACAGCAAATTGTATAAATGCCAATGGAGCAAAACTTCTGACATACCCTGTTCCTATAAATCTGCAATTTCATAAATATGGAGATATGTATGCATTTATGTATGTATGTATATGTTCTATAGATTATATACCCAACTACATTTCTTAGTCCAGACAATTAGACTCCTTCATTCATTTAGCTTCTTCTTTGGCCTAAATTTTTTACAAAATTTCAGGTCTAACTTAAGAGGTTCTGTAATATTCCCAGGATTTCAGGAATCATCCTGTCTTCCAAGAACAAGATCACTTATTGAGCTCAGACTCAAATAGAAGGGATTTCTGTGAAATATAATATTATCCATATTGTATTTTATTTATTTTATTAAATATTTTGCAATTATGTTTTATTCTGCTTTCAGCACTCAGGGAGTTTGACATCTGTGAATTTTAAGGGACTTTATCACCATCAGAGAATCACTCTTCAGTTTGGACTTTGCCCTGTAGAGTTTCCATGACAGTAACCAACAGCACTGGTAGCTGACATTTGTGTCACTATTTTATGACTAATCTGATAATAATCAAAGCATCATCAGACAAATTATCTCTGTTGTTATATTATTTCAAGAAATCTTGTATGATTTTGACATATAAATGGGAGAGATCTTGATGGATGAGAGCTTTTAAGACAACCTTTTGCTATAACTAAACAAATGCATTTTTTGCTAACAAAAAAAATTCAAAAAGGGATCTTGTATTATCTGAACCTTTTGGTCAATTGAAAGACTGAAAATATGTGGTTTGTGGTAAAATATCATTTTCAGAAGCATGCCTAATAGCTTTCAACAAAGACATCTTCAAAGAATGTATGGAATATTCCCATGTCAATTTTAAAGAGTTGGTAAAGTGTACAATGAGTAGTTGTTGGTATTCTCTTTGTCCCTTTTTATGGTAACATTAAGGCATATGATTTTTGATAAACATATAGTATTTTCCCCCTTTCAGTTACCCTAGCAATCTTCTAAAATTATGTCGCCCTTCACCACAGAATTCCTCTATTTATACTTCATCTAGTCATTTTTTTTTATTCTGTGCCATTCCTACTTTTTTACTCAGTACAGCAGGGACTATAATGTTAGAACCCAAATATGATGATTCAATTATCCCCCATGTTGAAAACAGTTTTATTTAGTTGTAGTTCTTTTTCATTTTCTATGTTGGTCCTCATTCCAATTTTATCCTTAAATGTCTCCACAAAGATCTATCTTAATTGGGTCTATTATTAAGTTTTCACAATGTTTTTTCCCCTCTATTGCTTCTCACTGTTTTATGAGGCAATATGACTCTTAATCTCCCACTATTTTTGTTTCTATCATTTTACAAATAATTTCTATCCTAAATCAATATTACCTTTGACTATATATTTCTCCATTTGCAAAGATGTTCAAATGTCTGCTGTTTGATGCAATTTCTAAGTTCTCTTCTCCTTAGGGCAATTGATTTGCATTGGTTAAACTTCTTTATGAAAAGGTCTTGATCCATGTGAATTTCTCTCTTCATTTTTCTTTTTTTTTTTTTGGTTGTCAACAACTTGATTAAATAGGCCAAGCTGAAATTGTTTTAATTCTATACAACATCATTTTCTCATTTTTATTTCTCTCTTTAGCTTTGTGGTAATTTTTATCTTTGCTCTAACAAGTCAGTGATATGATTGTATACAGATGACTAATTCAGAAATTATTCCCACATCAATGATGAGTCATTATTTCCTGACTGTTGAAACATAATTAATTTCTACTTTGTTATTTGAATGCCAGTTCTCTTCAAAGAGAGTATTCATGATGTATAGGTTAGAAGTTTCTGTGTAATATATGTCTCTCTCATTTCTTTTCACTGAACTATATTTTTCAACACAATTTTCAGTGCCCTACTCAATATTCAATTTCAGGTTGAAGTCAATTAATAGTAAGGTGTATATTCATGTAATTTAGAGATTTTTAAACAAGGTTTTTGTAGGATTTCTCACCCCATCATCATCATCATCATCATCATCATCTGAAACTGATGTTGGTTCATAAGATACAATTATTTTTAAGATGGTCTTTTTGTAAATACTGTTATGAGCAATAAATAGGAGGTAACCAAATACCCCTGAAATGATGTTTCATAAAATCAATGTTGCCAGCGCCTTTATTTGCCTCTTTTAAGTTTGTTCTTCATTTAGTGGCATCTTCCTTCTGTCTTCTGGTTTTATTTATAAAGTGAATGTCTAGATTAATACAACTGATTTCCTCCAAATAATATGTCCAAGCATAGGTTATTGGACAGAGATTGAACATTTAAGAGTAAAAATAACTTAATTAATGGCTATTAAACATACACAAAAGCAATTCCTTGATCACTGGTCCAAGCAAATGACTACATATAGACTTTTGCCCAAGGAACAGTCCTGTTAGATTTGAAGAGGATCATTACCAGAAAGCTGAATACCAGCTTTCTGGTAATGATGTTTTTAGCCAAAACATCTTATGCAGTTCATCTACTAAGGATCTGAGAATTTACAATTTACCTGAATGTCAAAACTATAAAAAAGCAAGGTTATCACAGAGACTGAAGAATTATGTTCACTATCTATCTCACAAGATGAGGATGGGTACATGCTACACACTGTCTCAACAGTTTAATAATTAGTACACACACACACATACACACACACACAAAACAGAGAGTAATAAACATTTTTCTAAGATCTAAAGTCATTATCTTAATTTCATGGCAACTCATTGAGAGTAATACAAGTTTTATCATCCCCACTTTATACATGAGGAAACTGAGGCATTAGCAAGGAGAAAGAACTTATCCAGTCCTTCAGTGAGAGAGTTAAGAATCAAACGAAGATCTTTTGAATGAAAATCAGCATAGCACAATGGAGAAAATCTAATCTGTCAGAAACTGGGGGTTCAAATCTCCACTCTGCCACTAACTCTCTCTGTGACTTAAACAAGCTATTTGTTCAGATTTTGCTTCAATTTTCTCATTTGTAAAATGAGGGGATTGGGTTGGTGGATCAGAGGTAGTAATGTAGACAAACTATTCCAACATTCCTTTTCAAAAACCTTTAAAATAATATTTCAAATCAACAGGGCCAAAAAAAGTCAGAGTGAGACAGTTTTCCAGCCTAAAACAACATGGGAGGGTGGCAGGGTGTCTCTGACCTCAAAATGGGGCTGTCCCAGAATACATGCAGTGGCAGCACTAGCATTGTGCATTGGAGGCAGTTTGAACAATTTGCAGTAGCAACTTTAGGAGTTCTAAGTCAGAGACAACAAGGGGTTAGACAAGTGATCAGAAAGAGATTACAGGGGTGTTTTGCTGGCATTGGATCCAGCTAGGTCTGACTGGCATCTCCATTGTCTGGAAAAAGTTCTCTGAGTTTCAGTCACAGGACAGAAAGGAGTGCTTGTGATTAGTCACAAGGGAGCAGGGGCCATGGCCATGGTTTAAAGGCAGAAAGGAGCACGAGCTCTTGTGGTCACAGTAGAGCATGGAATCTGGTCATACTTTGAGGGCCAGTCCCCACCCTCAAATGAATATAGCTTAACCTTAGCATAAAGTTTAAAGTTTAAAAAAGTTTCAGGTCAAAAATAGCCTGGAAATAATGAACAAACACCAACAAAATAAGAATTTTGTCATAAAATGTTACTAGAGTAGCAGGGAAGACCAAGATACAAATTCAGAAGACCATGCCTTCTAACATTACAGCTACAACCAAAGCCTCAATGAAAAAAAATAATTGGACACAAAGCCAGCAAGAATTTCCAGAGAAGTTAAAGAAAAAAGATAAATGAAAGAGAAAAAATTGAAAAAAGAAATGAGAATGATGTAAGAAAATAATTACAAAAAGAGAAGTTTGATAAATGAAGCACAGAAATACTAAAAACCAATAATAATATCTTAAAAATAAAATTGGTCTAATGGTTAAAAAAACTCAAAAAAGAATAATAATAATTTGCAAAGGTACTGAAAAGCAGAACTGGGCAAAGGTAAAAGGGCTACTCTCTTTCTCACCGAGAAAAAATTATTCCTTAAAAATTAGAATTGGAAGCTCATGGTTTTATGAGACATTAAGAAATAATAAAACCAAGTCAAAAGAACAAAAAAGAAGGAAATGAAAAATATTTCAATGAAAAAACTAATAAAAACTGATAAAAGAACAAAGTAAAAGGAAGAAATTAAAGCTATCTAGATTTCTATGAAACAAGTTCTAAATAATTATTGATTAGAGAAATGAAAATTAAAACAACTTTGAAGTACCATGTCACACCTTTCAGATTGGTCAATATAACAGAATTTGAAAATGAAAAATGTTAGAAAAGGTGTGGAAAAATTGGGACACTAAAGAGATTTTTTGAGAAGTACCTATTTGGGGGGGAAGCTAGGTGGCGCAGTGACTAGAGGACTGACCCTAGAGTCAGGAGGACTTGAGTTCAAATTTGACCTCAGAAAATTAAAAATAACCTAGCTGGGTGACCTTGGGCAAGTCACTTAACCCCATTGCCTTGCAAAAAAAATTTAAAAACATGAACAAAAATGTACATATTTTTATTTATAAATAATTTATAAAATTATTTATAGTAGTTCTTTTTGTAATGGCAAATAATTGGAAATTGAGTAGACATTCATCAACTCAATTGTGTAATGATTAAAGAAGTTGTGTATATTATTATGATGGAATACTATTGTGCTATAAGAAATGGCAAGCAGGGGCGGCTAGGTGGTGCAATGAATAAAGCACCGGCCCTGGAGTCAGGGGTACCTGGGTTCAAATCTGGTCTCAGACACTTAATAATTACCTAGCTGTGTGGCCTTGGGCAAGCCACTTAACCCCATTTGCCTTGCAGAAACCTAAAAAAAAAATATGACAAGCAGGAAGATTTCAGAATAACCTGGAAAGACATAAACTGAAGGAAAGTGAAGTGAGCAGAACAAAGAGTACATTAAAGACAAGAAAAACATTATACAACAATATTGTACAATGAGTAACTAACTGTGAATGACTTAGCAATTCTAAGATCCAAGGCAAGTCCAAAAGATTTATGTAAAAAATGCTAGCCACCCCTAGAGAAAGAACTGGTGAACTCTAAATGTAGATAAAAACAAATATTTTTCACTTTATTTTTATAGATTTTTTTCATCTATTTTCTTTCACAACATGACTAATATGGAATTGTGTTTTTTGTGACTGTACATGTATAACTTCTATCAGATTGTTTTCTCAATTAGGTAGGAAGGGAAGAAAAAGGGCAAGAATTAAGAACTCAAAATTAAAAAAACACAAAAGTTAAAATTATTTTAAAATATAAGTGGAAAATAAAATATAAAAATTTAAAAAGTAACAAAAATATTTTGATAAAAAATGACTGATCTGGAAAGTAGATCAAGGAAATATTTAGCAATTATTGAGTCATCATATTTCAAGAACTTATCAAGGAAATCTGCTCTACAGATTAGATCCAGAATCTAACAACTATCTCTTAAAAAAACAAAACAAACAAACAAACAAAAAACAAATGAAAACTTCTAGGAATATTATGGCCAAATTCTAAAGCTCCCAAGTTAGGGATAAATATTGCAAGCTTACATAAAGAAATAATTCAAATGTCATGGAGTCATAGTCAGGATCACACAAAATTTAACAACTTCAACCTTTAAAAAGAAGAGGGCTTGAAATATGATATTCTGGAAGGCAAAGGAGCTAGAATTGCAATCAACAATAACCTATCAGCAAAAATAGTCCAATTCTTCATTATACTTCAGCGGGGAATGGATATTTAATGAAATAGAGGACGCCTAAGACTAAAGTTGAACAGGAAATTTGACATTCAAACATATAACTCAAGCATAAAAAGGTAAATATGAAAGAGAAGTCATAAGAAACTCAATAAAGTCAACTGTCTACATTACAAAATATAATTCCTAAGAACTTTATCATTACTAAAGCAGACAGAAGCAATCTACATAGAAAGAGGGCATAGATATAAGTTGATTATGTTAGGATGATCTCAAAAAAATGAAGGTGTGAAAAAAGATTTTACTAGGAGAAGACTGAGGGAGAAGTACAATATGGAAAATTTTTCCCATGCAAGGGAGAGCTTTTATGGTTGAAGGGGAAAATTGGAGGGTAGAGTAGAGGAATGGAGCTTTGGAATTTGGCTATAATATTCCCAGGAGTTTTCATTTGGGTATTTCTTTTAGATGATGATCGGAAGATTATGGATCTAATCTGTGGAGCAGATTTCCTTGATTATGGTTCAAAAGTTTGAAATTTATTTTCATCATAATTTGTTCAAATTAGGAAGAATACACACATAATCAGGGAACTATCTTACTCAATAGGGAAATAGAAGGGGAAAGAGATAAAAGAAATAAGATGATAAATGATAAAAGGTAGGAAATGGTCAGAAGCAAAACAGACTTTGAAGAAAAACAGGATAAAAAGAAAAGGATAAACAGAAGAAAGTAGGATGGTGAGAAATATATGATAATCATAACTGAATGTGAAAGAGATAAGCTCACCCATAAAATGGAAGTAAATAGAATAGATTGGAAAGCAGAATCCAATAAAATGTGGTTTACAAGAAATATATTTGAAACATAAACACACATACACAGTTAAAATAATGAAGCAGAATCTATTATTCTTTAACATAATAAAAATAAATAAGTAAAATAAAAAAGGGAGAGGCAGCATTCATGATCTCAGACAAAGAAAAAGAAAAAGTACTATTTAAAAGATAGGCAGGGAAAATGAATTTGATAAAAATGTACCATAGACAATGAAGTGATATCAAAAAGTTTTACAAGTTTCTTTGATTAAAATTCTTTTTTCTTAAACAAAAAAGGAACTGAGTCAAAGTTATAAGAATAAGAGCCACTCCCCAATAGATTAATTGTCAGGGAATATGAAAAGGCAGTTTTCAAAAGAAGACATCAAAGCTAAGTATAGTCATATAAAAATCATTCTGAATCACCATTGATTGGAGAAGTGCAAGTTAAAGCAACTCTTCACACCTATCAGAAATGACAAATGCTAGAAGAGATGAGGAAAAAATAAGAATATAAATGAATTATTGATAGAGTTGTGAATTGGTCCAATCATTCTAAAGAATAATTTGAAACTATGCTATAAAACTCTTTGACTCAGCAATACCACTAGGTCCGTGCCCTAAAGAGTCCGAAGAAAAAGGAAAACAATCTATATGTTCTTTTTGTGATAGCAAAGTATTAGAAGTTGAGAAGATGCCCATAATTTGGGGAATGATCAAACAAGTTGTAGCATAACATTGTGGTGGAATATCATCATTGTTCAGTCATTTTCCAGTCATATTCCACTCTTTATTGTCCCTTAAAAATGTTTAATTTTTTATTCCATTTTTTTATTTAAGGTTAGAGTGACTTGCACAAGGTCACACAGCTAGGCAATTATTAAGTTACTGAGGCCGGATCAGAACCCAAGTCCTCCTGACTCCAGGGCCAGTGCTCTATCCACTGAGCCACCTAAGTGCCCCACCATTTGGGATTTTTTAGGCAAAGATAATAGGAGCGGTTTGCCATTCTTTTCTCAGATCATTTTTCACATTGAGGAAGCTGAGGCAAACAGGGTTAAGTGAGGTCAGATTTGAACTCAGGTCCAGCATTCTATTCTTGATTGCCTATCATCCAGGACTATTACCAGTTATTCTGATTGATTTCTAGCCACTAGACTCAGATGATGGCTCTGGAGGAGAGAGTGAGGTTGGTGACCTAGCATAGCAACCCTTCACTCAAATCCAATTCACTTGCTTGTCACAGCTTCACCTCTTTGATTTTATAGTCTCCTTAAAGAAGGAAAGACAAAGGGGGTAGTGGATAAAGCACCGGCCTTGGAGTCAGGAGTACCTGGGTTCAAATCCAGTCTCAGACACTTAATAATTACCTAGCTGTGTGGTCTTGGGCAAGCCACTTAACCCCATTTGCCTTGCAAAAACCTTAAAAAAAAAAGAATGAAAGTCAAACATCATCACCAACATTCTATCTTCTGACTCCTAAGTTAATACTTTTGATAAAATACTATTGTGCTATAGGATATGACTAGTGGTATATAACCTGATACTGAGTGAAATGAGTAGAACCAAGAGAACACTGAACATTAACTACAACACTATGAGATGTTCAACTATGATGGATACAGCTCTTCTCAACTATTCAGTGATCAAGGATAATCCTGAGAGACCTATTAAGGAAAATGTCATCATCCACATAGAGAGAACAAACTAGGCAGAGCAAAGCATAATATAGCATAATTAAAAAACTATTATTATATATTTTTTTATTTCATAGCTTCCCCCCCCTTAATTTTAATTCCTCTTTTACAACATGACTAATATTGAATAATGTCAAATACTGGGAGGAAAATGAAATGACAAGCAGAATAATTCCTGATTTATGAAGATTTATATGAACTGATGCAAGTAAAGTGAGAAGAAGAACTAGGAGATTATTATACATAGTAACAGCAATATTGTAATAATGATCAAATATGAAAAATTTAGCTATTCTGAGCACTATAATGATCCAAGACAATTGATGTTATCCACTTCCAGAGACAGAACTGATAAACTCTGAGTGAAAATTGAAGTATATTTTCTTGCTTTTTGTGTGATGTGACTAATATGAAAATATATTTTGCAGGATTTTACATGTACAATTGATATTGTATTGCCTTCTCAATCAGTGAGAGAAGGGTCGAAGGGAGGGAGAAAATTTAAAACTCAAAAAAATTTTTTGAATATTGTTCAAAATGAATAAATAAACTTTTAAATAAAACAAAATGAAGGGGTTCAAATTGGGTCACCTTTGAGATCCCTTTCAGCCTCAAACCCATGTTTCTCTGACTCCAAGTTCAATATTCTCTCCCTTATATCAAAGACCAATCTTTTAATTCACTTCCTCTTCCCTAAAGAGAAGCTGTGTGCCTTCAACCTTAGTGTTAAGAACCTCCAGATTTGCCTCTGAAAACAACTCAGAAGGAAAATCCCTCCCTACCAACTTGACTTCCTCTGAAGCTGACACGTGTTTCTTTTTATGTGTACATTTGTCTAATTAAAAAGATATAGTGCAGCCTTAATTTCCATATAAACTCTTAACATCCACTACTTGCGTTCAGCAAACCAAACAAGGATTTATTAGGATAATAAACCAAGCACTTCATAAAAATGTAAATGTATGCTCCTGAGCATCCCTTACAAGGGAGAAAAGGGGCAGGATGATATCCCTGATGTTGGAGGAAGGACTATCTAAGAATCAGGCAGAGATGGGAAAAGACAGAGAATAAAGAAAAGGAGAGATAAAACTTTAAGTATTTAAAATCGTGGAGGTCATTCTGTGGTGATACACATATTTTATTCTTACTTAACTTTAGTCTCTAAACTTTTAATCTAGTATCTACAAATTTTTTTTAATAATCTGATAACTATAGGTCAATACAACTTTTTTGTAACCTTTTATATTTTATTTTATGCATTTAAAATTATGATTCTGGGAAGACTTCACTAAAAGGGTCTGACAAAAAATGATTTTGAAACTCCTACAGAAAACCCCTTAGGTCCAGAAATTGAGGTTCTGGAGCATGAGTATATTTACAAAAAAAAAAAAAATGCAGTCCCTTATGTTCTACCATAGTCTGCTTACAAAACAGCAATAATTCACATTTATGCAGCCCTTTAAAGTGTATGAAGCACTTTACATACAATAGCACCTATCTCCCAGGAGTGTTGTGGGATCCAAATGAGGAAACATATGGAAAGAGCTTTCTATATCTTAAAGTACTATGTGAATGTTTTCAATGACAATGATGATAATGATGATGGTTGCATTCAAACCTCAGAGCAGTCAGATACAATATTAATATAGCAGTCATTACCCCCATTTTACAGATGAGGAAACTGAGGCTTATAAAGATTTAGTTATTAACTAAAAGTCACATTACCAAAGCAGCAGTACATGGTGGAGTGAGATTTCAAACCCAGATTTCCTGACTATAAGTCAATGGACTCCTCAAGAGATCCTCTCTTCTAGACATGGAGAAACAAGAGACCTGCCAGAAAAATTGGCTGAAAAATTTTCCAAGTATTTTGATTTCTCATCTAGGGAAAGTTTACATGCTGGAAAATATTAAGGTAATAAATTTCATTTTGTTCAAGGACAATAGAATCATGGAATCTCAAAGTTGTAAGGGGGACCTCTAATCTAACCCAAGCATGAACAGAAATCTTCTCTACAACATTCCCAATAAATGATCCCTTGAAGACCTTTTCTAATGCTTTAGTACAATTCTAATTGTTAGGATCTTCCTCTCTATTAAATTTCACCCCACTGCTCATATTCTAACTTCTGGAAACATGAAGAAAAAAAACTGAATCTTTTCCCATATAAAAACCATTCAAATATTTTGGGCCAAAAACAAGTCCCCTCCAGACTATAATCTGTACTTTCTCCACCATGCTCCCAAAACTTCAACCAACCCAGGACATCACACACTGAAGTACCCTCTGAATCTGCTGCCTCTTCTTCTTCTTGAATGACTTCTCCCAGACCCCCATTAAGTAGGGCATCCAATCCAGTCATGTTTCCAAACTGTATTCAAGACTTTATCAAGTCCCCAGGAATAATATTCTCATCAATGTAATACCAAGTTTCCTTACCTTCTATGTATCAGATAAAGCAAACTCAAATAACTAATTCTCCCAGTGGAATCCCACCACATCATTGCCACTCTGTGGCTCCTAAATAAGCAAACTTAGCATGGGCCATGGCCTAAACAAGATTCTTTTCCTGATCCTTCAGGGACTTTGCCCTAAAGGAGTTGAAATCCTTACATTCTAGTTGATTGCAGTAAGGGCTAATTAAGAAGTTCTTAAATGCCCTGCAGAGGCTTGGAAAGGGTTTCATGTTATACTCATCCCAAAATTCCACAATTGGTTAATACACAGACTTAAGGCAAAAAAACTCTCTGGTCCCATATATATGGTTAGACACTGAATTCCCACAAGATGCTTAGACTATAATAAGCAAAGAGACCTGACCTGCGGGAACTTCTAGATAAGAGAACTCCCTCTTCAAATGCAGGTTGCCACCTTCTGAACATAATTGTGTGCAAGTTATTCATTCCATTATATTGAGTCCCTTGAGAGCAAGGACTATTTTTTGCTTTTCTTTGCATCCTCAGGGCTTAGCACAAAATCTTTATAAAGGCTTCTTTACTTCTCTTCAAGATACAATCTCAGAGTTGCTTTGGACACTGAGAAGTTAAGTGATTTGCTCAAGGTCTTTCAATGTGTCAAAGCCAGACTTGGATCCAGATTTTTCAGGATCTAAGATAAGTTTTATATCCACTATATAGCCCTCTGTCTCAAATGGTCTTTACACACACACAGAAGGAATGCCTGAAATTATTTCGGCCCAGTTTTCCTTAAACTTGGGAATGGATTTTCTGGCCTCTGGCTAGACCTTGACAGTACCAGAAGATCATGCTCCCTTGATCAGAGCTTCATGTTTTGTTTAGTTTGGGATGATGAAGTAAAAAGTTTCTCCACTCTTCCCCTTCCCCTTCCCCTTTTTTAATATCTGGGTGAGTCTTTATGGTACAAGACTAGTCTTAAAATAAGGTGGTTCAGGATGGTCTTTGATTTCATTAGGTGGGTTTAACTGAAAAAAAATTTACTTTCAGTAAACTAAAATCATACTGGGAAAATTCCACTTTGATGAAATCCCATCTCTGCAAAAGACCTAGAATATAAAAGAAAACTGAACAAAACCTTTAGTACTTTAGAGGCTCCCCTACCCCCCCCCCAAAAAATCCATTTTGGGCGTTTCTCACAAAATGTGGTCTTTTAAATTAAGTAATTTAAATAATAAAAATTAGCAATCTAGCAAACTGCTATCTAGAAACTACAGTTCACTTTCATTAAGACAAGAGTCTTGGTTATCTCTGATACAACACACTCTCTGCATTTTTATCCATGTGAAGACATTCCCTTTAATAAGGAACAGGCTGAAATTTAACAATGATGTAACAGCTTTATTTCCCAGTGCTGGAGATAAAGGGAAAACACACTGATATGCCATTCTGACTTAGCCATTCTAAGTAGTACTAATCAAAATGTGTCTACCTAGGTAAGTCATCAAGGACCAGTCTCTTTGAGTTAGGAAAAAGCAAAGCAATATTTAAGTGAAAAATAGTTTTTTCCCATAGCCTTGAGGAATTTAGGTGGTAAAGTGGATACAGGGCTTATCCTGGAATCAGGAAAACGTAATATCAATTCCCTTCTAAGACATGTTACTAGCTGCATAAACCTGGGCAAGTGATTTAACCTCTCTGTGCCTCAGTTTCCTCTTCTATAAAATGGGGATTATAAATAATGTCTTTAGGATGATAAATATCTAAAGAGGTGATTTTGAAAAAAAAGTTGTTTAAATGTTAGCTGTATTAGTATTATAAATGGCAAAAGTTAGTGCAAAAGAGGTAAAGTTCAAGATAAGATGCAATTAGGAGAGCTAGGACCTAAACCTAGATTTTACAAGTAAATGAATGAATTCAGCACTTACTATGCCCTAGGGGTGCAAATAGAAAAGCAAGATAGTTCACATTCTAAAAAGCCCACATTTTAATGAGGAAGAAAATACAAATAGAGGTTTTTGTTGAGAGAGCCAGAGACCCTTAGGGTTTTGTAACAGATGGTAATGGATCTTGTTTAATGTCATTTCTACTTGTAAGATCATATCCTTTTCTGATGTTGAACCTTTGATGGCACCAGACTTCTGTGATGAGAACTTTTTGTTCTAGGTCCTTCAGTTGCTATGGCTGCTGAAAAAGGAGGGGCTACTACATACATTGAAGAAGAGGGAAGGTTGTATCTCCACAGGGGTTGTTTCCCTGATGATTAAAGAAGCTGACTGAAAGCATAATCAATGGTCTGAAGGGTTCTGCTATTCCTTGAATCTTTAGAGCTCTGAAGGGAAGGGTCAGTGATGAAATCCTTTTGCAGAGATGAGATTTCATCAAATTACCTAAAATAGTCTGCCTTCTCAATCTCAGGGTACCTTATTTCTGGGTTGCTCCCAAGTGTGTGCAAGAGCCAGCTCTAATTGCTGGAGTTATTAAATTTTCACTGTAAGTCTTTGTGGTTTATAAATTGGCAATTACAACAAATCAGGGCTTGATTTATTGTTTTGTTGATTGTCTCTAGAATTAAGAAAATGTTAATAAAGCAGTTTGAACTTAAAGGGTTGTACATAAATCACCTTCTCCCACCCCAGTTGTTAAACACTTACCAACACGTTCCTGTTTGCTTCCCAAGTTGGTGGTTGTGAGCACTGGATTGAATCTAGAATTGGAGGTATAAAGGGCACTGCCACTTTGAATGTTCTTGGACAGTTAGTGGTAGCAGTAGTAGTAGTAGTAGTAGTAGTAGTAGTAGTAGTAGTAGTAGTAGTAGTAATAGGAGTAGTAGTAATAGGAGTAGTAGTAGCAGTAGCATATAGTAATGTTAGTAGTAGTAACAAGAGTAGCAGTAGTTGCAGTAACAATAACAGTAGCAGTAGCAGTAACAGTAATGGTAGTGGTAGTAAGTAGAAATAGTAGCAGCAGTAGTTAAGAGTAGTAGTAGTAATAGTAGTAGCAATCATAGATTAGTAGTAGTAGTAATTATATTGAGTAGCAGTAGTAGTAGTAGTAGTAGTTACAATAGCAGTAGTAGTAGTAATAGTAGTAGCAATCATAGATTAGTAGTAATTATATTGAGTAGCAATAGTAGTAGTAGTTACAATAGCAGTAGTAGTAGTAATAGTAGCAATCATAGATTAGTAGTAGTAATTATATTGAGTAGCAGCAGTAGTAGTAGTAGTAGTAGTTACAATAGCAGTAGTAGTAGTAATATTAGTAGCAATCATAGATTAGTAGTAGTAATTATATTGAGTAGCAGCAGTAGTAGTAGTTACAATAGCAGTAGTAGTAGTAATAGTAGTAGCAATCATAGATTAGTAGTAGTAATTATATTGAGTAGCAGCAGTAGTAGTAGTTACAATAGCAGTAGTAGTAGTAATAGTAGTAGCAATCATAGATTAGTAGTAGTAATTATATTGAGTAGCAGCAGTAGTAGTAGTTACAATAGCAGTAGTAGTAGTAATAGTAGTAGCAATCATAGATTAGTAGTAGTAATTATATTGAGTAGCAGTAGTCATAGTAATAATAGTAGTAGCAATCATAGATTAGTAGTAGTAATTATATTGAGTAGCAGTAGTAGTAGTAGTTACAATAGTAAAGTAGCAGTAGTAGTAGCAGTAGTGGTGGTAGTAATAGTAATAGTAGTAGTATTAGCAGTAGTAGTAGTAGCTGCTGCTGCTGCAGCAGAAACAATAGCAGTAGCAGCAGAAGGTGATGGTAGTGGTGGTGGCGATGGTTGGTAATTGGGGTGGTGGTGATGATAAATATACCCCTTCTACACAGTGATTGCTGCTCTCAATGATGTCTCTGGGTTTTAAGCTGGAGGATAGTTTGCCAAGTATATAATAGGAGATCTGGCAATATAAGAAGAAAAGTCGCATCTAGTTTTTGGGAGGCAGGAGTGTACAAATATAAATCAGTTGAACACAAGGGAAAAAGATGTAGAATCTACATGAAAATGTCTGCAGTGTCTTGAAAAGTCCAAGTTTCACTATGACCATGTCAGTGGACCTATGTTCCCTATGAAGAGAGGTAGTCAAGAATTTCTACTGATCTTATCAGTTCTGAACTACATAAATTGTGAATGCAAGAACTTTGAACACAGTAGCACTGAGGGGAAGGAAGACTGTAGCTGTCTCTTTGTGTGAACACACTCTTTTTTCTAGGGCAAGTAGATGCTGTGGAAGTCTTGGGTCTAGCCCTGCCATTAGCATGCATTGACACTAGGCTTTCTTTCTAATGAAAAGAAAAAAAAATGAGACAAATCTTGAAAATCAGCAAAGTGCCACAGGTCTCAGGAGCTAAATAAGATTAATTAGCTCTGGAAAGTCATCAGCCTATAGGGAAAGAAGCTTCATTCATTAAAATGTAAAATATGCTTCCAAAGTCCTGGCTCCTTTCTTCTAGGATTCTCACTAATGTTGCACATAACCTTCCCAAGTTTAGGACAGAGATGACATAAAGGTAGAGGTGGGGCAGGGGGAGAAGAGTAAAATGGACATATTCTGGAAGGGTCAGATTAAAAAGAGTAAAGGGAAAGGGAAAAGAAAGGGAACAAACATTTGTGTGGTACCTACAGGCACTTTGCTAAACACATTTCAAAAATATTTTATCATTTGAATTAAGTAATACAGTTGGTAAGTGTTTGAAGATAGATTTGAGCCCATATTTTCCTGACTCCAGCCTCAGTACTCTACTCTGTTTCAGGACATGAGAGTAGAAGACAAACAAGATCATTAGACAGTCTAAAATAAAATGTGCCCTTGGCTTAGAAAGAGTCTATGTAGCTTTGTTGTGTAATCCTGACTTTCCCAATATCTAGATCACATGGTATCTTGATATACCTTTCATTTAACAAATTTATTCTCTCAATTCAGAAAGATCCACATGTAGGACATACAGAAAGGAAGATTTTCCATCGGACAGAGGAATAAAAGAAGGTTGTCCACAAGATAATGAATTTTTTCAACCATGGAACTCATGAAATGGACAAACTGTTGCAGTCCTCTCTTATTTCTATAATCCTGATTGGCACCTCCTTCCATAGGTGGAAGAAAAGTGAAAAGTGAAGTAGAGAATTCTAGGAAACACCATTCTCAGCTTTTGCCTGTAAATATTAACTTACAAGTAATACTCTTAATGTGGAATCTTTGTCCAACCACCCACCAAATTCAACCTTATTGGATGAAATTAATCAGAACTTGAAATCACAGACTTAGAGATGGAAATGAATTCTGAACCCCTCATCCCTCATTTTATAGATGAAGAAATTGAGTTCTACACAGTGTTAAGTGACTTACCCAAGATCACACATATAGCAACTAACAGAACAGGGATTCAAATACAGGTCTTTTGATTCCAAATTCAGTGTTCTTTACACTGTTGACAATCTCACCACACATGAAAACAGAAAACACTGATGTTGCTCTTCTTCCTTCTTCTTTCTTCCTCCTCCTCCTCCTTCCTCCTCCTTCTTCCTTCTCCTCCTCCTCCTCTTCCTTCCTTCCTACTCCTGTTCCTTCTTCCTCCTCCTCTACCTTCTTCTTCTGTCTTCCTCCTCCTCCTTCTCCTCCTACTCCTTCTTTCTTCTTCCTCCTCTTCCTCCTTCTTATTATTTCTTCTTCTTCACTTGATTATTCTCCTTCTCTCCTTCTTTTTCTTCTCCTCCTTCTCCTCCTCCTCCTCCTTTTTTCCTCCTCCTCCTCCTTCTTCTGTCATTTCACAATAGAACTATTCAGAGTTGGCAAAGATAATGGAATGGTCTGCCATTTCCTTCTTCAATTCATTTTACAGATGAGCAAACTGAGGCAGAGTTAAGTGACTTGACTAGGGACACACAATATGTGTCTGAGTTCAAATCTGAACTTAAGTATCTCTGATTCCAGATTAAATGAAAGGAGATCTCACAGGTTTTCCTTACACAAGCAAACAAAAGACTGATAAAGTCAATTTCATCATGCACCCAAAGGTGACAAGAAGCATCAAAGTCAACATATAATGTACCCTGAGGTGAAAAAAAAAGCATGACACCTAGTAATACTAATGATGCATAAGTAAATAGATACCATTAATCATTGCAATATATGCACTGACAACTATGACCAAGTATTGAAAAGTAGAGGTCTATGAAGTATTTGACAAAATTCTCCAAATCACAGCAATACACATAAATATACACATTTGTGTATATGCCTAATCACACACACACACACACACACACACACACACACACACACACACACATACATGTATGTATACCAAAAGACACCAAGTAGGACAAAAATGAAAGGTGATAGAAAACCATTTTGAAAAAATTCACATTGGCATCAATAATCAGGAATACAAATTAGTTTTAAATCAGACATATCACCTTTCATTTATCAAATTTGAAAATGTAGTTAAAAGATGAAAAAATGTTGCTACAACTATGGAAAAATTGCTGTGCTGAAATACTGTTGATGGAGTGATAAATTTTTGCAATCTTTTTTAAAAGTAACATGGAATTATACAATAAGAATTACATAAATGTTCTTTGACCCAGTAATGTATTATCCATAACATACCCTTTAATTGTGAATGTTCCCCAAGGCCCTGTCCTGGACCCTCTTCTCTGCTCTGCCTACAGTCTTTCTCTTGGTAACCTCAGCAGCTCCCATGGGTTTAATTATCATCTCTATGCTTATGCTTCACAGATTTCTCTCCTGAGTTTTAGTCCCACATTATCAACTGCCTATTAGACATTTCAAACTGGATGTTCCAGAGAAATCTCAAACTTAGCATATTCAAAACAGAACTCATTTTCTTCCCTTTCAAACCAATCCCTTTACCAAATTTCCCTATTTTGTTGAAGATAAAACCATTCTTCTCATCTCCCAAGTTCAAAACTTCAGCATCACCCTGAATTCCTCCACCCTCTCACATCCCAAATATCCAATCAATGCTTCATCTTACTATCTCTACCAACACTTTATCACTCATATTCACCCCTTCTCTCTTCTAAACACAACTACTACCTCAATTCAGACCCTTGCCTAGACTGTTGCAATGGCCTCTTAATTGGTCACCCTGCTTCTATTGTCTCTCCACTTTCATCTATCATCTACACAGCTGCCAAAGTGATGTTCCAGATGTTCAATCTGATCATGTCACTCTCCTATTCAATGAACTCCAGTAGTTGCCTATTACCTCTGAGATAAATATAAATCCTCAAGTCATTATATTCATGTTGCTGAAAAAAAGTTAAAATAGCAAGGCTATCATGTATTTGAAGGAGAAGGCAGGGGAGAAAAATAGTCAAGATTTCCTATGAGGATTAACAAGATTAATCATCACTATTCCCTTTGTCTTTCCCCTTCCTCAGATAACAACAGAAGTTGCTAAACAGACCAGTGTTTAAATAATTAAAAAAGGCAATATTGTCATTTTTATGAGTAGTGACATTGCAGGATAAATAAAACAGGAAAATATGGTCATTTATTGTGTTCAAAATCATGGTGGTCCAGTGGAAGGAATTTTTGCTGATGACCTGCGCTCTTTGCAGATGACACCAAATCCTTCTGAATGTATATACTGGTGGTATGGGGAGGAGAGGGGGGAAGACTGGTGTAACCATCTTCCAAAATGAAATTAAAGTAGAAATATATCTAGCTAGATTTCAACTGGAAAACTGTTCAGTACTTTCAATGACCCTAAGCTTGCTGCTGCAAAAGCCCATCTCTTTAATATGAATCTTCATGGGACCATAGATCTAGAGTTGGCCATGAAGTAAAACCTCATTATTTAATGAAGAGCCAACTGAAGCCAAGTCAGATTAAACAACTTTCCTGAGATCAAACAGAGAAAAGGTTTGTGGTCTTCTGACTCAAGTCCCCTAACTCCACAGTCAGAGTATTATTTCCACTGTATCATGCCACCTCCTCGAATAAGTATCTCTTCTGGTGACTCAGAAAATCAGAACTTTGTGCCTAAGGACAATTAAGTAGAATATATATCAGTTACAATACATTTTTATGATGACTTAAGTGAGAGATATGATATAAAAATATTTATAAAAGACATGTATTACTGGGAAAGATGGTAGACTGTTCACAAATTAAGTAAAGAATTAAAATGATTAATAAATAACCCAAGTGATACTTATTTCTCCCAAGATGTAAAAGGAGCATCAGGGTAGATCTTTCATGGGAGACCTATGGAACACATGAATGAGATGTATGAAGGCTTAGAAGGTAAGGAATGGTTCATATCTTTACTGATAGAAAGTACACCCACCTCAAGGAAATGCCAAATTCATCCACGTTTAAAATGTCACAAGTACAAATATCTATGTGCTAGGTTTTCATAAAGCAGAACTCACCTCTCTCAGATCATCAGGAGCATTAAACTTTCAGAATGAGGCAAAGCATCCCCCCCAAAAAAGACTAAAAACAAATTTTAAAATAATCTGAGGGGTTTGGGGAAAGTTTTGTTTTTGTTTTTGTTCTTAGATCTTTGGGACAGAAATGAAGGATGAGAGAGGAGTAGTGCTGCCTGTTTGAGGTAGATAAGTTGATGGTAGCCAACTACAAAGAGAAGATAATACTCTTCAGACATTTGCATCTACCTCCTCCACCAAGGACATTGACCTTTGCACTGGAAAAGATGGGGGAAATAGTTAAAAGATTCTAAGATAAGCAAGAAGATAGTAAGAGTATTTGGTTATACTTCATGGATTCACAATGATATAGATAAACTTGCCCTTGATTATGATCGGTACATTATTCATTATTTCATAGATCTAGAACTGGAAAGAACCTTAGAGGCCATCAAAACTAACTCTCATTTTACAAATGAGGAAACTGAGATCCAAAGGGGTTGAATGACTTGCTTAAGTTAACAAAGGGAGCAAGTGGCAGAGACAGATCCTTTGGTTCCAAATCCAATATCTTTCCCACCTCACTGCATTTATTGTCAAGATCTTTGAACAAGAGGAACATCAAGAGACTGTTCTGATTTTCAAATAAAAAAAGAAAATGGATTTGAAAACTGTAGGTCATTGACTTTGAGCTTCATGTGTTCAGGGACTTTATTCAGCTGCCTTAATGTCTTTCTCAATAACTTGGACAGGGATAGATGGTTTCTCCATCATATCTTCAGATGGCAAAAGGACTGGTTAACACACTGGATAAAAGTTATGGAACCCTAAAACATTGTAAAATGAAAA
This sequence comes from Macrotis lagotis, assembly GCF_037893015.1. Classification (NCBI taxonomy): domain Eukaryota; kingdom Metazoa; phylum Chordata; class Mammalia; order Peramelemorphia; family Peramelidae; genus Macrotis; species Macrotis lagotis. The sequence continues at coordinate 105,639,491 of NC_133661.1, read as the reverse complement.
AGAGCATTAGGTTTGAAGGACTTGAGTTCAGATCCAGACCTTACCATAAACTACCTAGGCAGCCTTAAGCAAGTCAAATGACCTTTATCAGTCTCAGTTTCTTCATCTACAAATGGAGAAGGTTGAACTAGAAAAGTTTTGAAAACTTTTATAGCAATAATTCTATGTTAATATCTTAGCAAGCAAGAACAATCACCTGAATCTCATAAAATGAAATTTAATATATAAAATCTTATATTTGAGTTAAAAAAGAGGAAACTTTATGAGTACAAGATGAGATCAGTGTAGTTATACAATAGTTTTTACCCCCCCCCAAAAAAAATCCAGGGGTCTTAATGGACTAAAAGCTCAATTTGACCCAATTCAGTATGAGTTTGATAAGGTAGCCAAGTAAGCCTAAGTGACTTGGGCTGCAATAAGAAAGATGTAGGTTACAAAATAGGGAGGTAATAGTCCCACTGTCCTCCACTCTGATCAGACCACATTATATTCAATCTAAATTTGCCACACTTTAGGAAAGACATTGAAAAACTACAGAGAATCCAGAGAAAAACAAAGAGGATACTGTTGAATCTTGAGTTGATGCCATATGAGAACTGGTTATAAGTAATAAACCTGTTTGGCTAAAACTTGTGTGGGACAAATGGGTTCCCCCTCCCTGGGCATTGATTCTTGGATAGGATACACTTTCTCCTTGACTTTCCTTTGACCCCTGTTAAAGAGGATGTGAGCTGGCCTTCCCTCTGATGGCCTGGCAGTCATAAGATCTATATCACTTCTATGCCACATCCATCACTTTCTCAACTTTCTACCAGTCTTGGAAATAACTTTAAATAGGAGTTAGCTGGACATAAAGAGAAGAAGTAGTCTACAATATTAATATAAGCATCTAAGACTTACCACTCTGCCTCAAACTTCTGGTCTACCCAAGTTAAAATTCTGTCTCTGATGAAGACACTGAAGGATGTTGTGTGGGAGTGTGAGGCAGATCATTATGACATTCATTTCAAAAGCTAAGAGATGTCCCTGACACACCTCAGTTTCTCTAAGTAATGATTTAAAATTATTCAATTCCAAATGACCCTATAGAAATAGACTGCCTAAATTGCTCTCCCTTTCTCTTTTAGTTTAGAAAGGATATCAAGACTCTAATTGGCTTCTTGACTCTGTCTCCCAGAACTTAATCTTCCTGCCATGGCCATAGTAACCCAAATCACTACCTCACAGAGCTGAACAGTGGAATTTTTTAGATTGTTTTCTCTCTCTCTCTCTCTCTTTCATGCCAGGCAAAGTATAAATCAGACTAGAACAAGTAAGAAATCTTACACTTCTCCAGTTAACATGTCTCTGACAGAAACTGATGAGTTTAACCAAGCAGAGGCAAAATTGGAAATCAAGCAGCTGGCATCTTGAATCGTAACGTGTAAAAATAAATACTATTTGGTGAGATTTAGAGGGATTATGAAAAAGTGGAGACAGCCAATTTTGGTTGTGTTTATTTCAATGAAAGCTTTTATTTAGCTGACTCGAAACGGGGCTCTTGCCCAAATCCTAGTCCTATAAACAGAAGGAAAAAATAGTAAAGAAGAAATAGTGGCCCTGCATTTTACATCTTACCTGCCCCTGCTCCCTGATCCTCACCACCCAAATAATTTTAGACCAGTCCCAGAATAACAATAGTGAGGAAGTAATGAGTGACTGGTATTGTTGGTATCATCAAAATCTGTTCAAAACATAGTGGAAAGAGCACTAAATTTGGATCAGATGGCCTGGGTTCAAATCTTCCTTCTAAACTTTTAAAAAACACTTTTTCCTTAATAAGCCTATTTTCTCATCAGTAAAATGTGAGGGTTGATTCAAATGACCTCTTAAGGTCCTCTTTGACTTCATATTCTAGAGATAACTTGATAGAGAAAATGTATTTCTTCTGTATCCTCCAAGTCTACTTCTCAAAGTAGATTTCTTTGTTCATACTGCCCCCTACTTCATCCTCTGACTTACCTGAAGGATCATAACAGCCTTCCAATTGAACTGTTGGTTTCTATCATGCCCCCTTCATCAATCCATCCTTGACACAGGTACTAAAGTATTCCTGCTAAAGAATAAGTCAGATCAGGCTATTACCCTGCTCAAGATTCTTCAGGAGTTCCTGATTGTTTCTAAGATAAAATACAAAATCCTCAACTTGAAATTTAAAGTCTTTCTCAGTGTGGGTCCGGCTACATTTTCAGGCTTATTGCACATTTTTTTCTTTATTTGCTTTGTATTTCAGTCAATCTGACCTAACTGCTGTTGCATAGTCAGCATTTCTTTTCCTACCTCTGTGCCTTTACATAGATGATTCCTGATGTCTAGAATGCAATCCCTCTTCATCTTAATATCCTAGAATTACTAACTCCCTTCAAGTCTCAGGTAATATCCCATCATCTAAGGAAATCTTTCCTGATCCGTCTAGTTGCTAGTTCTACCTTACTACTCTAATCATCTAGATAACTTCTCCATGCAAATATTGGTATCCTGTGATAGACTATAAATTCACTGGAGGATGGGGATTAATTTTCATTGTTCTTGTGCCTAGTGTGCACAAGATCTTTTAGATAGTAGATACTTTTTTTAAAAAAAAATGCTTAAGAATTGAAAATTGAGGGCATGTTCATCAATTGGGGAATAGTTAAATAAGTTATAATATGATTATGATGGAATGCTTTTGTACTATAAGAAATGATGAGCAGAATGCTCCCCAAAAAAACCTAGGAAGACTTACATTAACTGATGCAAAAATGAAAAGAGCAGAACCAGGAGAATACAGTAACAACACAATTGTATGATAATCAACTGTGAATAACTTAGCTATTTATAGTAATACAATGATACAAGTTAATTCTGAAGGATTTATGTTGAAAAAGGCTATCTCCAGAGAAAGAACTTGAGGAGTCTGAATGCAGATCAAAACATATCTTTTCTTTATTTTTCTTGATTTTTTTTAATCTTCATAGCATGACTCACATGAAAATATGTTTTGCATAGCTATAACCTATATTTTTATCAAATTGATTGCTTTCTCACTGAGGGAAGAAGGGAATAGAAAAGAGAACTTGTTACTCAAATTTTTTTTAAAAAAGAATTTTTGAACTATTTTTGCATATAATTGAGGAAAGAATATTAAAAATATTAAATTTTTAAAAATGTTTGATGGATTGAATTGGATTGGATTGGATTTAAATACTTTTTCTCTACTTCTTATCTACTTTACCCTAATCACCAAGTCCAGCTCAAGTACCATTTCCTCTACAGAGTTTTTCTTAAGTATAGCCTCCTCAATTACTACTCCTCTTCTTTAAACTCCTATGATCTCTATTACTAATTTGGAACTTACTACATACTGCTCTAAATTATTGTCTGTTTTCATATTTGGGTAGATCTTTCTTCCTATTTGGATTACAAACAAGGATGTACTCATTAATGTTTAACAATCAGGTCTCCAGGAAAACTATTCACAGGATACTCTTCTAAGTTTAATCTGTACTATTAACATTTTGCTATCACTTTCTTAAGCCTATACAATCAACAAAATAATAAATCACACACTTTCTAATTTTTCAATATATAAATTCTGTGCAAATTTAACATTGAGCTAACTCCAAAGCACCCCAATTTTAAGTCCCTTGAGAACAGGGGCTGGGTTCAATTTCCCTTTATATCTCCCAGAACTTAGTTTGGCATGAAACATAATGAGCATTTAAAAAGTATTGATTGATGATGATGATAGTGGTGGTGGTAAATTAGATTTGGGGTTTAGAGAGAGTTTCTGATGTGGAAATTGAATGGCTAATCTTGAAAGAACACATGCCCTCCTGAGAGGATTCTGCCCTCACTGACCTGGTTGATTAAAGAGATTGGGCACAGAGAGATTGGGATATGGCACAGAACAGGCAACATCAAGGTAAATGACAGAAAGAATTACAGCATGGGGTGGGCACTTAGACATAATATCTCCATTATTAAAGAAAAATTAGGCCAGGGGCTGCATTGGCAGAATTCCAACCTCACATCTGGGATGTGCCTCCAGGCTAGAAATTACTTTAAAGCTATCTTCAAAGCTTGAACTTTAGAATCAAAAATTGTGGGATAAGATGATAATTTTCAATATGGTAAAATTCTTCCCCAGGACTTACTCAAGGAACAGAAACAGTAGAGAACCCTTCCTCCCACATTAGTGCCTGAAAATGATAGTTTTGAAAAAAAGAGCATATTGTCTTTTCTAGAAAGCATTACGTGATCAAAACATTTTGGTCAACAAAACACCCTGACCCTCTCCTGATACTCTCCCTCCCAACCTCCACCTCTAGAATCTCTGATTTCCTATAAGACTCAAGTCACACCATTTGCAAGAGGCCTAGCCAAGTTCCTGATGCTGCTAGTGCCTTCTATTATGAGTTTATAACTTTTATCTGCTATGTATTTGTCTGGTATAATATATATCTATATAAAGATAGAGATAGATAGATAGATAGATAGATAGATAGATAGATAGATAGATAGATAGATAGATAGATACAGATATTAATTCTCCTCCCATATGAGTGTAAGCTTCTTGAGGATAAGGACTGTTTTCACTTTCTCACTATGTCCTCTAGACCAAACATAGTGCCTAACAAATGAATAGTACTTAATAAATGTTTATTATGGACAGGAATTCTAGAGGGACTCCTTTGGGGAAATGATTCTGGCAATCAGAAACCTTTGTCTTCATAAACTGAAAAACTCTCTGAGAGTATTTTAGGGATGCTAAGTAATAGTCCCCTGTGTGAGCTTGCAGTGCCATTTTGATTAACAGCAGGCATGGAGATTTAAACAGTTTACTTAGAAATGTCTTGGGAGATGCTGACACTGACCCATCATAAAATTCTTTTCAATACCTTTATCCCCATTTACCTGTCTAGTCTTATCTCCCCACCACACCTGGGATAAGATCAGACTGTTATTTCTGTTCCCCACAGCAAGGAATTGGAAAAGACCTAAGTGCTTAGCTAGCTCAACCCCAACCAGAGGTTTTTGTGCTTGGATCACATGACTCCCCCAATTCAGAATGCTTCCCCAGAACAACCAAATCCTGCTCATCCTTCAAAGGAGCTATTCTCCCAATTAAGCCAGAACTCAAGGAGTTCCTCTAATTAGTACCCCATCTCATTCATCTTAGTATTTGATTACCTACTATATTCTATTATGATTCTCTCATTATGGAGACATAGAATGTCAGAGCTAGAAGAGATCTTAGGAGTTGGCTAGTAATGCCGGTTTCTAAAAGCTTTAAGATGTTAAATAACTTACCCTTTGGTCATGCAGCAAATCAATCAATTAATTTCAATTAAGTAAATGATAAGCATTGTACTAGTTCCTAAAGAGGACCACCTAGCTAGCCAGTGGATGGTGCACAGGGCTTGGACAAGACCTAAGTTTAAATCTGATCTCAGTCACTTAATAGCTAAGTGACCTGGGCAAATCACTTAACCCTGGTCCCCTCAGTTTCTTTATCTGTAAAACAAGCTAGAGAAGGAAATGGCAAACTAACCTAGTGTCTTTACCAAGTTGGACAAAGCTGAACAGCAACAGCAACACTTCTTCAGACCCTTCAACCTCCTGTTCAAACCTGTGGAGAAGATTCCATCTTCATTGGAAGCCTGGGATAGGCCATGAGATTAGCGGATTTCATTTCCTCTTTATAAATAACAACAACAACAATAGCCCTAGGGCTTCCCTCTGTTTACATTTATTTGCTACATACTCCAAAATCTCTTCCCTTCTTTAGCTTCCATTCAGACAGTAAACTTACAAATTCAAGATCCCCAGACAAATAAATAGGTTGAACTGAGGTAAAGGCCAGAAAAAAAAGAGATTTTTCCTCCCCTTGTCAAAGTGCTGATAATGTTTTAAAGATTACTACATTATTTATTTTTATAGCATTTCATTTATTCTTGCTGTTTGTAAAACCCTTGGGACTTTGTAAATAACTGCTATTCTATAAAAGTTTCATTGAGCAAATATTGATTTCTTTTATTCATATTCAGATTGGAGCTGAAATAAACACTATCACTACCACCACCCCTCTTTTTTTGCTTCGAAAGCAACTTTCATCTGACCAAACAGGTGAAGCTTTCTGCAATACAAATCTAACCATGTTATTGACACCCTCTCAAAAATATTCAATGACTCCCTATTGCCAAGGGAAGAAATAATAGAAAATAAACATAGTGCCTTGACATTTGCAAAGTGCTCTACATAGATTATCTCATTTGAGCCTTCCAGAAACCCTATGAATTTGATAGTTTTCATCGACCCTGGTTTACAGATTAGGAAACTGAGGCTCCAAGAATTTTAGTGATTTACCTCTCTCCATATAGTTTAAATATAAGAGACAAGATCTGTGAACCCAAGTTCTCTTGACAGCAAAGACAATAATCCATCAAATTTTCCAAACTGCTTCCCAAATTGTTTTTTTCAGTCTGACATCCAAGTCCTCCACTACCTGATCCAGATGTACCTTTCTTGCTTTAATCGCCATTACTTTCTTTGATCAGACCATTACCAGTTGTTTTGACTTATGTCTTAATACTAGACCCTGATGACTCTGGAGAAGAGAGTGTCTCACAAGGCATCAGTTTCATGATGTCATTGCGCTTCAAGAATGAAGGAGGAACAACTTTCCTTTCTATTCTTTCTTATCCAACCAAATTGATTCACTTACCACTCCCCTTGAAAATTTGAGGTTCTATTTTAACAATGAACAAGTCACTCAGCTTCTGTCTTCTCAGTTTTCTCCTACAAAATGAGAATTGTATCGGTGGCACCTAGCTCATAGGGTTGCTATAAGGATAAATGAAGAGAATGGAGGAATGCATGTTTATTTATACAGCATTTACTATAGATCAGACATTTTGCTACAAGCACTTCACATATATTATTTCCTTTGATTTTCACAAAAACCACAAGAGGTAGAAGCTATTATTATCATCCTCATCTTACCTCTGAGGAAACTAAGGCAGATAGTGATCAAATGACTTATCTAGAGTCACACAACTAACAAATGTCTAAGGCCAAATTTGTACTCAGGTCTTCCTGACTTCAGGCCTAGTACTCTATTCATTGTATTATCTATGCCTCCATAAATAACTTCTAAAGTTCTTTCAAGTTCTAAATTTATGGCTTCTTAAAACTTCAAATTTCCTACTTCTATATTTGTTCTCATTGTTCTCTCTGGGATTTTAATTTTACTTTTTTTAACCTTTAATTTTGTGATCTCTAAGAGCAATGAACCTGTTAAAGGCCTCACTCTAACTTAGGGTCAGGAAAATCTTGTCAGAGAATACCCCCAAATATCTCTTATTCTTAACATCATATTTTCCATCAAAGGTTCTCTTCTCCATGGAGTCTCCTCAGCTAGAAGTAATCTCTCCCTGCTCTGAGGATCTTATTATATTATACTTTATCTCTTTCATGAGTTTTCACATTCTATTTTCTATTATAAGTACTAACTTGCTTTTATACTATATTCACTCACTAATATAGTGCTTATATTGGGAGTAACTAGGTTGGGCAGTGAATAGAACACTGTACCTGGAGTTAGGAAAACCCACATTCAAATTTAGTCTGACCCTAGCTATCTCAGTTTCCTCAACTGTAAAATAGGAATAGTGATAGCACCTACCTCCAGGCTTCTTGAAAGGAAAAAGTGAGAGAATAATTGTCAAGCATATTACAAGTCTTTATATCCCATGTAAATACTAATTATTTTTTATTATAGTTACCATTCTACCTCCCCAATAGTTGCCTTACCATCTAAGAATGACTCTGCCCCGAATTCTTGTCTGAGATTTCTATACCTTGGGGATATTCAGTCACATTGTTCACTTTACTCCAGTCTGCTCCTATTCTCCATTATTTTCCTTGACTTTAGGGAGGAAAGAAAGGGAAGGGAATAAGCACTAATATAATGCCCAGTGTATGATATAGGCATTGTGTTAAACACTTTACAACTATCAGTCATCTCATTTGATCTTTATAATAACTCTGTGAGGTAGTTATTGCTATCCTCAATAACAGTAGAGGAAACCGAGGCAGACAGAGGTTGAGTGACTTGCCCAATAAGTCTCTAAGGTCAAATTTGAACTCAGGACTTCCTGACCCTGGACTCAGGTACCCTCCTTCTCTTCCTATTATTTTCCACCCCCTCTTTGTGTTAGTCCACCCCTTTTAGAATGGGAGTTCCTTGAAAGAAGGGACCATCTTGTTTGCTTGTTTTCAAATGATTACTGTAGAGCCTAGAACATAAAAAATGCTTAATAAATGTTTGCTCCATCATTCTATCTATATGTCTGTCTATCTATTTTCCATCTATCATCTTTGATAAATGAGTCCTGTCAAATTGGATAGAGTGCTGATTGTGGAATACAGATTTATAATTCAAATCTCACCTCTGATATTTACTAGTTAGCTATGGGATTATATGCAAATCACTGACCTATTGGTGCCTCAGGCAGCTTCCCAAGAGTTATCTATTAAAACATCTCAACTATTTTCATATGAATTAAAAGGGGGCAACCCCTAAAAAATATCCTGGCCCTTCTGTCAATACAAAGGGAAACCCTTCAATGAAATCTTTCTTCAGGAAGAGACTTTGGTGTCTTTGTTGCCTTTAGAGTGGTCCAACAAAAATAGGCAATTTCACACATGTCTACTGTTTATTCCTAATACTCTTGTCAGAAATCTCATCAACTCATTATCCTTTCCATGACACCAGGAGTCAAATTTATGGGAATAAAGATCAGTCCACATTCTAATTCAACAGCCACATCTTTTCTATCCAGGGATTTTCAGAATTCCACTCTCAGAGATAATAGTTCATCTTTTAGCACCCCCTAGCAACAAATAATAACACACAACACTGCAACAAGAAATTATTTTCCATTCCCCATTTTGACAAAATTATCCTTTCCCAGGTCAGTAAAAAAGTTGCAAATAGGATGGAGAAGTTGTGATTTCCCTCCCAATTCACTCCTTCAATTGTTTATGAGGCACAAGTGTGTCATCTTCTGAGTGGGATGGCATTTAGGGTCATCTTATTTAAACTTAGTTAAGCCTCTCCCTCCTTTAGGCAAAAAGGAAAAGGACAGAAAAAAGATCCAGACTCTGGATCCTCATAGAAGAGGAATCCCCATTAGCTGTTAAAATGTTGTAAATTCAGAGCAGTTTGGGAGACTTGAAACTATCTTTGAAAAGGAAAAAGGACCTATTTGTTCTAGGTGGTGGAGTCAGGATAACCTGAGTTCAAATCAAGACCTCAAATATTAATTAGTTAAATGATCCTGGCCAAGTCACTTAACCCCAGTTGCCTCAAAAAAAAAGTTAATGAATCAGTACAGCTCTTTTTTGTGGTAGCTAAGAATTGGAAATCAAAGGGATATTCATGAATTAGAGAATGGCTAAATAAGTTGTGGTATATGGCTGTAATGGGCTATTATTGTGACATAAGGAATGACAAGCAGGATGATTTCAGAAAAACCTGGACTTAACTGAACTGATGCATTGCAAAGTGAACAGAACCAGTAGAACTTCGTACACAGTAATAGCAATATTGTTCCATGAAGAACTGTGAATGACTTATGACTTAGCTATTCTCAGCAATTCAATGATCCAAGAAAATTCCAAAGGACTAATGATCATACTATCCACCTCCAGAGAAAAGATTGATATTGATTATAGACAAGTATATATATATATATATATATATATATATATATATATATATATATATATGGAAATGGTCATAGTTTTACATGTATGAGCTATATCTGATTGTTTTCCATCTCAGGGAAGGAGGAAGTAAGGAAAGGAGGAAGGGATGGGTTTTGGAACTCAAAATTTTAAAAACGTTTTAAAAATTGGAAGAAAAAACGAAACTACCTAAAATTATCCCCCTCTCTTAGGGAAATGAGAGATAGCATTGAATAGTGGATAAAGAATTGGCAAGAGAGTAAGGAAGTTACAGGTTCAAGATATACCACTTTAATACACCTCTTTGGCAACCATGGGCAAATTGCTTAACCTCTTATTCTTTCACTACCACTACCACCACCACCAGTAACTCCTTACCTCAAATTACAAAGCAGGTACAGATCTGCAGGAAACAAGGGACAGCTACATGGTGAAGGGGAATCAAGATGACCTGAGTTCAAATCAAGACCTCAAATACTTATTATATGATCCTGGCCAAGTCACTTAACCCCAGTTGCCTCAAAAAAAGTCATCAGTACAGAGAAAGAATTTTGAAATATTTCAGGTTAATTAGATGGCAAAACAGTACCAAGAGTCAAGAAGGACTAAATTTAAAACTGACTTCAGATACTTACTAGCTAGGTAACCCTGGACTTTAATCTGTTTGCCTCAGTTTCCTCTCTGATAAAAAGGTTGTTGTAATAGCACCTACTTCCCAGGGTTGTTGTGAAGATCAAATGAGATAATACTGAAAAGTACTTAGACCATTGAAAGGCACAAGGTACACTCTATATAAATATTATCTATTGTATCTGAAGAAGATTCCATAAGCATAAGTGATGAGGAGAGGTTGAATTAGATGGCTTGTGATTTTAGGCCTTTTTTTTGTCTTTCACTGATCCACCTGGACACTGATTTCACAGATGCTCCCTAACTGAAGTCTATAGTTTCAAGACTTTCCTCAGAATATGCAGTGGGTATCAGGGAAGGGTGACATCCCAAACACTAAACACATCTTCTAAAAACCTTTCCAGCTCATCAAGATCATTCGGTGTGAGAAACAAGTCAGAAATAGTTCCTTCTATATTGGTAAAATAGAACAGAATATGGATTGGAATTTACTATGATGATCTAAGTCCAATCCTTTCATTTTACCCAAGGACATATGGTTAATAAGCAGAAATGCTGGAATTGGATCCCAGGTCTCCTGATTCTTCACACAGGGCTCTTTTCAATACACCACACTGCTAGAAGCATTACTTTCCCTGCCCCATCTTGACAAAATTGTCCTTTCTCAGGACAGAGAAAATGCTAAAAATAGAATGGAGGATCTGTGACTCCCCTTGCAACAACTCTCTCACTCCCTTACTCAATTCTTAAAGAGGCGCAAGGGTATCATCTTTGGAGTGGGATGAAAGCAAGAACCTGTGAAGCAAAACAGGTCTGGCATCGTGCCTGGCTTTCTAATGTGCTTTACTTCATTAAACATACCTCTCCAGGGATACAAGCTAGAGTTAAGACTTAGGACCACAGTCTTTGCTTCTGATACTCATCATAACTACTACCACCATCATCATCTCTTCCAACACCCCCAAAAATCATAGAATTGGAAAGAAGCTTAGAAAACATATATTTGAACCCATAATTTTACATTTTACATGATGCCCAGAGAACTGTTGGAACTTGTCCAAAGCCATACATATAGTAAGTAGAAGAGCTGGAATTTGAATCCAAATTTTTTGCTTCTAGATCCATCTTTCTTTCTATATTACCATGGAAAGGAATGCCTCCCATGCCTTCAAACTCTTCCTGCTACTCCAGATTCTGGGCCCTTAAGGATATAAGGATTCTTTCCTGATAAGGAAACTAGACAAGAAATTAAAGCTGTGTATGGGGGACAACGGTGGGGAAAAGTTGGTTAAAAGTTTTGGTTCTTTCCTGCTTTTCTAGGCAAGCCCCCTAATCTCTTAAAATCATTGTTGTTGTTGCTACTGCTACAAATGATGATCGTGATAATGATGCTGTTGTTGCTGCTGCTGCTGAAATGGATATATTTTTTGAACTTTTAGAAGTTTATAGAAAGCTATTTGTGAATATTTTGTAAGATGCAACAAAATATGATGATAGGAGCTCTGAATGCGCTCATCTGAGCTCTACCACTCACTAAACTTGTTTGTTCCATTTCGTGTTTGTTTATGTTTTTAAGCTTTAGAATTTGCACCTGGGGGCACCCCCAACTGTCAAAAATGTGCATCTTAGACAAGGACAGCCCAGGATCAAGGTATCTATAGATATGCATCAACTCAAAAATCATAGTTGAAGAATCCCCCATGGTTGTGTTTATTTTTTATAGTCAAAGGATACAACTAGTTCAAAATAAACAGTGTAATAAAAAAGCAAGTTTCAAGACTTTCCTCAGAATACGCAGTGGGTATCAGGGAAGGGTGACAACCCGAAGACTAAACACAGTGAGTCATTTGGAAAGACACATGTGTGGACAGAGTAAATGCATTGAGAGATAACTCATACTCTCTAATTTCTCTAGTGATGCCATCAAGTCGCTCTCTATACATGCTCCACTGGTCTCCTCTGTATGCATACAGTCTCTGCTAGACATGCAACCTTTTCAAGGTATATAGAAAGAGTGAGCACAGAATCTGCTAAATATTTCTCCCTGCTAATGAAATGTAACCAGTAAAAAAAATAATAGTCCACTGGGTATAAAGTTTTTACAAGACAATTCTCCAGTGAGTACAAAGTTTTGGTCTTCAATATGAATAAATGAAAAAGGGAAAATGAAATAAGAACAAATCTAAACCCATAATATAAGGCCATTGTCTTCTTCCTTCCTATCTATGTTCTCATTTTTAACATGTTTACATAGCCAACAACAAACTATCACAAAAAAAGAAATACATTAATAATTAGAGCTAGGAATATCCCTGGAAATCATCTAGTTCAACCCACTTTCTCATTTTCCAGTCACTTTATTTAATCATCTCCCCCTCTAAAAGCCATCTCCCCCCACCATATTTCTGTTGAAGGTATCACCTCCCTCCTAGTCATTCAGGTTCAAAACCTTGAAGTTGTTTTTTTAACTCTGAACTGTCCTATATCCAATCAGCTACCAAACCATATTGATTCTATTTTCACAATTTCTCTCATATTGATTTTTTCCTTCCTTTTCACTATACTGCCAGCACCCTAGTTCAGATTCTCAAGTTACAGTCAAACTGGATTCCTCTATATTCCCCATCCCATCTTACACATTGCCTAAATGCAACCCACAAACCTGGAATGCACTCCTTCCTCAGCTCTACCATGTTGAAATCCTTTAAGGTTCAGCTTAGGTGTCACCTCCTTCAGGAAGTCTTTCTTCAAATCTTTAGCAGAAATTGATTTTGTCATCTTCATATAGCCTTAGAATATTTGATCTGGACCTCTGCATTGCCCCTATTATATCCATCATTGCATCACACTGATCATCATACATTTTTCTCTGTTTAATTGTAACTTCCTTGAAAACACTGCCTCTTACTATCTATGTTACCTTAAGCACATTATTTTACTTCTTTTGGTCTGTTTCTTCATTTGTAAAATAAGGAAGTTATAATAGATGATCTCCCAAGTTTCCTTTCATTTCTTAATCTATGATCAAGTTATTTTTCATTTTCATTTCCTATCTAGATTAGTATGTTCCAGTCAAAACCTGTGACATCATCAGAGCTGCCAGACACATGGAGAGATAAAAGGACCTGCTAAGGATCATGAAGTTAATAGCTATTAGGAGATAAAATTTGAAATCAGGTCCTCCTGACTAATCCTCTATCCATTTTACCACACTGCTTCTCTGTACTTGAATATATAGCACGTTCTTGTGGAATGTTTGTCAAATTCAGTAAGAAAACTGATATCCAAAAAATTGAAGTGATTCTTTTTTTGGTATCATCTTTTGACTATTACCTTTTGTGGTTAACTTCTCACTTAAACATTCAGGGCTCCTCTATTAGTTTTCTGATCATATAACAATAATTCATTGTTATATGAGTGTATCATGTTATTTACAAAGTACTTTCAGTATATACTCCTGTTGGAGCCTTACCTCAACGCTTTTAGAGAAGCAGGTCAAGTCTTATTCATTGTTTTATAGATAAAGAAAATAAGGCCCAGAGGTGTAAAGGTTTTTGCTTTTGTTTTTGTTTGTGTTTTTCATTCAGGTTGCACAGAACTTAGGCAACAAAGAGAGGTCTAGAAATCCAGGATCCTAACTTCCATACGGTGTTAGTTCAACTAGGCCAAGACCATGATGCATCCTGCAGGTATAATGACCCTTTAATAAAATCCTTAATAAAATCTCCCCCACCCCACTAGGGGGTTAGCCATTGTTTACTGAACAGATATATGCAGTATAAATAACTGATTACTTGTGTCCTTAAGCTCCACCCCAATCTCTTACATCTATCTTCTGGGATTCTTTGTAAGTCAGGACTTTGACCATAGAAATCCTAGCTTGGGTATGGCTGTTTCTATTCCCACCTGGGCAGAAGAGAACAGGACAGATGGTTGTGTTTGTCTGCCCCCTTCTGGCCAATTTAAAATTATTCAAATTCAAGTTCTGCAAGAAATCTCAGTACAGGAATCACACACACAGAGAGAGAGAGAGAGAGAGAGAGAGAGAGAGAGAGAGAGAGAGAGAGAGAGAGAGAGAGATTTTGAAATAGGTGCCTAATCTTAGCAGCCAAGTTCTAAGTGCCCTAAGCACTTTCTCTTGTTCTGGTATCCCGCATTTTGCCAAACCCTCTGTCTCTATCTCTCAGTTCCTCACCCAGTTTTACATTTTAAGACTATTTCTTTACCTCCCTCTTATGCCTTCTCAAAACCTGCTCTGAGATATCAATTACTGATGACAGCAGAATCAATAGGAAGAGAGAAGAGGATTGGAAATTATAACCAGTCTATTTTTTCCTAAATATTTTGCTAAGAACTTTTTATAAAAATAATTTCAATTTATCCTCAAACATTTCCTTGGGTGTTATGGGTGTTATCATTATCCCCATTTTACAATTGAAGAAACTGAGGCAGACAGAAATTAAGTGACCTACTCAGGATCACCCAGCTAGTAAGAATATGAGGTTTGATTTATACTCGGGTTTTCCAAACTACTCTACATAAAAAGAAAAGCACTAACCTGAGAATAAAGACCTGGATTCCAGTACTGACTCTTACACTTAGAAATTATATTAACAGAAGCAAGTCATATTACCTTTGCCTGGGTTTTAGTTCCCCTAATTTATCAAATGAGGATAATCACATCAGCCCTGCATACTTCAGGGATCTTGTAAGGATCAAATAAGGGCACCTTAGTGAAAATATCTAGTAAATACTTAAATGAAAGTGAAACATAGCATTGTATTTTGTAAGGGAGCATATAGTATGGAAATGCCCTTTACCAATATATACTGACAATTCTGGGGAAAAGATCTGGTCATCATTATATGCTTAAATGCCTCAGAAATAGTACTGTAACCTAGGTCTTCCTGACCCTAAGTTAGGCCTCTTTGTCCAATTTACCTTACATATCTCCATTATTTACATTTATTATATGTTAAAAGATTGCAGCCTTCCCCTGAGATTTCTTAAAAACTCAAAAAATACCAGTCTTTCACTCATGACAAAATTACTGTATTTCCCCACATATAAGATGCTCCCGTGTATAAGATGCACCTTAATTTGGGGGCCCAAAATTTGGAGGAAAAATGTATTACATAAAGTTGTTTGAACTCGTTTTTTTCATCATAAAATTCATTTAACTACTCATTACTGTCAAAACTCCTATCCTTTAACTTGTCCTCATCTGTCTTTGATGATGAATCACTCTCTTAGGAGAGGCTCTGACTACTCTCCTGTGCTCTGGTCTGTGGTTGACCACAAGCACTTCCTGGGCAAATCTGGTGCATGGACACATGCTCAGTCCATTTTATTTCATGAACATGAAGCAGTTGTGTCCTCCTTTGAAATCAGGAACATCTTTTTCAACAGCATTTCTTCTAGCCTCTTGCTGAACCATCTTTGCAAACATAGGAATTCCCATGGCCCCTTGCTCTTCAATTCCCTCTCCAACTCAGGCCATTTTGCTAACTTGTCTTTCATGGTCTTCTTTGGCCATGGCATTTTCAGCAGGGTTTCTTCTTCTATAGCCAGTCTCAGATTGTTCTCTCAGTTGGAGGAGGACCAAACTTATGTTCGGCATCACAATTTCCGTTCACTTTTGCAAGCTGGATCACTTTGAACTTGAATTCAGCATTGGACAAAAATCTTTACTGAGCCATTTCTGGGCAGAACCTGGCAAACATAGCCTAATATACCAGTAACAAATGCAAGACAATGAGCACAAAGTCAACAAGTAGGAAAAAGCAGGAAATACAAGTAAAAAAATCTACAACCACTGTATAAGATGCTCCCAGTTTTTAGACCCAAAATTTTTCAGAAAAGGGTACATCCCATACATGGGAAAATGCAGTCTATAAATGTTTATTTTTATTATTCTATTTTACTACAGTTTGCATTATCAAGCCCCTTCTAAGCAATGGGTACTGGTTAGGAAACAAAAAGGGAGATAGAGTCTGACTCAAGAGGCTGCCATTGTAACCCCATTTCTAGCAGCAATGAAGGACTGATCTGTTCTTTATCCCCAGAATGAGAGATGGAAAGCTGAGGGAGGGAGTACTTAAAAGACTGAACCTGAAAGCAGATAAAGTTGTAGCTCTGATAGTTAACAGCAAGTCACAGAATGGCCAACTCATTTGGCCAGTTTTCAGGGAAGTAATTTGTTCCCTTTGCTCTCACCTAGAATGAAAAGAAGACCAGAGGAAGCAAGCAACCCACCCAGCAACAGAAGGATTTTAGCAGCATCCACCACCTGAGTCTATCTAGTAGCTGAAAATCCAAGACTTAGGATCCTTAGTCACAAGAAGTCCCAGGCTGGGCTTCAATGGGGGAAGGGAGAAAGGAGGGAATACTTAAGGTGAAAGAGAACATGCCAGTTTTATATGATCCCCTTCTTGGACTGTAACCACCCTGGTCTTAATGCAAACCCATTTCTCACTCTCCATGGTACCAGGATAAGAAGGGAATTAATTAACTTGAGTCACTGCTACCCCCTTACTGGGGGGGAACACTGCTCATAAACTGCAGCCTGAGGATAGATATCCCTATAAAGAAACAACACGAGAGGCCATTCCTCCCTCCCTGAGGACAGAAGGATAGAACCAACTCTTGCTCTAATTAAAAGAGAAATCAGACCATTGGCAGGAAAGTTTCTTTTCTGATTAAAATACTATATTCCTTGTGATCAACATAAATGCAAAATGATATCTTACCATTTGTAGAGTACTTCACACCTATCTCATTTGATCATTTGTTGTAGTTATTGTTACTGTTCTATCTTTTTCAGTTGTATCTGATAACCGTAACCCATTTGGGATTTCCTTGGCAAAGCTTTAGGAGTGATTTGTTATTTCCTTCTCCAATCCATTTTACAGATGAAGGAATGGAGGCAAATAGAGCTAAGTGACTTGACCAGGCTCATACAGTTGGTAAATGTCTGAGGTCAGATTTGAACTCACAAAGAAGTCTTTCTGACTTGAGGACTAGTATTCAACCCATTGCACCACCTAGTTGCTTCATTTGATCCTTAGAATCACCCTATGTAGTACGTAGAACAGGTATAATTATTTCCATTTCCCAAATGAGAAAACCAAGGTCCTAAAACACAACCTGGTACTATAGCTGAAAGATCACTGTATTTTGGAGTCCAAAGACCTATGTTCAAATCTTTGTCTGCCATTTATAACTATATGTTGTGGGGCAGCTAGGTGATGCAGTGGATAAAGCACCATCAGGAGCACCTGGGTTCAAATCAAGTCTCAAACATTTAATAATTTCCTAGCTATGTGGCCTTAGGCAAGCCACTTAACCCCATTTGCCTTGCAAAAACCTAAAAAAAAAATATAGGCAATTCACTTACTTCTTTTCTCATATGTAAAATGAGGAAGTTGAACTAGATAACTATAGCTAGCAATTATATAAAGCTTTAAGATTATCAAATATCTCTCAATTAATCATCACAATAACCCTGGCAGATAAATGGCATTATTCTCTTCATTTTATTATTGAGGAAACTTGAGACCGATAAAGTCTAACTGAGACTAGCTAACTAAATGACTTGTCCATGGAATCAAAAGAGACCTGAATTCTATTTCTGCTTCTGATCTTTATTAGTTACATGAACCATATAGATGGTTCAGCCTCTCTGAATCTGATTTCTTGTCTTTAAACTAGAGATAATAATACTTTTATTGTCTACTTCCCAAAGTTGTTGCTATGCCTCAAATAAAATAACTGTTTGGTGCTTTGAAAATCTTAACTTACATTTATAACACAAATGTCATAACTCTGAGTGGGTAACTAGTGCCTAAAGAAATTTCTCTCCCTTGGACAGAACCCTCCAGTACTCAGGTTGTGAGTCTCTGGATTATAGATGCAGGCACTGCTTAGACCAAAAAGGCAAGTAAAAAAAGGAGAGTTGAGGGCACTGTTGGGTTATGTCATGCTTCTCATTACAGATCCCCTAGGTTTCTTGAAAAGATAGGAAAAAAGGGGAAAGGGAGGGGCAAAGAAAGGAAGAATGAAAAAAAGGTAGAAGTACTACTCTGGAATGAAATTGTTGTGTCAATGTTAATTCTACAGTTAATTTGTGTGACCTTTGGAAAGTCATTTTTCCCCCTCTCCAGAAAGGCTTCAATTTCCTTAGTTATAAGTTAAGAGATAATCTCTAAAGCATCTTCGAGCTTTTAAATCTCAAGTATCTCTTTGCTCTAATCCATCCTCTCCAGTTAACTGTCAAAATGATTATCCTAAAATGTTGCTTTGCTCATGTCTCTTGAATACACACTATCTCCCACTCAATAAACTCCAGGGGTTCCCTATTAACACAAGGATTAGCTATGAAATCCCTTCTTTGGAATTTAAATATTAGACTCCTATGGATCTTTCCAGATGCCTTTCATATTACTTAACCTTACACATGACATTCCAGGTCACCTAGTCTATTTGCTGTTCCTTGAACATGACCTTCCTTTTCCCATGTCTATTCATGCATTTTATAGGCTGTCCCCCAATACCTGGTATCCTCAGTTTCCTTATCTCTATTTTTTAAAATTGCTCTCTTCCTTCTAAGTTCAACTGAAGTGCCATATCCTACACCAGGTCTTTCCAGATCTGTCTACTTAAAGAGTTCTATTCAACTATCTGAAATCAATTTGTATTTGCTTTCACATATTTTGTCCCTACTTATCTCTATACCTATTAATTCCCCCCCCACACTTCCAAGTAGAAGATAAGTTTCTTGATATCAAGATCAGTTCATTTTTGTCTTTGGATCCCCTATACCTAGAACTGTGCCTGGAACTTGGTTATATTTTGCATTACATTAATATAACCAAGTTCTAGGGTTCCAAGAAACTACATCAATCTACAGGCTTATTCAAAATGGCACCAATGAAATCACAGATGGAATTGACAAATAATTGCCAGCAGCCTACATTCCCAACTATTATCTGTTACTAATTAAACAAGATTCATTTGAACCAGTTAAACTCAAGCATATTGGAATATTGATTACCTCTCAGTTGCTTACGTTTCAAATATACAAGATTTCACTATCTGATATTGGAAAGACAGTAGAATTCTTCAAGACTCAGCTCCTGACCTTTGCTGTTGCTGCCCAAACAGTTGGAATGGGGAAATCCAAGAGGGACAGCTGTGGTTCATTTTGTGTGACAAAATCACCAAATTCTATGACTCAGGAAAGTAAAAAAGGCTTAGACTTTAATTCACAGATTGCACAAAAGATTTATGTTACTACAAAAAATTTCACAAGTTAGGTTCTTTGCAGAAGTAAAAAAAAAAAAGCATAAGCTTCAGTATTGCTGTGAGTTAAAGGGAATGAGAGGATAAAGTGAAGGCAGAAAACTACTGATCCCTAATGAGACAGTAGTCAGATGGTAAATCACATTTTGGTTCTTTAATAAGGTAAAGAAGGAAAGGTACAAGTTAGGTTAAAGAAAGTGGGTTTTTAAGAAGATAGTAAGGCACAAGTTAGGTTCTTTAATAAGGTAAAGAAAGTTAGTTTTTAAGATAATAAGGAGGGTGGCTAGGTGGTGCAGTGGATAAAGCACCAGCCTTGGAGTCAGGAGTACCTGGGTTCAAATCCGGTCTCAGACACTTAATTACCTAGCTGTGTGGCCTTGGGCAAGCCACTTAACCCCATCTGCCTTGCAAAAACCTAAAAAAAAAGATAATAAGGGACAGGTTAGGTTAAAGAAAGTGAGTTTTTAAGAAGATAGCTAAGTACAAGTTAGGGTCTTCAATAAAGTAAAGAAAGGAAGTTTTTAAGAAGATAGTAAAGCACAAGTTAGGTTAAAGAGAGTTTTTTAAGAAGATAGGTCAAGCAAAGAAGACACAACTGGGGAGAATAACAAAGAACATTAAGAAAGGGAAAAAGGAAGGGGAAAGGAAGCAACCAAACATTGGCCTTAGATCGCCACAAGGAACTGGAACCAAATGGGTTTGGTAGCATGGAGCTGGGATCACGTGGGTCCAGCCTGGGAAAAAAGAAGGGGGAAAAGAAGCCAGGCAGCCTCCCGCCTGACCACATAGTGTAGGAGAAAAGGAGGACCAGAGGGCTGGGCTTTGTGGTAGGACAAACAGGGGAAGGGGACAGCATTTAAGGAATGGCCTGTACTGGTATTGGAGAGGTAGAATCTTCTGTGCATGCCATCTAGACAGTCCTTCAGAAATGCTAATAATACCTAAGGTAAAGTAGTATCCACTGTGCTTGAGTAGCATCTTGTGCACCTGTTCCCAAGGTGTGACTCAGGTCAAGCACTTGGTTTCCTATTGTTAATTATGGAATGGTTTTAGAATTAAAAACACAGAGTTACCAAGACAAGTGTCTTATTGCTAAATGGGTTTACAATAGCTGATACAGAATCAACACTTTAACAGTATAGAAAAAATTACAAAATTTGTTTCCAATACAAAAAGTACCCAAAGTTCCCCTGCTTCACTGTCCACCATTATCTGATATAGTGGAATGAACAGGGAATTTGTGGTCAAAAATCATTCTGCATATTATTGTCCCACACACACACACTCAGTTTCTTCATCTATAAAATGAGTTGGCAGGACTAGATGATTGCTAAGTCTTTCTCAGTTCTCAATCTGATTATTTTATATTCCTAATCATTTAGTCCACTGGTCACAACCTCCCACACCTTCCTTTCAGCAGACTGCAACAAAGGTAAAGGAAAGATAGATATTTTTCAGGTAATATTTAAAGGTCTCAATTAGATATATGAAGGGAAAGCTAGGCTTATGACTCCATAAAATAGTGTGGGAGAGGAGAAGAGATTCCTCTCCAGTGATCCCTTATAATATTTAGTCTATTTAGTCTATTTAGTCCCTTCTATATATTTAGTCATTTCAATCAAGCCCAGCTCTTTGTAACCCCATCTGAAGTCTTCTTGCCAAAGATATTGGAGTGCTTTGCATTTCCTTCTCCAACCCATTTTACAGATGAGGAAAGTGAGGCAAACAGAGTTAAGTTACTGCCCAGGATCACATAACTAGTAAATGTCTGAGGATAGATTTGAACTCAGGAATATGCCTTCTTGATTTCAGGTTCTATGCCCTACTCCATTACTATTTTGATTCTATAAATGCAAAAACTGCCTAACAGCTCTGATGATATGAGTGTAACTGATGCCAGTTTATTTCCTCTCTCAGATGAAGGATGATATTTGTCCTTCACTCTAAAAGAAGACCATGACATTGGGGAAGTGATGCCATGACAAACACGTGAATTGTGAGGGAGTTCTGTGCTAAGTCACTAGTCTCACTTTCTTGAGTCTTCTGGGTCCAGTCAGTGGCCATAAGAAGTATAATTGTACCTTTCCTCTAACACACCAATAGCATTTTGTTCTCTCTCTCTCTCGCTCGCTCATAAGAGCTACAACACCATTCAAAATCAACTCCCTCAAATTAACCTGAGAACCAGAAAGAGTTCTTATCTCCAATAGAAAAATGGGAATGATGCTATTAGAAGATTTGGGGCCTCTCTATTTGGTACCTAGAATAATAGTAGTAGTAGAAGAAGAAAGTCATGATAACAACAATAATAAATAAATAACATTTATATAACATTTTAAGATTTTCCAAGTTCTTTGCATGAATAATTTTTTTGATCATTATAATGACTCTATTAGGTAGGTGCTATTCTTATTATGCCCATTTTACAGATGAGAAAACTGAGGCTGAGAGATTAAGAGACTCAGAGTCACAAAGGTACTAAGTGGGGCAGGATTCAAAACCTAAGACCAGAATTTTTGTCACTATGCCATCTTAATTCATTTGGGATTTCAGGAGCCAGGTACTATGAAAACTAAAGAAATATCAACCATGGCTTGTGTCTTCAGGGAGTTTGCCTGAGAAACCAAAAGAAAGCACATGAAATAAGAAGAGGGACAACAAATGAGTCCAACATGAAGGATATTGACAGTAAGTTATCTCAGTGATCAAAGCTGGTTTCATTAGAAAGATGTAATTTGGAGCTCTTCAAACAGCTTGGACAAGTCCAGCTGATTCTGGGTTTCAACCTTAGGGTTCATCCCTTGGCACCTGCTGAGAGAAAATGCCAAAACCTGGATAGTTGGTTTTCTGCTATAGCAGGGCTCTCACAGTCAAGACCCAGTCAAGGACCAGAACCTCAGACATCAAACCTCTTGCCAAAAAAATGCTTTGTCCAGGACCAAGTCCTCAGACACAGGCTCCATTAGTAGCCAAAAACAAATTTTGGGTATAGTCAGTCTCTCTTAAGTGAGCATCATCTCCCATTATCTTGGGAGAAGGCAAAGGAACTGATTCTTAGGACAAGTTCAATCAGGCTAGAAAATTAATCAATCAATATTTTTCCACCTAGATGCCCAACCCCATCTCCCTATTGACTTAATCCTTCTTTCTCTGGAATTTAAGAGAATATAGTCTAACACCACCTTTATTAGCATAATATCCTGAAGAGTGAGAATTTCATTCAACTGCTACAAGTCCCACTTTATGACTATGAAACTCTGGCTTCCTTCTCTAATTCTTATGATGAGTCTTTATCTGCTAAAATAAAAACTCTCTTCTCCTGTTTTCTAATCCCAATCTACTTCAATTTTACTTCTCCTCAATCCCTATATTCAGCATTTCCCTTCCGTTCCTGATTTTCTGGAACCACCCATTCTATCACCAATAAACTTTCATTTTTCCTAAACATTTTTCCTCTCATACTCTCCATCTTTTCACACTCAGAGAAACCTGAGTCCCTCTAGCAGCATTAATTATATTGATTACATGGTCCTCTCTTCAGTACCACTCTCTTTTTTTCATCTCCTATACAATGGAAACTAGCCAGGATGGCAGAGTAGGTGGAGGTAATACCACCCAGCTCCTCCAGAAACTACTCCAACAAAGTTCTAAGAATGTCAGAATAAATAATAATCAGAAATTAAAGAAGATAATATAATGAAGTCTTTCCAGCTTATAAACTGACACATAAGCAAAGGATAAGGATAGGAATTGTGGAGTAGTGGTAGGCCAGGATCAGGGATTCAGACCCCAGATTCCAAACAGGGTTGGGCCCACAGTATGATGAGGGGCAGCCCAGATCAAATTGCAGACCAGGACCTAGGACAGCAGTAAGGTCTCCTAAAAGGTCTGGGATCAAGATATTAGATAGCTCCCAGAGCTCTCAAGTAGATCAGCAGCACCAGGTCACCCAAAGAAGATCCCACACTTACCCCTCATCCCAAAACAGTCTGTCCACAGAGAGATCATGAACTCAGCCTTAGTACTCAAACAGTACTAGATCAACATCATTCCTAGAACAGATCAAGCCCTTAATAGGATTAAGACAACTGTGATCCTGCTGAGCCTTCAGATTAGCTAACAAGGGCTGGGAGCTAACAACTATTGTAACAAGTCTATATCTTTGTTGTAGTTGTTCTTCAGTCATATATCTGACTCTTCATGACCCTTCTTAGCAAAGTTACTGGAATGGTTTGTCATTTCCTTGCAGTTGTTTAAGACAAATGGAGATTAAATGATTTTCCCGTGGTCATACAGATATAGTAAACCACCTAATTTGCCTAGAGCTGCATTGCCTATATCCAAATTGGAGCCTAGAGCCTGCAAAGTTCAGAAGGAAAAGATCAGACTATGCCTTTAATCTGACCATAAACAGCCCACTAAAAGTTTGCAATTTCTTGGTTCAGATTGTGATACTCGAATACCACAGTACTCTATACTTGAAGGCTATAGAGGCAGAACCCAGAGAAAATGTGCCAAATAAGACCAAAATAAGCCTTGTCAGAAGCATACATAACTTGACCTTTTCTCAAAGTTCCAATCCTGGGAACAAAATGGGGGAAAATGAGTAATCAAAAAAAGTTAAAGATCTTAGAATTCTAGGAATGCCCAAAATAAAAATTCAGAAAAGGAGAATAACTGCAAAATACAGAATCAAAGCTTCAAGGAAAATAGCTCCTCATTCCACTTGGTCTATTTTTTATCACTATCTCCTGAATCTCTCCTCATCTGACTTAGGTTTTGCTTCTCTCTTCTAGTTCTCCCACCTGTTCTCCCCAATATCCTTTACTAGGACCATCATCATGGTAAGATTCGAAAGAGTAAGATTCCAAATTTCTGTCCTGGGTTCTCTTTTTTCTCTCTTGATGATCTCATTCACTCCCATGGATTCAATTTATCTTATCACAACTCAAATCTCTTTACCCATCCCTGACCTCAGCCTGACTTCCAATTTTTTATTACCAACTATTGCATTTTTTCTCCCAGATCTCCCATCAATATCTCAAACTAAGCATATCCAAAACAGGATCAAACCTATCATTGTTGAGGATATTACCATCTTTCCAGTGACCCAACTTCTCAGGCTCAAAAATCATCCTTGATTCTTTCCCTGCCCTCATCCCTCATGTCTATGTTTATGTGTATGTATATATATATATATATATAATATATATCCAAATATTTGCCCAAGCCTGAGAAGAAAAAGGAAACACTTTCAAGAAAAAAATCAATCCCCTGAATCCTGCAAAAAAGTCCTGTATCTCTCTGTGAATGGAGTAATATTAAAAATGAAAATCTCCATCTTCTCTGAGCAGACTTGGCTGTTCTCTCCTTCCCCACCCTTCAGCTAGTAATGGCCCCAGTTGCTGACTAAGAGCTAGAGAAACAGAGCACACAAAGAAAATGTGATCCTTAAAAAGCTTTCCTGTCAATTGTTATTTCACCAATTACTTCTGAATACAAGCTTAACCACTTCACTCTAACACCAGCAATCAAACTGCATCAAACACCCATTCCTGTCAACAGGAAAGATGCTCTTTGAGGTGGGAAAAACGCCCAGGCCAGAAGATGACAATTCTCCCTCCAGTTGGTTATGGAAGAAATTCAATAGTACCTGCCAGACTCTAAGAGAGAGCTAATGGTCTATCTGCCAATGTGTCAGCAAGAAAGTAAAGGGTGGAAAGTGAGGAGAAGGAGGAAGAGAGAAGAACCAACATTAGAAATAGGAAACTGTCTTTGGGGAAGGAGGGAAGCAGGGAAGGGGGGATGGGGAAGGGAGACAGGGGCAGCATCACAAGAGACACTAAGGCAGAAAAAATTTGTTCACATTGAATATGAAATTCAAGATATAGCTTTCTCCTTCTTGAAGGAAATGACCTCCTATGTTATATAAGTCAAGAGTTTAGGAGATATCCTCATGGAATCTTTTTCCATGAGACCACAGGGAGAAGAACTCAGACAACTGCATAAAAACTACAGGGAGGAAGGCTTCAACTGAATCTAAGGAAGAGTTTCCTGACAATGCCTCCAGAGATTGTGAGTTCGCTGTCATTGTAAGTGCTAAAGCACAGTAGGAATGGTGACCAGGTGAGGATATTGTAGAAGGGATTCCTTCACTAGTTGGGAGATTCAAGAATCCTGGAGATTCTTTAAATGCTAACCTTCTTATCAAGGCATCATGAAACTCTTTCCTCTGGATCATTTGAGCAACCTTCCTCTGAGCATTCCTACCATGTGACCCTTGAGGTAAGGAATCAGAGTTCCCAAAATAAATATACCATAGTTTTGTACAAAATTGGATTTTCAGTTACAGAAACCAAAATTACCTACCCTTCAACCTCTCATCATTGAATAAGCATGGGCAACTAGATAGTACAGTGGGTAGAGCACTGACCCTGATGTCAGGAGGACCTGAGTTCAAATTTGACCTCAGACATGTACCAGCTGTATGACCTTGGGCAAGTCACTTTACTCTGATTGCCTTGCATTTAGGGATATATCCAGTCATCCTGATTCATATCTGGCTACTGGACCCAGATGACTCTGGAGGAGAAAGTAAGGCTGATGACTTAGCATAGCACCCCCCTCACTCAACTCCAACTCACATGCTTTTCATGATGTCTTAGTCTTTTTTGAAAATGAAGGACAAGGGCAACTAGGTGGCACAGTGGATAGAGCACCAGCCCTGGAGTCAGGAGGACTTGAGTTCAAATCTGGCCTCAGACACTTTATAATTACCTAGCTGTGTGACCTTGGGCAAATCACTTAACCCCATTGCCTTGCAAAAACAAAAACAAAAAGACAAAAAAAAGAAAATGAAGGACAAGCATTATCAACTGAATAAATAATTCTGGAAAGAAAGAAGAGGTGAAAAGGTAAAGAGAAAGTGGTGAGGACAGGAAAGAATTTAATTTGAGGTTGTTTGAGTTATTATGGTTTCCCATAAATTAAAATCAGACATGGCCACGGTCTTGAAAGGACATCCTACAAACTCAATCTACTTTCTAAGCTGTGAGTACAATTGTACTTCAGAACAGTACTTTTCTCTTTAAAAGGGCCCAAGTTTGAACTTTTTGAGAATTGGATCATAGCCACCATAGGTGACAATAATACCAGCATAAAGAAAAGCATGGGAGGTCTCATTATGCCAACAAAGCTCCTATAGTAGGGTACTAAATCTTTACAAACTATTCCTCATTGCCAGCCCAGTCCAAGTTTCAAGTTTGGGTAATGCTAGTCTACTAACCCAGAGGAGATAAGGCAGATGGAGCTCAAATACATGCCAGATTCTGGCACTAACAAAGCAAATTATGCTGACTTCAGATCAAAACCAGAAATTCACATTATACATGATCTGAGCAGGAAACTATAGTTAATTCGACTCAATTCTACAAACATTTCTTAACCATATTATATAAGCCAGAAACTGACTTACAAAGATAAAAAAAAAAAATAAATACTTTTCTACCTTTGAGAAACTTGTCTTTCCTTCAGGGTAGAAGATAGAGGGCACCCAATGCATACAGTGTTGTGTAAATATAAAGTTATTTGAAACTGGAGAAAACATTAACAATTAGGGGGATGAGAGGTTTCAGTAAAAAGGAGGCTTCTAGGTTTAGCTTTGAAAGAATATAGATTATTTTAAGAGGAGGAAGGAGCATAAACTGAAAAGGAATGTGGATATGAAGGAAATAAGACATTGTGGGAAAATAATTGTTCATACATAAGAAAGGAGCATATTCCAAGTATAAGAAGATGTGAAAATGTATATATGTAGGAGATGGAATGAAAAGTCCAGGGTCAGTGGTCAATTTAGTTTGCCTGGAATGTGCAGTATACAAGGAAGAACATGTTTAGAAAAGTAAGTGAAAGTCAAACTGCATAGGATCTAAAATGTAGGGCTGAGAAGTTGAGGTAATGGGGAGCCACTGAAGGTTCATAAGCTGGAGAGAGACATTTTCAGACTTATGTCAGGAACCAGAATCATGAAGGAGGCATAGATTGAAAACCAAGGAGTTAGCTACAAAGTCTAAATACTTCAGATAATCAACAACTGGCTTTAAAAAAAAAAAGGCAATAAAGGTAGCAACATTTTATGTCAACAGCACAATCAGCAGTGATGAAAACAACACAATTAGGTATTCTAATATTTTGGAAAAGGAAGTGGAATTTGAGAGATATCACTCCTATTCAACCTTCTCATTTTTTTCTTTATAGAATGCTGCCCTGTGCCCCATTTTCCCATTGCTTTTCTTTCTCGAGTACCATGATATAGTGGAAGTTAAATAACTCTGAGGCCAAAAAAACTGAGTTCAAATCCACCTTCTGAGTTTCCTTCTCTGTAAAATGACAGAGAAAGATTAGAGTAGATGACCTCTGAGGTCCTGTACAACTCTAATTTAATGACTTCTATGAAGGTTCTAATAGAATATAAATTTTAATTAGTATTAAATAAATTTAATATTATTAGAATATATCAAATAAAATAATAATGTTCCAACAAATCCCCCCCCAACCCACTCCTATGAAATTGGGTAGTGGTTTTTATTTGTTTGTTTTAGGTACAAGCAGGGATTTCAGAGGTCCAACATATACCAGTTAACACATTGCATTTGGAACATAAAGCATGTTTTTTTGGTGCTAATGTGTCCCAAAGTGAGTTATTAAATCCCAATTTTTTTCTAATTTTGTGCATAAAGAGCCCCAAAGAGGCTTATATTTCCACATTTTTTCCATGTTTTGCTACCCTGGAATCTCTCAGATTTTCCAGCAGGAAAACAGGTGACTAAATACCCAGGCCTTGGAACAGGAAACCCAGAGTAGGTCATCAATTCATATCAAATGACCAATTGGGCAGCCTCTGCTCACACAGGAGCTCAGCACCCTGGATTTATCACAGTAATGAGAATAAATCATCGAAGAGTTTCAGCTTCCCCAGAATTCACACTTGGATTAATATACATTAAATACATCTGTGTTCTATCAAATTATTATCTTGCTTTTGCCAAACCTAGCACCCCCTCTTCTTGTGCCCCCTCCCTGTTTACACACACACACACACACACACACACACACACACACACACACACACTCACCATGATGCTTCAGAGCAGAGCCAAACCAAATTTAAAGCAAATCTAAACAATTTCTCCCATATTTTGGGATACCTAGCACCATGAGGCAAAGCCTTGAACAGTAACTAAGTCAAGGATACAGCAGGTAGAGGAGAAAAAAACAGTTTAGCTAGTGATTATTAGGAAAATAAAAATGAATAAGATTCATATTATATATATCATTAGCCTGCATAATACCTCCTCCATAAGCAAAGTCAATTGAAGCCAGTCAACAAGTATTTCTTAATCATTTAATAATGAGCCAAGAACCAGGCATGTTCTTAGGGTGGAAAAAAAGTGTCTGAGAAGCTGCCCTAGTCCTTAAGCTTTGGGAAACCCAAGACTTAGAGACAACCAATGCCCTCAATAAGCAACAGGAACATAGAAGGATCTTATTGTTGTTCAGTCATCTGGCCTAATTTGAGTTTCTTGGCAAAGATACTAGAATGACTTGCCATTTCCTTCTCCAGATGAAGAAATTGAGGTAAATAGGATTAAGTGACTTGTCCAGGATCACATAGCTAGTTAGTGTCTGAGACAGGATTTGAACTCAGAAAGACAAATCTTCCTAACTTTAGGCCCAGAACTCAATTCTTTGAGTCACCTAGCTGCCCACAGAAAGATATGTGAAGCAAAGTGGATAGAATACCAGCCCTGGAGTCAGAAGGATCTAAGTTCAAATCTAGTCTCAGATACTTACTAACTGTATGTGACACTGGGCAAGTCATTTCATCCCAATTGCCTTTGGAAGTGGAGGGGGGGAGAAAAGGAAGAAGAAGAAGAAGAAGAAGAAGAAGAAGAAGAAGAAGAAGAAGAAGAAGAAGAAGAAGAAGAAAGATGAAGATGAAGACGATAAAGATGAAAATGAAGAAGGAGGAGGAGGAGGAAAGGAAGAAAAAAGGAAGAAGAAAGAAGATGAAGGAGGAGGATATGCAGAATATAAACACAATATGTGTTTATTTGTAAAATGCTAGTAAATGTAGCTTTTCAGAAAATAAAATGTATACAGACACATTTTTAAGTTTAATCTGCATTATTAATATTTTCTACATCACTTTCTTAAGTCTATGCAATTAACAAAACAATAAATTAAGCCCTGAACTGCATCTGCCAGTTTTTGAGGTATAAACATTCACACTGAAAATGTAACAATTGTCTTGGTGTGGGCTTTCTCCAACACACCCCTAAGAAATGATCTAACAGCTGGAGGGGATCAGGATTCATGTAGACCAGAAAAATTAAAGAAATTGCCTCTCTAAAGGGAGACATATTTACCCCAATTGCCCTTTAGTCACTTCTTTCTCCCATCTTACCCCCTTCAAAGCTGCTCCAAATTTATCTCTTAGCATAGTTTCACCAGCATACCAATGTTTTGTGAAAGGGGTTCAAAGGAGAGTCATTCCCAGGACAGGCAAGTCCCTCCATAAAAGGAGGTTTTTAGTTTTTTGTTCATGTCATGGATAGGCAGTCTGATGAAGCCTATGGACTCCTCTAAACAATGTTTTAAAATAGAGAAAATGCTAAATTTCATTTAGATGTGAATGAAAAAATAAAGATGTAATTCTTTTTCCATCCAAGTTTTCAGACCCTCCCCTAAAATCTATCAGGTGTCTGTGGACCCCAAATCAAGAAAACCTGCTCTTGCTACTACAGGACTAGAGAATCCTGGTCAGACTCTCTCTCAACAGGGCACCTGTGAAAGGAAGCTTGAAATGTATTTCCACCATAATAATTAATGAACTGCACAGAAAAACCTACAACCTAGCCCCTGAAAGGGAGAGAGAATTGTTCCAAGAAAAGAAAACAATAAGAACAATATTTCAAAAGTCTTGAAAATGTTCTCTCAGCTTCATGAGGGAAGTGGTCTTTGCCTGTATCTGTCTGAATCAGTGATGTCTTTTCCCTTGTCTCTTCATTAACCCTATCAAAGGGGTCAGTGGGAGGAGAGAGGAAAAGGGGGGGGGGGAATCTAGAGGTTTGACAACTCTTATGATAATTGGAATGAACTAGAATAGCTGATATTTCCATAGGGCTTCAAGCTTTACAATTACAAATATATTTCATTTGAATCTCAGAACAATCCTACAAAGTAGCCCCATTTTACAGATGAGTAAACTAAAATTCAGCAGTTAAGACACTTGCTCATGATTAGACTGTGTCAAAGGCAATATTTGAACTTGGGGGGTTTCTGACTCTAAACCCAAGCACAAGATCATAGTTAATAGCCCTTTTTAGCTTTGCCCCCCAGATGAGGCTCAACTAACAAAGTCACTTTGGTACAAAAATTGGTGACCGGGGCGGCTAGGTGGCGTAGTGGATAAAGCACCGGCCTTGGAGTCAGGAGCACCTGGGTTCAAATCCGGTCTCAGACACTTAATAATTACCCAGCTGTGTGGCCTTGGGCAAGCCACTTAACCCCATTTGCCTTGCGGAAAAAAAAAACCTAAAAACAAAAAATTGGTGACCATCTAGAATGGGAATTTTGTTTCTAGTTTGGATATATTGGCAATAACATGTTTCTCAAAGGTTTTTGATGAATGCTCACTTTTCTGCTTGTGATTCAGGACTCCACATTGTTCACAGAGAGTCTGCCAGACATGATTCCTGTTGCCTTGAACATTAAGCCTCAAGCCTGTTCTGGGACACCCCAGAGAGCCTACACTTGTTTCCCAGGGACTGAGAAACTGTAATTAGGGAATTAAGAATAAGAGAAGTCTTAAAACAAAACCTGATCACTGTAGGGTGTTATCTTGTGTAAAGCAGGTCTTATCTGGATTTCTCACATATGAAAGTCCCCTGGGAGGGACCCTAAGGACAGAATTGAATGAATATTAAAGCATTTTATTTTTAAAAACTACTTACTTAGGGGTGGCTAGGTGGCACAGTGGATAAAGCACCGGCCCTGGAGTCAGGAGTACCTGAATTCAAATCTGACCTGACACTTAATAATTACCTAGCTGTGTGGCCTTGGGCAAGCCACTAAACCCCATTTGCCTTGCAAAATCCTAAAAAAAAAAAAAAAACCTACTTTAAGATTATACTGTGTATTATTACAGGGGTGTCAAGATGGCTTCTCCACCACTACCAACTGAAGTTTGGAATTCCAAGATTAGACATTCATTCCTTTGTGAGAATCCATATAACCTAGTAGATAAAGTACTGAACTTGTAATTAAGAAGACCAAGGTTTCAACTCCACCTGTGATGCTAGTTATGTGACTAAAGACAACTCACTTTTTCTCTGAGTCTCAGGTTCCTCCTCACTTAAATGAGAATTGATATTATCTGTAGTATCTGCCTCTGCAAATAACAATTTTTATTGTTGTTCAGTCATGTCTGACTTTCCACGAATCTATTTGTATGTTTTTGACAAAGATACTAGAGTGGTTTGCCATTTCCTTCTCCAGATCATTTTACAGATGAGGAAACTGAGGCAAAAAGAGTTAAATAGTTTTCTGGTAAGTGTCTGAGATCAGATTTGAACTCTGAAAGTTGAATTTTCTTGACTCTGGAGCTACCTATCTGTTACACAAAATAGCAATAATAGCAAGCATTTGCAGAGATCTTGATGGTTTACAACGTCAGGGTTGCACATGCTATCTCACTTGATCCTCACAACAACCCTAAGCTCCCCATTTTAGAGATGAGGAAACTGAGACAGAAGTAAAGTGCCTGACCCATGATCATACAGTCAATAAGTATTCGAAGACGCTGCATTTGGACTCAGTTACTTTTGGCTTCAGGTTCATTACTCTATCAAATTTAGTTCCTACCTCACTATATTTTTGTAAGGATCAGAGAGATAATGTACACATGATGCTTTACAAACTCCAAATTAATATACCTATCAGTGTTATTTGCCTTCCATATCTTATTCTCTTAATCATGCATTGAAGGTGATTCTATTGGACCTTAAGCTCATTCACACTGTATGGTAAATGACTGATATTAAGTCCTTTCCTAACGACAGGTTGGGCTAGCTTAGAAAAGTGAGGGTATTGGTTAGGAAGAACAAAAATATTCTAGCTACCTGCAGCGGGAATCTAAAGAAGGAAAAGATCATCAAAAGAGAAGCAATCACTTGCCTCCATTTTTGCCACATCACCTGGATCTGTTGTTGGTTTCTCTTTTAGGACAGGTAGAAAATTCAGCAGACTGTAAAAGGTTTTCCACAAACTCATGGAAGTAAAATTACCTTGAACTTTTTTTTAAGTTAGCTATTTTCAGGGCTACCATTAGCCTTCAGACTGAACTACATCCAATGGCTCCAACCAGAGCTGGGGACCTCTGTTCCAGAAGAAGCTAAAGGCAGTAGAAAGATTCACATAAGTTTTTCAACAATTCTAAGTAACACTGTAACTTTTCCCCCTCTATTGTGTTTCCCTCAGGGAAGAAAAAGTAAGGGAATAAGCATTTAAATAGGATCAAGCATTGTACTAAACTCTTTCTATAAATATTCTCTTATTTGTTTCTTACAATTAAGTCGTTTCTGTTATCCCCATTTTACAGATGAAGAAACTGAGACAGAGGTCCTTCCCAAGATCACATACATAGCTAATAAATATCTGAGGCTCAATTTTAACTCAGATCTTCTTGACTCAGATAAACACTCAATTGCCTCAACTTTCTTCCACCACTCACTCTGCCACTTTCTCCCTTTTTACTCTCAGGCAAAACTGATACTCAGAAAGGTATTCGTTCACATAAGGAGTCAACTGGTGATCATTATTTATAGTCTTATTCCCCCCCATGAAATTTTCCTCACCTTCCCAACCAAGGAATTTCTCAAATACATTGTGATCAAATGAAAGCCTTTAATCCCTGGAAAAGGAATTTTCCATATCATCTAAGAACTAGGCAGGTAGGGAAGCTTCCAAGACCCCTGAACCCTCACCCGTAGTCCTACTTCTTAACAAGGCACTGGTCTGCTGTTTGGCACAACTATCTGACAGCACTTTAGTTTCTAACTCATAATGCCAAGAGATTTTTGAGAGCTCAGCACATACTCTGTCTCTGTCCTTCCAACTGCCTCATTAATGAGAAAATTGACAATCCCCTAAGGTCCTGACCAGAAAGGATCAGACAGAACAGTCTTGAATATTATCTAATTGCTAAACAGGAACCAGATCATTTACCTCTGACTCTTTCTGCCCTTGGCATCTCTATTCACCAGTGAAAGAAGATTACCCACCTTGCCCATCCCAACTGCCTAAAAATCATGCTTATGTATGTAATCCTGGGCACCATTTTTTTTTAGTAGAGAGGAAAAGACAGAATGAAGAAAGAAGATTAAGTTTCAAACAGAGACTATAAGACTCTTACAACCCATCTGATTGGTGACATTAAGCTTAAAAGCTATATCCTTTGGTCTTTCCAATTAAACATCCTTCCATGTGTCACAATCCAAGCTATCCTTGGAGTTTGAGATCATATATTGTGATCTTCAGACTTAATTTCAAATGCCAACTCTGTTACTAGCTCTGTGATCTTGGTCAAGGTACTTACAGGAATATAGTTAAAACTAAAAAGGACCTTGGAAGACAGTCTCAGTTTTCTTATATGTAAAATAGGGAGGTTAGACCAAGGTATCTCTTTGATCCCTTCTAGTTTTATATTTGTGATTCTTGGGTGATTAATTTTTTTTTTGTATTATGGACCTCTTTGGCAGCCTGACAAAGCTTAGGAATACCTCTTAGAATAATATTTTTTGAATATAGAATCATTTTTGATATATTTAATAGTCTTAGTTTCTTAGTTTACATATTGTATATACAATATTCTTTTATTTCTATATTATAGGTAGTATTTTGTTTTATATATTATATATTGTATTTTTATTTGTATATTTTATATATTGTATTTTGTTATGTTGCTTAGTATATATACAATATTCTTATTTTTACATGAGAAAAAAGTATGCTTCATTATCTCTTTACCAGGTCTTTCACTAATTTTTCCAATATTCAGAGATGAATTTCCTTCTGGTAATATTTTCATTTCCATTTTGACAATCATTATTGTATACCTTTTTCTTGGTTCTATTTATTTTATAGAATAATATTTTTAAATTCACAAAATAAAAAATAGGATTACAAAGTAAACCAATTATAGTAAAATACAATTTTCAAAATATTTTTCAAACCAAGTTTATAGATGCCAGATTAAGAAGCCCTATCCTAATGGAAAGTAATCTCTACTTTATCTAAATTCCAATAGTTCTATTAGTTTGCTGGGGCCATTTACTATATTCACTGTTATTAGAAGAGCAATGAGGTGGCACGGTAGATAGAGCACTAGACTTGCTATCAAGGAGATTCATTTTCCAGAATTCAAATCTTACCTCAGACACTTAATACTTGTGTGACCCTGGACAAGTCACTTGCTCCTTTTTGCCTCAGTTTCCTCAACTATAAAAATGAGCTGGAGGAGGAAATGGCAAACCACTCCAGTATCTTTGCCCAAGAAGTGTTATGAATACTGAACAAGATTAAAACAATTGAACAACAACAACAAAAACTATCATTAGAATATCATACTATTACTATTGCATTAGTATTTTGCTATTTATTAGAGTACTTCTACTACTTTACTGCTAGTAATGTTAGTAGAGCTATTACCCTAGTATTCTAATACTAATAGAGATACTCTAGTATTAGAAATATTTCTATCAGAAATAAAACCCTTTTGAGTGAGGACAGAGTGAAAAGAGAGGAAAAAAATAATAAACAAGAAAGAAGATGGAGGGAAATACACAGTAATAATTGTGAAAAAATATAGCAAATTTCTCTAGAAAAAAAGCATCATTTCTCAAATAATAAAAATAAAGAATTAAATCAAGTTTATAAATCATTCCTCACTTGAAAAGGGGGTCAAAGAATATGAATAAACAAGTTCTAGATGGAAAAAAATCAAAGCTATCTACTCTCATATAAAAAAATGCTCTAAATCACTATGGATTAGAGAAATGAAAATTAAAACAATGCTGAGGTACCATCTCACACACCTATCAGATTGGCTAACCTGACAGAAAATGGAAATGACAACTGCTGGAGGGGATATGAAAAAACTAGGACACTAATGCACTGTTGGTGGAGTTGTGAACTGATCCAACCATTCTGAAGAGCAATTTGAAACCATGTCCAAAAAGTTATAAAATCATTGATAGCTGCTTCCAAGAAGAGCCCACAGAGCTGCTACTGGGTCCCTAGGGGTTCCAGTTCATGGCAGCAGAAGCAGTGTCCAGAACTGCCACCCCAGGGAGCACCAAGCACAACTTGGAAGATCAGCAGGGAAACCTCTGCCAGAATGAGCAAGCATGGCCTTCAGTGCAATTGTGGCCCTCAGCGCAAAACAGATCCTAGAAAATGGAAGTAGGCCTGCAGAGCCACCCAGCAGGGAGCACCAGGCAGCTGCTCCCAGAGCACTCAGCACATGGAAGGTAAGGGGATGAGGATGGGGGAGACTGTCTAGGTCTCTTCTCTATCCCTGGGACAGGAATCTGTGTCTCCATCTATATTCAGACCCTGGTCCCAGTCTGGGGTCCCCTATTGCCATAGACTCTCCTCACAGCTCCAGGGCAGAGAGGAGCACTTGTGATCATCCACAGACAAGAGCACAGGCAGGAAAGTAGTCAGAGCCTCTCATAAGATACTGAAGGAACTGAGATCCTTGTGGGAGAGTTCCAATAACAACTCAAAAGCTTGAGAAGCACCTCAAAACCAGAACATAAGCTGGGGAAATGAGTAAACAGGAAAAAAAAAAGGAACCTGATCATAGACAATTATTTTGGTCCCATGGAGGATCAAAACACACACTCAAAAGATGAAAAAGCCCAGACTTCTGTATACAAAGTCTCCAAGAAAAATAGGAATTGACCTCAAGCTATGGTAGAGCTCAGAAAAGATTTTGAAAATCAAGTAAGAGAGGTAGAAGAAAAAATGAGAAGAGAAATGAGAGCAATTCAGGAAAAACAAAAACAAAGTCAGTGGCTTAGTCAAGGACATACAAAAAAAATTCCAAAGGAAAAAAATATTAAAATCAATTTAGGTCAAATGAAAAAAGCAGTCTAAAAAGTTAATGGGGAGAAGAATACCTTAATGACCAGATGGAAAAGGATATAAGGATATAAGGCTATAAGAAAGCTCTCTGAAGAAAACAACTCCTTCAAATGTAGAATGGAGCTAAGGGAAGCTTGATGACTTTGTAAGAAATCAAGAAATAATAAAACAACATCAAAAGAATGAAAAAACTAAAGGAAAATGTGAAATATCTCATTGGAAAAACAACTGACCTGGAGAGTGAATCCAGAAGAGACAATTTAAAAATTATTGGGCTACTTGAAAGTCATTATCAGGAAAAGATCCTTGAATTCATTTTTAAAGAATTTCTACAGGAAAATTGCCCTGATATTCTAGAAGCAGAGGGTAAAATAGAAATTGAAAGAATCCACTGAACTCCTACTGAAAAAGATCCAAAAAAATATAACTCCCAGTAACATTATTGCCAAATTCCAGAACTCCCAAGTCAAAGAGAAAATATT
The DNA here is from genome assembly GCF_037893015.1 of Macrotis lagotis. NCBI lineage: Eukaryota > Metazoa > Chordata > Mammalia > Peramelemorphia > Peramelidae > Macrotis > Macrotis lagotis. The sequence goes on along the minus strand of NC_133661.1, from coordinate 105,602,100 downwards.
ACAAGCAGCCAGAATGAAACTATTCAAATATTATGAAGCTACAATCAGGATTACCCAGGATTTAGCAGCATCCACATTAAGGGCTCATGGGGCTTGGAATATAATATTCTAGAAGGTAAAAGAGCTTAGAATGCAACTGAGAATCAACTACCCATCAAAACTGTACATCCTCTTCCAGGGAAAAAGATAGACATTCAATGAAATAGGGGAATTTCAAATGTGCCAGTTGAAATGGCCAGAGCTAAACAGAAAGTTTAATCTTCAAATACAGGACTCAGGTGAAGCAAAGAAAGGGTGGACGAGAAGCATAAATTATGAGGGATTTAATGATGTTGAACTGCATGTATTCCTGAATGGGAAGATGATATTAATAATACTCATGAATCTTCTCATTTATTAGAGCAGTTAGAAGGAGTATATATATAGACAAGGCACAGGATGGAGCTGAATATGAAGGTATAATATATTGTAAAGATGGAGTCAATGGGTAAAAAGGGAATGTCTTGGGAGAAAGGGAAAGGAGAGGTAGAATGAGCTACCTCTGAGACCATGTAGACCTCTGAGAGGAAACAACATACACACTTAATAGGGCACAGAAATCTTTTACCTAGAGGAAAAATGAGAGGAAAGGGATGGGAGAAAGGGGACAGAGGGAGGGGGAGTATAGGTGATAGAGGAGAGGGAAGATTGTGAGAGAGCATAGTCAGGTACAATATACTTTTTTTTTGTTTTTTGCAAGGTTGTGGGGTTGGATGGCCTGCCCAGGACCACACAGCTGGGTAGTTGTTGGGTGTCTGAGGTGGGATTTGAGTTCAGGTGCTCCTGGCCCCAGGGCCAGTGCTCTATCAGCTGCCCCATAACACACTTTGAAGAGGGACAGAGCAAAAGAAGAGAGAAAATAGAATAAATGGGAGTGGGGAGGAATGAATGGAGGAAATTACAATCAGCAATAACAACTGTGGGAAAAATATGGAAGTAACTTCTCTGATGGATAAAGAAAAAGAGACAGAGCTGTAAGGTTTTTATTTTTGTGGGGGGGAGAGGGGTTATGTTTAATATTACTACAAGACTATTTTAGTAATTGTAAATAAATAAAAATTTAAATTAAAAAAATACACATTAAAACAAAAAGAAAAAATCATGGATAGCCTATGAGCCAGTAATACCACTACTAGGTCTGTATTCCAAAGGGGTTTTTTGAAAAAGGGAAAATGACTACAATGTACAAAAATATTTATAGCACCTTTTTTTCCAGTGGCAAAGATTTGGAAATTAAATGAATACCTATCAGTTGGGAAATGGCTGAACAGGTTGTAATTGGTTATGATAGTGTGTGATCAATAAATGATATTATAGAATACTATTGTACTATAAGAAACAATGATCAGGATGTTTTCAGAAAAATCAGGAATGAACTGCTGAAAAATTAAGTGATTGGAACTAGAACAATATACACAGTAACAGCACTTTAATTGCACTATGATCAATTGTAAATGGCTTAGCAATTCTCAGCAATCATTGGATCCAAAACAATTCTAAAGAATTTTAGATGAAAAATATTACCTCCTTCTAGACAAAGAATTGAAGGAGTCTGAATGAAAATCAAATAATACTTTTTTTTTTACTTTTTTCTTGGGTTTTTTTTATTGGTCTGTGTTTTCTTTCACAATGTCTATTATGTATTACATGACTGTGCATGTATCAACTATATCAAATTGTTTGCCTTCTCAACTGGGGAGGGTAGAGAGGGAGGAGGGAAAGAATTTGGAACTCAAATTTTTTAAAATGAATGTTAAAATGTGTTTTGACATATAATTGAAAAAATAAAAAAATTTTAAAGAAATATTTGACAGTTTCTTAACTCCCTTAATAGACTAGAAAAGGCAGAAACCATGTCTCTATATCGCCTAGAGTAACCAAAGCAATTAACACTGTTGATCACCCTCCCCTCTTGATGTGCTCTCCATACTAGGTTTTCACAACATGAATTTCTTAATCCTCTTCCTACTTGCCTCTCTTTTGACCTCCCTCATTTATGTTGATGTACCCCATTTTTCTAGACTATTAAGTATACAACCTCAGTCATTCTTGACTCTTCCTTTTCCACATAGCATCTCTCCCTTCTGTCCACTCAGACAATAAATTACCCTAGCTCTGGACTTCATCAACTCCAGCCAGGACTCTTACATTTCTATCCCACTGAGTCTCCCTGTCTCAGATCTCTCTTTTCTCCTATTTTCTTTTCAGATGCCAAACTAATATTTCTGAACAACAGGTCCGGCCATGTCACTCCCCTGTTCAAAAATTTCTTCCATTCTCTATTGTCTGTAGGATAAAATTACCTTCTTTTTGCTCTTTAAAGACCTCTGTAGAATATTTAGTTTCTTTACAAATTTATTATACATTTCTCCCCAAACTCTTTCTAAACAGGACTGACCTGCTTACTGCTCCTCATATACAATAGTTCTTCTCTGATCTTGTCTATTTAAAAGTTATTAATTAATTAATTAAGGCATTAATAATACCTATTATTCCTAATCGGTATTCCATTCTCTCCTTGATCTCTCAGAATCCCTACTCTCCTTCAAAGCTCAGTTCAAATGCCACTTAAGGCCTTCCCTAATTCTCTATCCTGACCCACTGCAGTGACTAGCATACTAGTAAATCACTATAATCTTCCATTGTTTGTTTTTCATTTATTCATATATGCTGACATTATTTCTGACATGGAATGGAAACTCCTTGAGGACAAGGGCTGCTTCTGATATATATCCAACCTCTGGCATGTATTAGTTGCTTTATTTATGCTTATTATATGAAAGTTGGCTGATTGATTAAGCCTTGAACATAGAATTCCCTTAATAAATAAATATCCCTTGAATGTATTTAAGCATATCCCTAACTGGCAGACATCAAAAGAGTCCACCGCAAGGATACTTTGAATAGATAGTCACTATTCACTTAGCACTATTAAAAGCAGATCTTTGGACTTGAAGCTGTTAAAAAAAAAAAAGAAAGAAAGAAAGAAAAGAAAAACTTGGAGTCCACCAAGACCTACTTGGACTCATAGATCCTCATTCATAATAGATGAAAAACGGACCCAGAGAGATCAAATAACCTGCCCAAAGGCAGGTTTTGAACCATTTTGAACCCTGGACCTTTAAGTGAAAATTCAGTACTCTTTTCAATATACATATTGAACTGTTTCTTGCTAATTCAATTAAATAGAAAAATGTAACTGACTTTACCAAAATTTTACTTTTATAACTTTTTAGGAATATACCCATACATAAATACAAGACAGGCCTTACATGGAAGAAAAGCCCTAGTGTGGAATCAGAAGTGCCAGGAAGGTCATTAACCTATGTCAAATTTCCCCAAGTAGCTAGCTGACCCCCCCCAACTTCCACTGGTAAAACTTCCTTAAACTGAAGGATTTGATCCCAGATAAAATCAGACATGATGCTAAATCCTGAGGATGTAAAGGGAAGACAAATACACAGTTCTTGTGTCAAGGCAAACACTTTCTTTTTTAATTATTTATTTATTTTGAATTTTGCAATTCTCCCCCTAATCTTGGTTCCTTCCCGATGCCCCCAATAGAAGGCGGTCTTTTAGTCTTTACATTGTTTCCATGGTATTCATTGATCTAAGTTGAATGTGATGAGAGAGAAATCATCTCCTTAAGTAAGAAAAATAAAGTATAAGAGCAAAATTACATAACAAGATAACAGGTTTTTTTTAAATTAAAGGAATAATCTTTGGTATTCGTTCAAGCTCCACAATTCTTTCCTCTGGATACAGATGGCATTCTCCATCGCAGATACCCCAAAAATTGTACTTGATTGTTGCATTAATGGAATGAGCAAGTCCATTAAGGATGATCATCACCCCCATGTTTCTGTTAGGGTATACAGTGTTCTTCTGGTTTTGCTCATCTCACTCAGCATCAGTTCATGCAAATCCCTCCAGGCTTCCCTGAATTTTCATCCCTCCTGGTTTCTAATAGAACAATAGTGCTCCATCACATATATAAATATTTATATTTATATATGTATACCACATTTTGTTAAGCCATTCCCCAATTGATGGACATTCACTCGATGTCCAATTCTTTGCCACCACAAATAGGGCTACTATGAATATTTTTGTACAAGTGATGAAGGCAAACATGTTCTAATGGGAGCCAACATACAAACAACTATGCATAAAACAAGATGCATACAGTGTAACTAGAAAGTAATCTAAGAGAGGAGGCACTGGTGATGTGGGGACATAGAGAAGGGAATGGAATCCGGTAATGAACCCTGCAAAATGTGGGATTTGATCAGAATTTCAGATTCTTTCACAAGGTCAGATTTTGCCTGAAAGTTATAAGGAGAGACTTAGGGTCATTAAGCCTTTGAAAGATAGGAAAGGTCCACATTAATCTGTTTTACTGTATTTACACATGCCTGTATGTGTTTTTCTCTTTATAGCCTTAATTGTACTTGCCCTCATTCTCCCTTTAGAACAAGGGTAAAAATCTTTTTTTAATATCATGGGACCTTTCAAATATAATGTTTTAAAATCCATAAAATAAAATATATAGAAATATAAAGGAAAGCAATCATTTTGAAATAGAATTATAAAAATAGTTTCAAACAAATTCAGAGTCTAAAAGTTAAGAAGTCTTGCCTTAGACTACAAATTTCCCAGGAGCAGAAAATCTTCATTCCTTTTCAGTCCTCTAAGACCCGTGGAACAAAACTCAGAACAAGTAAGGCCCTGTGACAGGAACTGGCTGACAGATTATATCATTATAAGACAAAGACAGGAGTCAAGACCAGGATTCTAATAGGAAATCCTGAGAAAATCAACACCTACACAATTATGCTACTAATAATAGTTTACACACCGATATAGTACTTTAAGGCTTTCAATTTCATTTCAATTCAGAAAATATGTATTAATTGCTTTACTCTATACAAGGCAATGAGGAATAACAGAAAGAACTGGACTCAGAGAGAGAGGCAGACCTCAACAGAATCTTGCCTCTGACACATAACTAGGTATGTGTGCTTTAGGCAAGTCCCTAAGTCTCTCAGTGTCTCCTTATAATCATCAAAGATCTAAATGGCTGAATATGCATGTGCCAGATTGCCCTGGTAGGAAGAGATTCTTCATGGAGAGCTCTTTAGTAAAATTATAATCCTGTCCAAAAATAAAAACAGTCCTTACCCTCAAGAAGCTCATTGAGGTGTCTATCATGGGTAAACATATAATACAACGTGCAGACATAAAGAATGAAAAAAGTTATTTGGGGAAAGAAGCATTAATAATTTTAGGTTTCAGGAAAGGCTTCCCTTAGCCCCTTCAGTCTAAGTCTGACCACATTACCCCTCTATTCAATCCAATGCAGTGACTCCCTGGGACTTCTAAGATGGAAATTAAAAAATAAATCCTCATTCTGCTTTGGAAGCCTTTCAAAACCTGACTCCTTTGGACTTTTCCAACCTCCTTACCCTTTATTCCGTTCCACAAAACACAATGATATTTGATAAAGACCATGACATCAGGAAAGATGATGCTATGACAAGCACATGAATTGAATTTGAGTGAGGGGGTGCTGTGCTAAGTCACCAGGATCACATTCTCCTCCAGAACCATCTGAGTCCAGTGGCCAGATTTGAATCAGGACAACTCAAGATGGTCCTAGAGGTGAGGCAATCAGGGTGAAGTGACTTGTCCAAGGTCACACAGCTAGTATCAAGTTTCTAAGACTGGATTTGAACTTCCATCCTCCTGACTCCAAGTCCAATGCTCTATCTTTTGTGCCATGCAGCTGCCCCTAATAGCTCTACATAACAACAAATAATAATAACAATAACAATATCATTTTCTGTCCCACTCTAAGATCTGCAAAAAACTTTACAAATATATCTCATTAAATCCTCACATTAACACGGGGAAGTAGGTGCTGTTGTTATCCTCTTTTACAGATGAAGAAGCTAAAACAGGCAGAGATTCAGTGACTTGCCCAGGATCACAGGGCTAGTAAGAGTTTGAAGATGTTTTTGAGCTCAAGTATTCCTGATGCAAGGTCCAGAACTCTATTCACTGCATATACCTAATTATTTCTGCATGACCTACCAGCTGGGTAACATAATGAATAGAGCACTGGTCTTGGAGTCAGAAGAACCTGAGTTCAAATGTAGCCTCAGACCCTTGACACTTAGTGGGTGGTCTTGGGCAAATCACTTCACCCTGATTGCTTCGCATCCAGGGTGATCTCCATTTATCCTGATTCATATCAAATTTGATCACTGGACCAGACATCTCTGGAGGAGAAAGTGAGGCTGGAGACTTAGCACAACTCCCCCCTCACTCGAATCCATTTCATTTACTTTCATGACATCATCTCTCTGATATCATGGTCTTCCAGAAGGAAGAACAAACACCCTCATCCACAGCTGTGATTCAGTGACTGGTTTCTTAGACATTCCTGGAAAAGGACTTTTCATCTCCTTTCTCAGTAGTTTCATCAATTGTCTTTTCCAGTCTTTTCCTCATGTCTGCAACTCTCTCTTCCCCCTCATCCACCCCGCCACTCCACAGCTTTCCTGGCTTCCTTTTAAAACTTAATTAAAATCCCATTTTTTTTCAAGAAGCCTATCTAAATCTTCATGCCTTTATCTGAGATAATTTCCAATTGATCCTGTCTCTATCTATGCTTAGAACAAGTCCCGGAACATAGTAGGTGCTTAATAAATGTTCAAATAAACTTGCTTGGGATGGTACTGGAACTAAGCACTGAAGAGAGGTCAAGAGAAAAAGAAATGGAATGAGGCCAGTTTGGGGGGGAAAAATGAATGTTTAAGGAAGAGTGATGTAAATCTTAGCACACCATCAAAAAAATAAGGTAAAGAAGGGCATCTTTTTTTTATTTCCCAGTTACATACAAAGATAGTTTTCAGCATTAATTTTTGTAAGATTTCCAATTCCAAATTTTTTTCCTCTCCTCCCTTCCTTTCCCTCCCCAAGGTTATACATGTACAAACATGTTAAACATATGTCCATATTAGTCATGTTGTGAAAGAATTAGAACAAAAGGGGAAAATCATGAGAAAGAAAATACAAAACAACAGCAAAAAATTTTTAAAGTGAAAATAGTATACTTTGATCTGCATTCAGACTCCATGATTCTTTCTCTGGATGAGGATGGCATTTTCCATCACAACTTAAAGCAGAAAAAAAAAGTTAGAGCAGAGCATCTTAATCTTTTCCCTGTCATAGAATCCTTTGGCAGTTGAGTAAAATCTATAACCTCTTTCTGAGAATAATGTTTTAAAATCCACAAAATAAAATATATAGGATTACAAAGAAAGTGAATTATATTGAAAAATAATTATAAAATAATTTAAAATATATATATTACATGCATGTGTAATATATAAAACCATATATATTTATACATGCATCTATATGTAAATGTATTTATGTAAGTAACAAAGTCACAGCCTCCAGGTAAAAATCCTTGTTATATGTATATATTTAGCACATGCATGCCATATATAAACACAAATATGTGTGTATAATACATGCATTTTGTGGCTATATATATGCATATACATATTATATGTGTTCCTATATGAATATATTTATATATTTAAATATATATATATATATATATATATATATATATATATAACAAAGTCACGGGTTAAAACTCCTTGATATGTGTATATAGTTGTATGTATTTATCATATATGTGTCATATATAAACACATAAATATGTATAAAATACCCACATAAATTTGTTTATGTATACATATACCTTTATATGTGTGTCTATGTATATAACAAGATGACATTCCCCAGGTTAAAAATCCTTTAGAGCCATATTGTAAAAAGTTTTCAATGCCAAATATATGACTTTATATTTTATCTTAAAAGAAAAAGAAGGGGGCATCTAGGTGGCACAGTGGATAGAGCACCATCCCTGGAGTCAAGAGTACCTAAGTTCAAATCCAGCCTCAGACACTTAATAATTACCTAGCTGTATGGCCTTGGGCAAGCCACTTAACCCCATTTGCCTTGCAAAAACCTTAAAAAAAAAAGAAAAAGAAAATAATTGAAACTTGAGGAGCAGGGATGTGACACAACTAGATCTATCTGCCAGTTTGGCAGCCACATGGATGATGGATTAGAGAAGGGAGAGAATGAAAACAGGAGCTTCAATTAGGAGGTTCTTGTAATAATAGTTCAAGTGAGAGGTAATAAGGGCTTAAATTAGGATGGTAACCATGGGAAAGAAGGGAATGGACATAAGTCATGTTTTATAAGTACCATTGTCAAGTCTTGACAATAGTTTGGATGTAGGACTTAAGGGAAAAGGAAGTGGTGAATGACTCCAGGCTGGCAAAACTGGATGACCAGAAGAGTAATTGTGTCCTCAATAGAAAAAGGGAAGGTAGAAAGAGGGATGAGTTCAGATTTGACTAGTTTAAAATGCCTGTTGGATATCTAGAGGATACAGACTTGGATTTTGCTCATAATAATCATGAGAGCTAAGCAATTCAAATTACAAAAATTAATGTTGAAAACTATCTTTATATGTAATTGGGAAAAATACTATTAAGATAAAAATAAAGATGCCCTTCTTTACCTTATCTTTTTGATAGTGTGCCCTTGATACAGATAAAGTAACAAAGACTCAAAGGTGTTGAAATAACTAGGCTCCTATAGCTGATAAGGACCCAAGCAGCATTCAAACTCAAGTCTTCTGATTCCAAGTCTGGGCTATTTCTATCATCCTGGCAGCAAGCTCAGGCAAAGAAAATCAATGGTCACTCAGTCTGCAAATAATCCCAGACTCATCAATCAATCAAATAATAAACATTTATTGAGTTCCTACTTTGTGGCAGGCACAAAAATAAGGCATATATAAGAAATAAAAGACAGTCCTGCCCTGAATCTAATGGGAGAAACAACATATATGCAAAGATATTCAAAGCCAACTATTTGCAGGATAAATAGAAAATAATTAAGAGAGGGAAAGCACTAGAATTAAGAGGGGGTTGAGGAAGTAAAGCATTAGTGGTCCTAGAATACAACTTTCATCATGTGTTGGGTTTTCCCTGTTTAAATTTTCCCAGCCTTTTTTTTTCCTTCCTACTGTGGTTCCCCAGTGCTACAGGATAAAATCCAACTTCAATCTAGCTAGATGCCTTCCCATATCAGATCTGACTATATCCTTCCAAGTTTATCTACCACAGCTTCCCAACATTCAGTCTCTGCTCCAATCAAATTATCTCTTTACTGTCATGACACACTAGCTACATCATGCTCTTTTCCATTAGCTTTTGCTCATACTGATTCCCTCCCCTAGAGACCCACCCCTTTTTCTTTATCCAATTCTTCAAGGGAACTTCAAAAGAACCACCTCTTCCATGAGTTTACTTTGACTAAGCTCAGCCCAGAATACTTTTTTCTATTAATTGCCACAAGTCTGTCTTTGATTCTCTCATTTCACAAATATCTCATCTCCACAAGAGAGCACAGGCTCTTAGCAAAAGTGACAAGTCAAACTTTGTATCCCCAAATCCCACTAGCACTTTCCTTGCTCTTCCCCACACACTCTTCTTCTGTTTCTAGTCCTCTTAGACACCCAGTGCTCTTCCATAATGAAAAGGAAGGAAACATTTGTTAGGTTGTATGAATCCTGAGAGTCATCAGGATGTTGTCTTACAAGTATCTCCTCCCAAGGTTTATACATCACACTTTTGTACTCTGATAATAATAATAATAAAGTAGTTCACGCGAAGTTCTTAATTGACTTATTTTGTTCCCCTGCTCTGGAACAATTGCATTTTTAAAGAGAATGATTTTGTCTTTCTTTGATCTCTTTGGCGTATAGGCTAAGTATTACATATTAAAATTATTTATAACAATTGTCAAAGCTGGAAATATTAGTCTAGTGTCAAAAAACTGAAAATTAAGGGAATGCCCCCATGAATTATTATAGAAAAAGGCAATGAAATATTGTTGTGCCATATGAGATGATGAGAGAGGACTTCAGGAAGAAAAAGGAAAATATGCATGAACTAATACAAGTAAAGCAAGTGGAACTAGAATAATTTATATAATCACAATAACACCATAAGGACAAAGAACTTTGAAGAATTTAAGAACTTTGATCATCGAAATGACCAATCCTGATTTCAAATGATCCAGGATGAAGAATGATATCCACCTCTTGACAAATGAGAAGGACTCAAGCTGAAGAATGAAGCAGACATTTTGGGACATGGTCAATGTGGGGATTTTTTTGCTTTCCTTTGAATATCTGTTAGGAGGATTTTAGTTCTCTTCTCCCACCCCAGAAGATAAAGGGAAAGAAAATACATGCTTCTTAATTTTTTCAGTTATTTTTCTTTAAAAAATAAAATAAAAATAGGGGCAGCTAGGCTGATAGCAGATAGAGCATCGGCCCTGAAGTCAGGAGTCCTGAGTTCAAATCCAGCCTCAGGCATTTAATAATTACTTAGCTGTGTGGCCTTGGGCAAGCCACTTGACCCCATTTGCCTTGCAAAAACCTAAAAAATAATTTTTAAAGAGAGGACAATCCTTAACCCAAAGGAATTAAATTCAAATGAGTCAAAAAAAATTTATAAAGGACAGAGACAAAGCTCTAACCCTCTAAGTTGCAGGGAAGGTACTAAATTTCATTGGTAGAAGGAATTTGCTCATTAAATAGTTCCCAATATTAAAGAAATCATAAGACTGGTCCCTATTCCTAAAAATCTAGTCTTTGTTACCAAGGTATTCACATTTTATTTAGACTAAAAGTGAAATTTTATATAATTTTTTTCTTTAGAATACATTTTAATAAGCACAGGTATGAATTAAGCCATCTTTCATTCAATATTCAACAAACATTTCTTTATATAATGCTTTTAAAATGGTTTAAAATTATATAAAACTTCTGAGGCTTTAAACTGAGGCACAGAAAGGTTAATGACTTTCCTCATATTTATACTGTAAGAGTCAGATGTGGGATTTGAACCCATATCATCCTGACTCCAGATTGCTATCATTTATTCATTAGAATGAAGCTTTAATGGTAGAATTCCAGGCATTGTATCATCTGGAAAGGAGAAATATTTTCATTAGGGTATTGCAGACCTGATGGTTCCTAAATCAGTAAAGGCTTGAAAAGTCAAGTCTTGATGCTTAACCAAACTGTAATCTCTCCAAGAAACAGGTCACCTTTGAATCCCCATTCATCTAACCTCTGGCTGGACCCATAGGAGACAATTAATAAAGACTTCTTAATTGAAATGGGGATAGCATTCAACCTGTGTTTTCATTGATACAGGGAATTCTTGTGAGAAAACTCCTACTATTTACCAATGTAGATGACATCTACTTTGCAAATTACGACCTTACCAAATCACTTGGGGTTCTTAAAAGTTGAGTAAAACTTGCTCCATCACACGGCCATCCTGTGTCAAAGATAAGACTTGAACCTAAGTATTCCAGCCTCCAAGACTCCTTTCTTGACTAGAAGATAATAACAAAGTATGAAATAAGTAAGAGAAATCTGGTAAGATCTTTGTGGGGGGGGGAAAAGAAAAATTCAAGGAGTAAAACTCAAAGAATGGAGAACAAAACTATGATCATAAAGTCAATAAACTATTATTAAGTTTATTAACTAGGCATACCTACTGAGTGCCAGACATTATGGTAAGCCCTTAGAGATACAAATAAAAAGAAGTCAGTCCTTGCCTTCACAGCTTACACAATATCCCAGAGTAGTACAATCAGGTGAGAAATGAGAAGTCTAGAGTGAAGACATTTAGAATTCATGGCCTCAGGAAAGCATATGAGAATGAATAGTGGTGAAATAGAGGGAACTCCTGAAATATTATAATATTTATTATAATTATATATCACATATAATCATAATACTTAATTCATTTAAATGAATTATGTTTCACACGTAATCATATATCACATAATTATATTTCACATATAATCATAATACTTAATTCATTTAAATGAATTAATTTCAATATAAATAATCACTTAAGCAAGTTGACTGGCTTGCAAGAAGTTCAGTGTTGTTTTTTAATAAAAATATTCTTTTTAGGTATTTGCAAGGCAAATGAGATTGCCCAAGGCCACACAGCTAGGTAATTAATAAGTGTCTAAGGCCGGATTTGAATTCAAGTACTCCTGACTCCAGGGCCAGTGCTCAAGGTCAGTGCTCTATCCACTGCGCCAACTAGCCACCCCTAATAAAAATATTTTTAAAAGAAAAAAATGCAAACTAAACAAAAAGCCTACAGGAGATACATTTGTACACACAGGACTTAACTCTGCCACAATTAGACTTGTGACATTTGGACAAGTCACTTCACTTTCCTAAACCTCAGTTTCCTCATCTGAAAAATGAAGAGGTCAAACTGCATGACCTCTGAGATCTCTTCCAATTCTGGACCTGTAATTCTATGTTCATATCATATCAGCCATAAAACAAAACATGCTCAAACAGAAGAGCACATAGTATGTTGAAGTACTTAGCAAGATGGTACCTAGGTGGCTCAGTGGATAGAGCACTGACATTGGAATCAGGAGAAAGGGAGTTCAAATCTAGCCTCAGACACTTAACCCTTACTAGCTATGTGACCTTGGGCAAGTCACTTAACCCTGATTGCCTCACATCAAGGGTTATCTCCAGTCATCTTGATTCATATCTGGTCACTGGACATGGCTGTGGAGGAGAAAGTGAGGCTGATGACTTAGCATAGCCCCCCACACACACTCAAACCCAATTTTTGTGCTTGTCATGGCATCACCTCCCCTGATGGCATGGTTTCTTCAAAAATTAAGGACAAAGGGGTGGCTAGGTGGTGTAGTGGATAAAGCACCAGCCCCGGAGTCAGGAGAACCTGGGTTCAAGTCCAGTCTCAGACACTTGATAATTGCTTAGCTGTGTGGCCTTGGGCAAGCTGCTTAACCCCATTTGCCTTACCAAAAAAACCTAAAAAAAAAATTAAGGACAAAGCATCATTAACATCTTCATCATCATCAAGATGGTACCAGATCTTTCAAATTGCCCTTAAAATGTGGACATTACCAAAGGAAAGGAGGAACAAGAGTCTAACCTTATCTAGACCTCTAAGAATACCAAAATAAGCATTTTCTCCTGCTAAAATAAAGTAGCTTAAAGAGAAGCTCAGTTCCCATCCATATTTTTCAAGAATCCAGAACAAGTCTGTCTCTCCTCCCCATTTTCTTTCCTCTCTGTCCCTCTTTCCCTCACATACCTCACCCTGGGAATAAGCCTCTTCTCCCAGGATATAATTAGGTTTTGCCATTAATTAGGCTAATTGACAGCAGGCATACTGCTGCCTGGTGCTAACAGTCCCTTCTTAAAATCAAGGTGTTTCTTTTTTTATGAGTCTTTTTAACTTGCACAGAAGGAAATAAGACTCATGGGAAAAAATTAGAGGAATGGATGGGACAAAAGTAGAGACTTAGGGGGAAGGGAGTGAACTTGATGTAAAAATATGTGAAAACAAAGAAAGACCATTAAAGTAAAAACTAAGTAAGTTAGTAACTAATAAGCACTATCAACAGACTAAGGTTCTAGTTCTAGCTCTGTCATTAATTTACTTGGTGACCTTGAGTAAGTCTCAAGAATTAGGACTATTTACTGATGCACTTCTAGGTCACATGAGCAAGGGAGAGATTAGATATTTTCTCTGTTTCATACAGTCTCTCAGACCTCTCCAAAATAGAAATTATGTGGGAAAACATAAAGCAATTTTTAACTGCCTCCATAATCTAGGACATCTGGAATCCAAGAAAAGGTTTAAAAGAAACAACTCATAAACTTACATTCACTGACTCTAAGCCCTTACAGCACCCTTCCTACACTTCCCATGTTACTGGCAGTAAGGCTGCACTAGCAGACCCAAGGACCCCACATACAGATTGGGGCTTGTAACAAATCTTATCCTAAGCCCCAGCAATTCCTTCTTTCTTTCCAGTGCCATGGCTCCAAATTGTGGAAGTTTATTTGGGCAGCATGACAGGAAGAAACTTTCCAGCATAAAAGCCTGCTAGAGAACACAATCCTGTATACCAGGGCTATAAAGCTTTGAATTTCTGGTGCCAGATATGATAACCCCAGAGCATCTGCATAGTAGCTTCCTTTACTGCCAGTGCCAGATCAGAGATCTGAAGAACAAAATGAACAGGAAAGACACCAGCAAAGGATATCAAATGTGTGGTAGAAGACTGTATAGCATTCCACTAAAGCTGAGGGTAAAAGCTCAGCATCCAGCTGGGACCTATTCTAATCACCCAAAAGTGCAGAAACTAAAGCTGATGAACTGTGAATTGCCCATAATGGAAGAAGGCTGAACACTTTGAGACTCAGCTTTCAAGGAAATCACCATCAAAACAGACAATCAGGAAATAAGTATGAAAAAATATGGGAAGGCAGAAGAGGGAAGATGTCCTGAGAATAAAAATTAACATCTTAGGAAGAAGAAAACTCAAAACCTTAGACATAAACAGATAAACAGAAACATTAACAAAAGAAGGAAATATGGTCTCCAGATCTAGTAAACAAGTTCATACATCTGTGAATAAATACTACAGAATAAAGGAAAATAATCCCACATTTAATGAGACAGAAAATCCTGTGGAATGTAAGAAGGACATGGAACCACAACATGTTGTTTCTAAATGGTTCAAAAGAGAAAAGAGAATATCGAGAGTAGAATTTATGACCTGCACAGCAAAAGTAATGGGCAGATTAGAAAAATCAGCAATGGCAATTCTTACCAAAGAAATAAAAGAGAACAGTAGACTGGAAATGTAAATATAATAGAAATGAAAGACAATGTAGAAGAACGGAAGCAAAAATAACTTTAAAATAAAATATACTCACTGTACAAGTAAAACATACTCATTTTGAAGAAAGATTATGATGATACGACAAAAAGGATTATAAGTCTGAGAAGAATATAAGACAAAAAAATAAACCTTAATTCCATGATTCAGGAAATAATAGAAGAGAATTTCTATTCTCTTTTACTCTGTGCCTGTAACTTCTGAACACAGAAAATGAACTACCAAATGAAAGAATTCACAGATCACCCCTCCAGGACAAAAAAAAAAAAATCAAGACTGCAAACTTCAAAACACATAAATGTTTTTAACATTAATGTTAAATTTAACAATTCAATTCAGAAACAGGATTTGCAGATCATCAGGAGAAATCTTTAAAGACAAAAGAAAAGAAATTGTATGGCTGCAAGACTTTTCTGCCAGCACTAACAATAAAACATAAGAGGGAAGAAACTTCTGTAAGTAGAGCAGGGTGATCTACCCTGAAATGCTGAGAATAAATCAAATCTTAATCATAAAGGGAAAAATAATAAAAGGTAAAACATTTTTAGAAAAAAATTAGAATTGAGATTATCTGCTTCATGAATATTCCAAAGAACAAAAATGCAGAAGTTAATAATACAATAACCAAGGACAATGAGAGCAGCATAGTGACAGAAGAAAGGCCAATAAGAATATTCTTTGTAAATGTACACAAGGAGAAAGTGATGAAGGCTGAAGTGCTGTGGAAGTAACAGTGAAGAGGCAGATCTAGGGCACTGTCTGCAGGTGAATGAGTGTGTTTGCTTGCTTGTTTGTTTTTTTACAAGTCTCAGTTTAACAGAAGGGGGAACATGAAAAGGGGGTAGAGTAGAAAGGAGTAGAAAGGACTGTGTGATGTGCTGAGATCAAATCTAGGGCTATCAATGAAGGGAGACCCTGTGTGGTCTCCAAAAGAGAAGACCTATAGGTGAAGAAGGGGAAGGATTGAAATCGAGTGAAAGGAAGGAGACCTTGCTTTGGTGGTGAGAAGAGTTGTGCTAATAAATGCTTTTATGGGTGGAGAGAGCATCTGTGTAGGGAGGAGGAAACTTCGTGATGGGGTGTGTATACTTTTCCTATCTTGACAAGATTTATGGGGGGAGTTAAAACTGGGAATAACTGGCACCTGGGGAAGTGGGAGAGATGGATCCAAGGAAAATATTTTGAGTCAAATGGCGGGGAGAAAATAGAAGATATAGATCTATGGTTGGCTGCATAATCAGGGACATTGTGGGAGAAGACTTTTATCATGTGATAATGTTCTCTTTGAGACCTGAAATAATAGATATTGTTCTGTGAGAAAAAAAAGAAAAATGGAAATCCATGAGCAAGTTCTACAAGGTAGAATATAACTTGAAAATATATTAGAGATAGAAGAAAATATAAAGCCAACTCATAACTTTAAATGTGAGTGGATTAAACAATAAAATAAAATGCAAAAGAATGGCACATTGGAAGAAATCAAAATCCTACAGACACATTTAAAAAAGAAACACATTTAAAAAAATAAAGACATATACAAAATAAATCTCAAAGGATGAGGGAAAAAATTTGCTGTGCATCAAGTGAATCCAGAACATCTGGAGTTGCAATTATACTGACAAAGTAAATACAAACTTTCAAAAATAAAGGAATAATATGTGCTGAACAGAACCATAGAAAACAAACAAATATCAGGAATAAATTGATATGCTTCAAATTCCTAAGAAGCAAATTTGCAAAGAATTATCTTTGCTACAAGAAGACAAAAACAATAATAAAATAGTGCCAGAAGAGCTCAATGTCACTCTCAGCTTTGGATAAGTCTAACAGGAAAAATAAAAGGGAAACCAAATTCCTGGAGAAACTAGAGTTAAAAGACTTATAGTATCTTCTAAAGGAGACAGCAAAAGAAAGTACATATTTCTCAACATTACAAAGAACTTTCACAAAAATTAACCATATAATGGGCCATAACAATATTTCAAATAAATATAAAAATTTGAGTTATTCTTTATAGACTATAATGCAATAGAATAGTAATTTCTTCAAGGACAATAAGCAAAAAATACAGAACAAAATAGAGGGTAAACAATGAAATGCTAAATAATTAATGTATCAAAGAACATATTATAGAAATAATAATTACATAAATGAAAATTACAATGACAAAATAGCATATAAAACTTCTAGGATGCAGTTAAAGTAATTTTCAAAGGAAAATCATATCCTAGAAAACATATGCATTTTAAAACAATTAGAAAACTAACAAATAAACAAACTTAAAATAAGCACAAAAGAGAAGATATTAAAAATTAGAGGGGAAATAGATAAATTAGAAATAAAAATCTATAGAAATGAGAAATAAAATAAAACCTAGATATTGGAGCCAAGACAGTGGAATGGAGGTAGGAATTCCAGAAGCTCTTCCTTAGATCATTCCAAATGCCTTCAAATTATGACTCTAACTGGAATCTTGAGTGACTGAACCCACAGAAAGACTGAGTAAAACAATGTTTTGTCCCAAGACAACTTGGAAGATCTGCAGGATCTAGGGTTGGAAAGAGCCACAAATGCAATTCAGGCTGCTGCTTCACTGCAGCTGAGCAAACCAGCTCCAGCCTTCCAGGAATAGCCTGTGGGGTGCCTGAGTCCCTGGGAACAGTAGGAGTAGTTTCCATACCTCTCAGCCCAGTGATTACCAAGGACAATTTGAAAGGTCAGTGGGAAAATTTTGCCACACCAGAGTGAGCATGGACCCCAGTGCAGCCCAGGTATCAGCATAGCCCCACCCCAGGAATGAGAAGCCAGCCTGGGGAGCCACCCAGCAGCTACTTCCAGAGTCTCAGTCCACAGATGGTAAAGGGGTAAAGGGTGTCTATTGAGATCTCTCCACTATCCCTGGGAGAGGACTCTGTTGTTCTGCCCAACTTCAGAACTAGATCGTAGTCTGGGACCCCAAATTGCCATAGCAGAGCAGGGACCATCCTCACAACTCCAGGGCAGAGGGAAATACTCGTGATCATACATAGACCAGAGCACAGGCCAGGGGAGCAGTCTGAGCCTCTCATAAGACCTTGAAGGAATTAAGGTCCCTGGGGAAGTGTCCCAAAAACACTCGAAATCTTGAGAAGTACATTAAAACCTGGTCATAGGCTGGGGAAATGAGTAAACAGCAGAAGAAAAAGAATCTGACCATGGATAATTACTTTGGTCCTGTGGAGGATCAAAATTCACACTCAGAAGATAACAAAGTCCCAATTTCTGTATCCAATGCCTCCAAGAATGATAGGAATTAGTCTCAGGCTATGTAAGAGCTCAAAAAAGATTTTGAAAATGAAGTAAGGGAGGTAGAGGAAAAGTTTAGAAGAGAAATGAGAGCAATGCAAGGAAATCATGAAAACCAAATCAGCGGCTTAGTCAAGGAGATACAAAAAAATACAAAAGGAAATAACATGTTAAAAATCAGTTTAGGTCAAATGGAAAATGCAGTCCAAAAGATCAGTGAGGAGAAGAATACCTTTAAAATCAGAATTGGCCAGATGTAAAAAGAAATTTTAAAAAAAGCTCTGTGAAGAAAATAACTCCTTCAAATGTAGAATGGAGCTAAGGGACATTGATGACTTTGTGAGAAATCAATAAACAATAAAAAAAAACCCAAAAGAAGAAAAACCAAGAAGAAAATGTGAAATAACTCACTGGAAAAACAACTGATCTGGAAAACAGTACATGATAGATAATTTAAAAATTATTTGGCTACATGAAAATCAGGAAAAATGCCTAGACTTTATTTTAAAAGAAACTCTCCAGGAAAATTTCCCTGATATCCTAGATGCCGAGGAAAAAATAGAAATTGAGAGAATACACTGATCACCTCCTGAAAGAGATCCCCCCCCCCAGGAAAAAAACCTCCCAAGAATATTATGGCCAAATTCCAGAACTCTCAAGTCAAAAAGGAAATATTACAAGCAGCCAGAATATTGTGGTGCTATAGTCAGGATTCCAGAGGATTTAGCAGCATCTACATTAAGGGCTCATAAGCCTTGGAATATGATGTTCTGGAAGGCAAAAGAGCTTGGATTACAACTGAGAATCAACTACCCAGCAAAACTAAACATCCTCTTTCAGGGGAAAATATGGACATTCAATGAAATAGGTAACTTTCAGATTTTCCTCTTAAAATGACCAGAGCTGAACAGAAAGTTTGATCTTCAAGTACGGGACTCAGGTGAAGCATAGAGAGGGTAGACAGGAAGGGGAAATTATGAGGGATTTAATGATGTTTAACCACTTGTATTCCTTCATGGGAAGATGATACTGATAATTCATATGAACTTTCTCATTTACTAGAGCAGTTAGAAGGAGCATATATAGACAAGGCACAGGAGGCAACTGAATGGGAAGGTATAATTATTATAAAAATGGAGTCAATGGGTGAGAAAGGAATGTACTGGAAAAAAGGGAAAGGAAAGATAGAACGGACTAAGCTATTTCCCATAAAAGAGTCAAGAAAAATATTTTGTAATAGGATAGAAAGGGGGGAATGAGTAAGTCTTCATTCTCATCGAAAATGGCTCGGAAAGGAAACTATTCACACTCAAAAGGGTATGAAAATCTATCTTACCCTAGAGTAAAAAGGAGAGGAAAGGGATGGGAGATGGGTGTGTAGGTAATGGAAGAGAGGGAAGACCACAGGAGAGGGTAGTCAGATAAAACACACCTTTGAAGAGGGACAAAGTGAAGGGAGAGAAAGAATAGAATAAATGGGAGTGGAGAGGAATAGAATAGCAGGAAATACAGCTAGCAATAGCAACTGTGGGGAAGTAAAATATTGAAGCAACTTCTCTGAAGGACTTATGATAAAGAATGCAATCCATACTAGACATTGAACTGATGGTATCTGAACACAGATTAAAGTATATTTTTTTCTTTTTCTCTCACTTTATTTTTCCTGAAGTTTCTCTATCTTTGTATGTGTTTACTTGTATAAGACTATGATAGTAATATGAAATTAAATTTTAAATAATAAAATAAGTATACCATCATAAAAACCTGGTTCTTTGAAAATACCAATGAACTTGATAAACCCTTAGCTAATCTGACTAAAACGAAGGAAATCAAATCAAATCAATAAAACAGCAAATGATCAGGTATATTTAAATATTCACCTTAACAGAAGACCAGATAGATACCTTAAATAAATTAATCTCAGAAAAGGAAACAGATCCAACCTCCAAAGGGAAAAAACTCCTGACCCTGGTGGATTCACAAGAGAACTCTTAAAGAATAGTTCATACTTATACTTTGCATATTATTCTCAAAAATTGAGGGGGAAAGTACCCTACCAGAATTCTTTCATGAGATAAATGCAGACCTAATAACTAAACCAAAGAAAGATAAAAACAAAAAAGAAAATTATAGACAATATCATGATAACTATTCATTCAAAAGTTTTAAACAAAATCCTATCAAACAAACTACAGTAATTGATCCAAGCAAAGGATGCAAGGATGGTTCAACATGAGAAAACTAATTAAAATAATTATGTTAAATACCAATATATCCAGTACTGAGTTACCATCTCAATATATGCAGGAAAAACTTTTGATGAATATTCTTTTATGCTAAAAAATAATTACTGTGAAATGTAGACAAAGAGGGAATTTTTTTTAAATCATAAGACTCAAAAATCTAAAACTAAAAGCAAGTATCATATGCAATAGGGTACAATAAATACAAATTTCTACTGTATTCTACTCACTATTATTTGCTATGATTGTGGAAATGCTAGCAATAAGAGAAGAGAAGAAATTAAAGGAATAAAGATAAGTGGAAATTATGCTGTCTCTACTTGCAATATTATCCTGATTTTCTTGGAAAATATGATGATGATGATGATGATGATGATGATGATGATGATGATGATGATGTTTGTTCTTCATTCTCAAAGAAAACCATGACATCAGGGAGGTGATGCCATGACAAACACGAGAATAGCATTTGAGTGAGGGGGGCCTTGTGCTAAAGTTACCAACCTCACTTTCTCCTCCAGAGTCATCTAAGTCCAGTGGCCCGATATAATCAGGATGACTGGAGATGGCCCTGGAAGAGAAGCAATCAGGGTTAAGTGATTTGCCCAAGGTGACACTAGTAAGTGTCAAGTGTCTGAGGCTGGATTTGAACTCTTGTCCTCTTGACTCCAAGATCAGTGCTCTGTCCACTGCATCACCTAACTACTCCCTCACTAACAAGGGAGGGTATGCCCTGCCCAGCTTCATCCTGACCTCTACTGGAAAGCATATAATAAACATGTCTCCTATTGAGTCTAGCACACCACATTGAAGGGTGCTTGTCAGTGAGAGGAAGGAGACCAGAAGGGCAGGAGCAGCAGATTTCTCTAATCTCTTCCTTCTGGGGAGCCATCAGTGCAACAACTGGAAAAAGGTCAGAATTCAGGAATCCTCAGCTGTGCTCATGGGACCCTGATGATGAAGAGCTCACTAGTCCATCAAAGTCTCAAAGCATAGAAGGCCTGGGGCAAAGAAGGCTTATTTCCATGAATTTTCAAGGAGTCTGGGCAGTGAGTCAGGGTGAATTGGGATGGAGGCAAATGGTTTCTTTTCCCAATGATGCACCCACCCTTCAGTTGCTTCTCTTCTCCCCACTATCTTAATATTGCCCCCCCCAGAGCAGGAAGCATGCCCAGAGTAGATCATGACCCCAAGAAGATGATGGGGTCCCTCTCCCAGTATCCTCAGCCTTGGAAAATCCTAGAGAATCAATAAAGGTACTCAAGAACTAATAGTATCAGCAAAGTTGCAAGCTACAAAATAACATCTCAAAAATCAAAAACAATTCTATATAATAACAACAAAATACAAGAAGCAATAATGTAAAGGAAAATCTCATTCCAAATAGCTACAAAATAAATAAAATATCTGGAATTGACATACACAAAGACCACATCAATTCAATTACAAGGTACTCTTTGAAAAACAGAAAAATAACCAAAATAATATTAAATTATCATAGCTAGAACCTGCTAACATATTAAAAATGACAACTATTATGAAAATGAATCTATACTTTTAATTCTATATCAATAAAATTTCCAAGAAGATACATAGAGCTTAATAAAATAAAAACAAAATTCATTTAGAAAAACAAAAGATATAATATCATAAAGGAAATGGTGAAAAGTAGGGACAAAGGGGGAATCAGCATTTCCAGACCTCAAACTGAATTATAAAGTAACAATCACTGAAACCATCTCATATTTGTTAAAGAATAGAACAATATATCAATTGAACAGACTAGTCAAGAAAGAATAAGAAATGATAGAACTCAATGACCTAATACTTGATAAAGTGGAAAATATAAATTATCTAGGAAAAACACCTTGTTTGATTAAAAAACACTGGGAAAGTTGTCTGGCAGAACCAACATCTTAACCATATTTCAGATTATATTCTGAATGAATATCTGACCTCAATATTAAGGATTGTACTATAAAAAAATTTGAAGAGAAACAGATCATATATTTCTTATAGCTAATGGCTTGGAGATGTATTCTTAAACAAACAAGAAAGAAAGTCTATTACAAAAGATAAAATAACTGATAACTTGAAACTGAAAAACTTCCAGATGATAAAACTAATGCAACTAACATAAGGACAAGAAATAGAGTAGGAAAAATCTTTATATCAAATTTTTCTGATAAAAATTTTGTGTACAATATAAATAAATAATTACACACATGCACATACACACATAGACAAGTATGATTACTAGTCATTCCCAAGTAAATAAGTGTTGAGAGGAAAGAATTGCAAAGTATTCACACTGACATAAAAGAATGTGCCAAGATATTAATAATAAGGAAAATGTAAATCAAAACAACCTAAAGTTTTACCTCACACCCTATAAATCTGCAAAAATAACAATACAAAAAAAATCTCAAAAGTCAATGTTGGAGAGGTTGTGGAAGAATAGACACACTAATACAGTGTTAAAATGTGACATGGCCCAATCATTTGGGGAAAGCAATTTGAAATTATATTTAGAATGACTAAAATATCCATACCCTTTGATCCAGAGACTCTGTCACTGGATTTATATCCCAAGGAAGCTATCAATAAGAAAGTTCCCATATATTCCAAAATATTTATAGCAATACTTTTTTTTTTTTGCAAGGCAAATGGGGTTAAGTGGCTTGCCCAAGGCCACACAGCTGGGTAGTTAGTAAGTGTCTGAGGCCGGATTTGAACCCAGGGACTCCTGACTCCAGGGCCGGTGCTCTATCCACTGGGCCACCTAGCCACCCCTATAGCAATACTTTTGTGATAGCTAAGAATTAGAAACAAAGTAGATGCCCATTAGTTAAGAAATAGCTAAATATTGTCCATGAGCAAAATGAAATATTCCTGTGCTGTAAAAAAATGATGTGCATACAGAGAATCAAGGAAAAATTTAAATAAACTGATGCAGAGTGAAGTAAACAGAACAAAGAAATATTATACACAGTAGCTATAACATTTTAAGTAGAAAGAACAACTATATACCAACAAAATGAAAAGTAAATGAAACAAAATTATAAAGATCAAGCAAGACTTGAATGAAAAGCTATGAAAGGGGGGCAGCTAGGTGGCCCAGTGGATAGAGCACCGGCCCTGGAGTCAGGAGTCCCTGGGTTCAAATCCGGTCTCAGACACTTACTAACTACCCAGCTGTGTGGCCTTGGGCAAGCCACTTAACCCCATTTGCCTTGCAAAAAAAAAAAAACTAAAGAAAAGCTATGAAAGAACACTAGACCCTCTCTGCCCACTGAGACCCCTTCATGGAATTGAGAAGACCAGATGTATTGCACACTATAAATGTTTTCGCATTTTTTTCAGTACAAATCAGTGGAGGTGATTTTTTTTTGCTCTCTAAAAAATACTATATGTTACATGGAATAACTCTCTAAGAGGGGTGGAGGGAGATGGCTGAATAACTATAGTGATATAAGAAATAAAAGATAACAATTAACTTTGTTAAGAAAATAAGGAATTGTACACAGGTGAAATCAATGCCTTGAAGTTTTGTGAGTTAGTTCTTTCCCAAAAGACCCTTAAAAGTAAAACAGGATAAACACTTGTTAGGGATTCTGGGTCAGATAAAGAGCTTGGGAAGCTTAGAAGAATAAGAATATAATGGAAATAACACTGGATATCAGGAAACTAGTGTTCTAGTACTAGCTATACTCCTAACTAGCAATGTGATCTTGAGCAAATCCTCTTACCTTTTTAAGCCTCTCTTCACATCTACACGATAAGGGGATTGAGCTTTTTACCCTCTAACTGGCCCAATACTGCATGAATCTATGATAATACAAATAATACTTTACAAATTCATCCTTTCTTTTGTTAAAAGATCATTAAAATAAAGAGTTACTGTGATAAATTTAAAATAGGATTTGAATTTTAGGAAGTTGATTTAAACACATTTTTAGGAACAAAATTCTTATATAAAGCAAGGAATAACTGTAGATATAGGGAACTAGTTGAATATATCAGTGATAACTTATGTAGATGTAAATCAAGAGTTCTTAACATGGAGCTCAAGAACTTTTAAAAAATACATATTTATTATATTCCAATATTACTGGTTTCATTGATAATCATATGGCAGAATCCATAATTCAATAAAAAGTTAGATATCCCTGATGGAGAAGTATATATAACTTCATGGTTTACAAAGTACTGTCCTTATCCCATAAGCTGGATAGCTCCAATATTATACTATCTTTTTAAGGATGAAGAAATTGATGGGGTCGGCTAGGTGGCGCAGTGAATAGAGCACCGGCCCTGAGTCCGAAGTACCTGGGTTCAAATCCGACCTCAGACACTTAATAATCACCTAGCCGTATGGCCTTGGGCAAGCCACTTAACCCCACTGCCTTGGGAAAAAAAAAAAAAAAAAAGGATGAAGAAATTGAGAAGTGTGACTCACCCACAATCATGCAGGAAGTAAGGGTCAAAACTAGGACAGCAGGCAAGCCATTTGGCTCCAAATCCAATGTTTTTTCTACCATACCACGCTAATCTCATGAGTCTTGACATTTCATACCAGGCAGCTAGATGAGAAGCACCTGGACCTCAAACACTTAGAAGTTATGTGCACCTAAAAAAGTCACTTAACCTCGGCATGCCTCAGTTTCCTTACCTGTAAAATGGGGATAATAAAAGCACACACTTCTCAGGGTTGTTGTGAGAATCAAAAGAAATACAGTACACTTCCTTGCACATAGTAGGGGCTTAATAAAAATCTTCCCTTTTTCCTCTCCCCACTAAACTCTAACTTATATGTTCTTTGAAAGCAGATACCACATTTTCTTTCTTTTCATTTCCTTATACTTCAAAAGACAACAAATAGGTGCTTAACCAATGTCATTTTCATGATCTAATTTGAAGGAAGTAGATGAATCAGCATATTAGCCAAGGGGTCAATGACAAACATGCTTTGTATCATAGAGGAACATATATTTAGAGCTAATAGGTGCATTACAGACTATTGAGTCCAACCATCTCATTTGATAGATGAAGAAATTTAGGTACCCACCAGGTTAAGTGACTCACCCAAGGTCATACAGTTAGCAAATATTAGAAGCAGAATTTCAACTCACAGCTTCCTAACAAAGCCATTCACTCAACTCATTATTCTGCCTAATTTACTGAAAGAGAAGGAAATAGAAGCATCTTAAAATTTCCCCAGTGAGAGATTTGATTTGACATCATAGGGATATGACATATTAAAAGCATTTCTGCTCATGCAAAGCTCTGCTTTGGGATATTAATTTTTAACTTACATAGAATATCATATTTTAATTAGCAAACCTTATCTGCACATGGCAAACAAAAAACATTTCTCCCAGTAGGGATCAGTCTTCCTATTCATATTCCACAGAATGAAGGGATAGAGAGGAAGCTTAGTTTCCTTAGTAAGTGTAACTTACTTCAAGTTCTGAGAGCTAACCTTGGGAATTTTCATGTAGAAATAATTGAATGGTGGGGCGGCTAGGTGGCGTAGTGGATAGAGCACTGGCCTTGGAGTCAGGAGTACCTGAGTTCAAATCCGGCCTCAGACACTTAATAATTACCTAGCCGTGTGGCTTTGGGCAAGCCACTTAACCCCATTGCCTTGCAAAAACTAAAAAAAAAAAAAAATAATAATAATAATAATTGAATGGGGGCAGCTAGGTGATGCAGTGAATAGAGCACTGGCCCTGGAGTCAGGAGTACCTGAGTTCAGATCTGGCCTCAGACACTTAATTACCTAGCTGTGTGGCCTTGGACAAGCCACTTAACCCCATTTGCCTTGCAAAAAAAAAAAAAACCTGAAAAAAAAGAAAAAGAAAAAAAAGAATTTTAAAAAAAGAAAGAATTGAATGTGGGGTGGCTAGGTGGAGCAATGGATAGAGCACCAGCCCTGGAGTCAGGTGTACCTAAGTTCAAATCAGGCCTCAGACACTTAATAATTACCTAGCTGTGTGGCCTTGGGCAAGCCACTTAACCCCATTGCCTTACAAAAACCTAAAATAAATAAATAAAGATAGATAGATGATAGATAGATGGATGGATGGATGGAGAGAGAGATAATAGATAGATAGATAGATAGATAGAAATAATTAAATGAAAAATATTTATAGCAGCTTTTTTCATAATGGCAAAGAATTGGAAATTGAGGGGATGCCCATCAATTGGGGAATGGCTGAACAAATTGTGGTAATATGAATGTGATAGAACACTATTGTTCTATAAGAAATCATAAGGAATGGGACTTCAAAAATAACCTGGAAAGATTTGCATGAACTGATGCAGAGTGAAGTGAGAAGAACCAGAAGAATATTATACACAATAACAGCAACATTGGGTGATGATCAACTCTAATGAACTTGCACATTTCAGCAGTATTATAGTCAGAGACAATTCTAAAAGATTTGTGATAACAACATCCATATCCAGAGAAGGAACTGTGGAGGTTAAATGTGAACCAAAGCTTATTATCTTCAATTTTTAAAAGATATATTATGTCTTTTGTTCTCTCTAATTTTTTTTTCCAATTTGGATTTGATTATTCTTTCACATCATGAATACTATAGATCTATATTTAGTATGGTTATATATGTATAGCTTATATTAGATTTCTTTCTGTCAGGGGGGAGGAGAGGGAGGGAGAGAGAAAAATGAAAAACTCAAAACCTTGCAAAAAAAATGATTGGTGAAAACTACTATTGCATGTAGTTGGAAAAAATAAAATATTTAATTAAAAGGGGAAAATTGTATGTAATGAGTTTGTAGAAAACTTTCCTTACAACAACATATAAAGTAGGGATTATTTTTTCTCAATTATAGATGAAGAAACTAAAATTCTGAGATACTCTGACTATGGGTGTGTCTGCAAGCCTCAAGGCTCTCCCCACTCCAAAGTCTCCTCCATTCAAAATGATTTTCCTAAACCATAAGTTAGACCATGTCACTTCTCTACTCAATAAACTCCAGTGGGTCTCTACCGGGACCTGCAGAATTGACCTCTAAGACTGAATACAAAATTCTCTAACATAACCCACTCCTAACTTTTCTGTTTTCTTTCCTCCTTCCTTCCATGTACTTTTCAATCCAATGACACTGGACTCCTTGCTGTTCTACAAGCAAAACACAAAACATTCCATCTCTCTACTCCAAGTATTTTCTCTATCTGTCCCCCATCCCTGGAAAACCCTCCCTCCTTATCTCCACCTACTGGCTTCTAAGGCCTCCTTTTAAGTCCCAACTAAAATCCTGTTTTCTACAGAAAGCCTTTTTTTTTTTTAGGGGATTTTTTTTTGCAAGGCAAATGGCTTAAGTGG
This sequence comes from Macrotis lagotis, assembly GCF_037893015.1. Classification (NCBI taxonomy): domain Eukaryota; kingdom Metazoa; phylum Chordata; class Mammalia; order Peramelemorphia; family Peramelidae; genus Macrotis; species Macrotis lagotis. The sequence goes on along the minus strand of NC_133661.1, from coordinate 105,574,307 downwards.
CTTGCCCAAGGCCACACAGCTAAGTAGAAAGCCTTTTCTAATCCTTAATTCTAGTACCTTTCCTTTTTAAAAATGATTTCCTATTTATCCTGTATAAAGCTCATTTCTATACATTTGTGTTTGTTCCTATTTATATTTCTTATTTATCTTGTATATAGCTTGCTTATATACATTTTCTTTGTTCCTATTTATTTGTTTCTTATTTATCCTGTATAAACTTGTTTATTTAGATTTTGTTTGTTTGTTCCACCGTTGGATTGTAAACTCCTTGAGAGCAAGGATTTTCTCTTGTCTCTTTTTGTATCTCCAATGCTTAGCATAGTATATAAATAAAACCTAAATGCTATTCACTGACTGACTGACTGCCTGGGACCATTTCACCATTTATTTCATCAGCTCCCTGTCCTTGAAGCAAAGCCAGAGGGATCTCTGAGTTTGATATATTATTGCCAATGTACTATCCTTGCATCAGGTCAACAAATGATGTCACATCCCAGCTAACCAAAATTCCAATCGCTCAGAACTGCCTCCAAATTGTATTTTGTTCTCATATCAAGAGGATATCTGATTGTAATTTTTACCCATTGTTCCTGGCTCTGTTGTCTGGGACCAAGCAGAAAAAATCTAATCCATCCCTCTTCCTTCTACCAGCTCTTTAAATACTTCAAGTCAATTGCCCCCAAGTTATTTCTTCAGGCTAAAACATTCTTGGTTTCTTCAACTAATTCTCATAGGAATAATGAGTCCCCCTCTCAATCCTGGTGATATTCTTCTGGACACACTGCAGCTTATGCTAAAGCACACTTCAATCCTTCCTGGAATGTGCTGCCCAGAAGTGAATACAATACACTAGATGAGATCTGACCAGAGGAAAATGCAACAGAACCTTCACTTCCCTTGTACCTCCACATCATGAAGGTTAGGGGCATAGCACTCAGGTGATCTAGAAAATCTGCATAAAATTTTTTCACCCTCTCGTTGTACAAGAGAAACAGTCTTAATATTTTCTTTTTTTCTTTTATAGGGAATTTGCAATGCCTTACTCTAAAATTTGGGTTTATATTATATAATATATTGCATATATTTTATGCATCTGGATCATCTTCTGACCTTAATTTCTTGTCTGCAACTTCCAAAAAATTCCTAAAAGATTCCCATTTAATTTCTTTTGTTGACCTACAACATATTGAAAAGTAGGATAAGTAATGGGAAAGCTATCATGTAAAAGGAATAACTATAGTCACTTTCCTTCCCTTGTGCTGTTTCCTCATCTGCAAAATGGAACAAGTGAATTAGCCAATCTCTAAGGTCCCTGGCAAGTTCTAAAATTCTAATGGAGACTGTAGAATGAATACTCACTGAAGATCCTATTTCAATCTATGCATACTACTCTTAACTACTTACTGCTTTCCACTGTGGCTATGTAAACATAATGTTCAGTAAGTTTTTGTGGGCCAACAATGAGTTCACTATTTTTCTTGTCTTCATGGTGGAGTAGAATGACCAATAACTGTGTTACTAATGCTGCCTCAACCAATTACTCCTTCTATAACTTTGGGGAAGTCACTTGCCTTCAGTTAGCCTGGTTTTCTCATCTTTAAAATGAGAATATTAGATTCTTGTATGTGTTGTCAGTGAAATCTTTGAGATCATTCTCATAATAATAATTTTAAGTAAAGGTAGAGCCAAAATGGTAGAGTAGAGGCAGAGACTCTCACAAACTCTCCCTCAAATCATTCCAAATACCTTTAAATAATGATTCTAACCAAATTCTAGAGTGACAGAACCCACAAAAAGACTGAGTGAAACAATTTTCCAACCTAAGACAACTTACAGGATTAGTGGGAAGGGTCAGTTGCATTGGGGTGAGAGAAGAGTACAGGGTGGTGCAGGCTATGGAACAGGAAACCAGGTGACTGGGTCAGTAGCAGCCATGGTGGTCTCCAGACCTTTTGATCCAGGAATTGCCAGGGATAGCTTGAAATGTCAGCAGGATAACTCTGGCACATAGCAGTGACAGTGGAGCACAGTCCAATATAGGCCACAATAGCACAGACCTAACCCCAGTGGTCCAAGAGCAGGTCTCAGTAGCCACTGAATCAGCAGTGGCATCTGCTTCCAGAACTCTCAGTCCACAGACTTAAGTAAGAGGGTTGGAAGGAGATTGCAGAGGTATCTTTACTAAACCTGCAGCAGGACTCTGTGATTTTGCCCATACCCAGATCTGTATTGTAGTCTGAGGCCCCACTCCTAGGAAGTGAAGGAGTGATAATACAACAGAGCTTACTGCTGCAACAGAGCAGGAACCCTCCTCATAGTTCCAGGACAGAAAGGAGTGCTTGTGATTACCCTCAGAACAGAGCACAGGCAAGAAGAATAGTTATAACTGCTCATAAGATCTTGGAAGAATTGAAAATATCTCTGAAATATCTCTGAAAACAACTACAAAAACCCTCAAGTTTGGGACAGTGCATCTTCCACCCTGAAAGCAGGGTGACAATTGTCATATAGACAATTACTAATGTCATTTGGAAGATCAAAATACCCACTCAGAAGATAACATAGGCTCACAGAGGCTATATCAAAGCCTCCAAGAAAAATATCAATTGGGCTATGGAAGATCTCAAAAAGGATTATGAAAATCAAGTAAGGGAAATAGGGGGGAAATTTGGAAGAGAAATGAGAGGGTTGGGGAAAAAATCATGAAAAACTGAGTCAGCAACTTGGTGAAGGAGATCCAAAACAATACTGAATAAAATATCATCATAAAAACCAGGCTGGGTCAAATGGGAAAAGAGGTCCAAAAAGTTAATGAGGAGATGGATGCCTTAAAAACAGAATCGGTCAAATAGAAAAGGAGATACAAAAGCTCAATGAAAAAAATAATTTTTTAAAATATAGAATGGAGCAAAGGGAAGCTAATGACCTTGTGAGAAATCAAGAAACAATAAAACAAAATCTAAAGAATGAAATACCAGAAGAAAATGTGAAATATCTCATTGGAAAGACAACTGACCTAGAAAAACAGATCCAGGAGAGATATTAAAATTATTGAACTATCTGAAAGCCATGGCCTTAAAAAAGAGCCTAGACATCATTTTTCAAGAAATTATCCAGGGGAAAATTGTCCTGATATACTAGAAACAGAGGAAAAAATTAAAATTGAAAGAATCCATTGATCACCTCCTGAAAGAGATTCCAAAATTAAAACTCCCCAGGTATATTATAGCCAAATTTATGAGCTACCAAGTCAAGGAGAACATATTGCAAGTAGCCAGAAAGAAACAATTCAAATATCATGGAGTCATAGTCAAGATAAAACAAGATTTTGCAGCTTCTACATTAAAGGATCATAGGGCTTGGAATGTGATATTCCAGGAGGCAAAAGAGAATTATAACCAAGAATCAACAACCAGAAAACTCTTTCAAGGGAAAAGATGGTTATTCAATGAAATAGGAGACTTTCAAATTTTCCTGATGAAACAACCAGAGCTGAACAGAAAATTTGATCTTCAAATGCAAGACTCAAGGGAAGAACAAAAAGGTAAACACAAAAGGAAATCATAAAGGCTTATATTTCTGCATGGGAAGATGATACTGATAACCCATATGAACTTTCTCATTTATTAGGGTAGTTAAAAGGAGCATATATAGACAAGATACAAGAGTTGTATTTGAAGGGATAATATATTAAAAACAAAAAGTTAATGAGTGAGAGAGGAATGTATTGAGAGAAAGGGAAAGGGGAAGGTAGAATGGTTTAAATTATTTCATATAAGAGAGACAAGAAAAGGCTTTTGTAGTAGAGTGGAAGAAGTGGGGGAGGTGAGGGGGAATAAGTGAACCTTACTTTCATCAGAATTAACTCATAGAGGGAATAAAAAAATCTAACTTACCCTAGAAGAAAATAGGAGAGGTCAGTGATAGGAAGGGAAGATTATGGGATGGTGTAGTCAGATGCAAAACACTTTTGAGGAGAGAATGGATAAAAGGAGAGAAAGAATAGAATAAATGGGAGTGGGAGAATAGGATGGAGGGAAATATAATTAGCAATAGCAACTGTGGGAGGAAATATTGAAACTATTTTCTACAATAAAAACCTTATTTCTCAAACATAGCGAACTACATCAAATTTATTTAAAAAAAGCAATTCCTCAATTGATAAATGATCAAAAGATATGAACAGTTTTCAGATGTCCTAACTCACTATTGACAGGAGAAATGCCAGTTTGAACAATTCTTATAGGTAGTAGATTGACTAATAGGCAGAAACAGAAAATGACAAATATTGAAGATGTAGGAAAAATGAGACATTAATGCATTGATGGAGGAGTTGTAAAAGGATTCAAAAATTCTACAGAGTAACTTGGAACCAAAGGGCTATAAAACATGTCTACCCTTTTTCAACCTAGCAATACCACTACCAGGTGTATATTCCAGAGAGATGAAAAACAAGAAGGAAAAGGATCTATAGTAAAAGAATATTTATGGCAACTCTTTTCTGGTGACAAGGAACTGGAAATTGAAGGGATGCCCATCAGTTGGGAAAAGGTTAAATAAATTGTATGTGATTAAAATGAAATGTCATAAAAATGATGAACAAGATGCTCTCAGTAAAAAAAACTTGCAAGGGCAGATGATATGGGAAATTAATTATATACAAAATAACAGAAATATTGGATGATCAGCAGTGAATGACTTACCTTTTCTCAGTAATGCTATGACCCAAGAGAACTCTGAAGGACTTATGATAAAGAATACTATTTATCCCAAAGACAGAGTTGATAGTGTCTGAAAACAAGTTGAAGCATACTTTTTTAACTTTATTTTTCTTAGTGGCTTTTTTTGGGGGGGGTGGGTAGGGGTATATTGACTTTTATAACATGATGTTTTTTATAACATAATGTTTTTCTTGACTACAAATCTTTAACCTATATCAAATAACTTGCTTTATCAATGAGGAAGATTGGGATGTGAGGAGGGGAGAGAATTCAGAACTCAAGGTTTTAAAAGTGAATGTTGAAACTTGTTTTTTAATGAAAAATATATAGCATAAAATATATAGAATTACAAATGAAATCAATTATATTAAAAAACAATGACCAAAATATTTTTTAAAAATCGATTCTCAGGGCAGTTAGGCGGCACAGTGGATATAGCACCGGCCCTGGAGTCTGGAGTATCTGAGTTCAAATTTGACCTCAGACATTTAATAATCACCTAGCTCTGTGGCCTTGGGCAAGCCACTTAACCCCATTGCCTTGCAAAAAAAAATAAATTCTCAGGCCTTTGAAATCTCTCTACAACTCCATTAGTACTTGACAAACCATAGAATAAGAATCCTTTAACTGTTTCCTGAGGTCCCTTCCACATGAAAGCAAGGACCATGTCTTGAGGTAAAGAAGGTAAATAAAGACTCATAGGGAATTGACCTAGATAAGTTCTAGAATTCCATGTGACCTAGATTGCTCTATAATACAAAAGGGTTAATTTTCAGCGAATGCTCCATCTTCTATTCATCTCTAAAGCTCTCTTAGGAACTGAAAGTTCTTAGCTCCTTTTCAACTTCGTTAAAAGTATTATTAGGATATAGTAAACACAGGAACATTGCCATCTACTGACTAAAATTACCCATGCAACCCTATCAGGCAGATTGCATGAAGCAATCCAGTGTCTTACTAAAAAAATTCATCTGATTTGTATGACAATGCCCCGCATCCCATTTCCATGCATTTGAAGACCTGGGGAATTGATGAGTTCCTGAGGATCACCCATGTTCTTCCTCTTTCTTCAGAAAGTTCTTTCTCTTAGCAAGTATTGGGAGGAAATAAGGAAGCAAATAAAAAAATTCTAAAAAATTTTAACATGTAATTGAGAAAAATAAAATTAAAATTAGTACTAAAAAAAGAAAATTTTGAGTAATCTAGTAGCAAAAGTACATACAAAATAAAGAAAGCTTTATTATCACCTGAGTAGTTCTTCAAAAACCTCAGATGTCAGGCCACTTGAATTGTCCTGAGTCATAGGAAAATGACTACATTTTCAGCTGCTGGAAAGTGCAAAAAGAACTACAGAGGATTGTAGGACAAAGAGCACTATTCTAAAAGTCAGAAAATCATGGTTCTAGGCCAAGTTCTGCCAATAACTAGCTATGTGATGTTGGACAAGTCACCTACAACTCTGTACCTTCATTTTCATATCTGATAAATATGACTACTTATCACCTGCCCTATTTTACAAGGTGAAATATTCACAATGCATTTTTTAAACCATAGATAAAATGAATGCATAAAAAAGTAAAGTGATATTACAATTAAATGTCAAGGCAGCTAGGTGGCACAATGGATAGAGCACCACCCCTGCAGTCAGGAAGATATCACATACTTGACACTTACTAACTGATCCTAGGCAAGTCATAACTCCAATTGCCTAGCCAAAAAAAATTAGATGTGTATTACCTTCTTGTCTCTTCTTTCTTGCCTGTTCTTCTCATCCAGGTTATGACCCAGTCTTCAGTTCTTCCTTTAATTCAGTAGATGATTCTCATGTGTATCCCTCCTATTTTAATTTTTCCAAGGAGGGTTAGAACTGAAAATGGTACTGTTTCCCTACTGCCCTATTTACTTTGTCCAGCACAAAATGATTCATAGGAAAAATAGAATAAAAATCAGCTTTCAATTGAAAGGTGTAACCATGCCCTGACCCACCAGGTTCACAACAGAAGATGCTATGAGAACATTTCAAAAGAAAAGGAAGACACCAAGGTGAGAGAATTTGGAAAATAGATCAAAAGATCAACAACAAAAGATGTTGCTAAATGATTCTATAATGATGCAAAACTCCGGAACTATATCCATTTAGATAACGTCTCTTTAAAGTAGTCACCCTGAGAGGCTGTACGCTTATTCCAAAGAGGCTACCGTTACTCAGTACTCATTTGGAACTCCTCTTTGGGAACAACCTTCAGAGCCTGCAGCACATTCTTTTGAATCTCACCAATGGTAACAAATCTTCATCCCTGAGAACAAATTTAATTTTGTGGAAACTGCCACATCCTTTTGAGGGCACAACTGGAGAGCAAGCTGAATAAAACTATTTGAGTTAAAGGAAATGTCACTATCAAGTAATGCATTTCTTTTGTTGCTCATGAAAAAACCTATGAATAATAATAACAGATATCAGTTTCCTGGCTCTTTACAGTTATTATAATTTGAGCTTTAAATGTATTCTCTCATCCAATCCTCTAAACAATCCTTTTGATGATTGCAGGTGTTACAACTCTATTGAAAAAAATAGGGGTTTCCCCAAGTCACAACTAATGAGTGGAAATTCTAAGACTAGAAACAGGGTCTTTTGGAACTAGAACTCAGATGTTCTGGGACTAGAAGGTAGGTCCCTTAGAACTAGAACTCATATCTTCTGGGATTAGAACTCAGGTCTTCTGGAACTAGAATCTTGGTCTTCTGAGATATAACTCAGGTCTTCTGGCTCCAAATTCAAATTTCAAACATGATTTGGGCAATAGCTTTCCTGGAATAAGTTGCTTAGGAACCCAAGTTGCTGATTTTAGAGTCAATTATCTGGATGGATAACTTCTGGTCTGTCTATTTAGCAATGTTTTATTACACTAATCACCTTCCCAGAAAAGCATAGGGTTTTTTTTCCGTTTCGTTTTTTTTTTTTTGCAAGCCAATGGGGTTAAGTGGCTCACCCAAGGCCACGCAGCCAGGCAATTATTATGTGTCTGAGTCCTGATTTGAACTCAGGTACTCCTGACTCCAGAGCCGGTGCTCTATCCACTGAGCCATCTAGCTGCCCCAAAAGCATAGTTTTAAAAGTATACATTGAAAGGGTTGGACTAAATGCTAGCAAAGATCCTTTACAATTCTATCAAAAGATCTCATCATAATCACTTGATCATAATATTTATATATTGCTTTAAGGTTAACAATTTACATGTCCTCACAACAACCCTGTAAGGTAAGTGCTCCTATATTCTCATTTTACAGATAAGGAAACTGAGGTAGACAGATTTTTTTTAAGTGGTTTGCTCAGGGTCACAGAGATAGTTAAAATCCTGAACTGAGATTTGAACACCAGATCAGCACTCTAAACAGTGTACTCTAGCTGCCTTACTACTAACTGAATGTTCCTGGTTCAATCTTTTTCATATCTGAGTTTCAGTTTTCTATCTGTAAAGTGGAGATAATAATACTTACTTCACAGGGTCACTGTGAGAAAAGTAATCAAAGCATCTTGTAAGAGTGAATTATTATTTTTAATCATTATTATTCCAATATTATCACGCTAACATTCCACTGTTCTGTGAATCTACCATCCAGTGACAAATTTCCTCCACTTCTCTGAGGGAAGACATAAAGAGTAGATATTAAATCCATTTTCTCCAGTTATATCCACTTTGTGCTTCTGCAGAACCGTTCAAAGTGATCTAAGCCAGACAAAGACAGCAAAATCCAAACAAAATGCAAACTTGACTCTAGCTTACAAACCCCTATAGAGACTATAAGACAAAAATATAGCCACCGGCTTTAATTGCAACATTCAAGTTCTTTCCCAGCCTCCCCAGCACAGTTTATAGGCAGCTTAATTAAACACTAACCCAGTTCTCTGTCAGAATTCCCTAGAGGGAACCAGTTACAATTTTTTCCTATCATGGCATGTGGAAGCCCAGATCCTGCAGATTCTATCCTTCCAATGGAGAAGGCTGCCTGAATAAATGGCAAGCTCTTATGATGGTCTTAAAGAGGGGGAGATCATAGGGATGCTGACCTCTGAGTCATGGAGTTAGAACTGATGAACCTTTGGGAGGACCTTCTCAGCTGTGCCTTTAGCCTTGACCCTGCATCACCTAGACTCTTCCTTTCTGACCATTCATTCATTCATGTGTTCCTCTAGGCCAGCCAATAAATCTGACACTGGAGAAATAGCATTATCGTATTAGAATTGAAAGGTACTTCAAAGATTACACAGTCTAGGTCTCTCAATTTTTCAAGATCATACTGTGGAAATAGCCAGCATGGGCCTAGAACTCTGGTCTCCTGAATCCAAGTTCAGTGTTCTGATCCAAGGTCATCTCAATCTCTACTTCTTTTTATTAGTGGAGATTTGGCTAGCCTGTATTTGGGGGTTTTCTCATATGACTATGGCACAACTCATTTAAAGATGTATCTGTTAGATTGAGGTAGCTAGGTGAGATAGTGGATTGGGTATCAGGCCTGAAGTCAGGAAGACTGGAAGTCAGAAGGCTCAACTGGGGTCACCAAGAGTTAGATATAGCTGAAAACAATGGAACAGAGCTAAATAACAACAAAATCTAATAGACTAGATGTATTATGTGAATAGATTACATATTAAAATTGATGTATCTATTGGTCTGTGGCACCTCTTGTTTATTGCTCTTTTAGAGAGGTAATCTGATCTATCAAATTGAGGGCAGGTCATTGAAGTCAAGAAGACTTAGATTCAATGTATACTGAATAATAGTAGCAAACATTTACACAGTACTTACTATGTGGTCAGACACTTTACAATTACTATCTAATTTGAACCTCAAAACCCTATTTTACAGATAAAGAAAGTGAAGCAAATTGAGGTTAAATGACTTAGCTAGGGTCTCACACAACTAGTAAGAGTCTAAGGTCAAGATCTGAATTCAGGTCTTCCTGCCATTGTTCAATTGTATCTGACTCTTCATGACTATATTAGGGTTTTTTGGCAAAGATGGGAGAGTGGTTTGCCATTTCCCTCTCCATCTCATTTTACAGATGAAGAAACTGAGGCAAACAGGATTAAGTGACTTGACCAAGGTCACACAGCTAGTAAGTGTCTAAGGTCAAATTTGAACTCAGGAAGATGAGGTTTCTAGACTCCAGGCACAGAACTTTATCCATTGAGTCACCTAGCTGCCCTAACTTTACCCATGGTACCACCCAGTGTATGACCTTAGTAGGTAACTTAACCTCCCAATGCCCTTAAGTAACTCTTGAAGGCTCCAAGATACAAATGATTAGGCAATTTTTATGGATTGATGGATTTTTCTCACTCATAGATCCCTATGACACAGGTAGATAGCTGGTGGCACAAAGGATGCTAAACCTGGAATCAGGAAGTCCTGAGTTCAAATCCAGCTTCAGACACTTATTAGATGTGTTACTCTGAGCAAGTCATTTAACTTATGTTTGCCTAAATCCACTAGAGAAGGAAATGGCAAAACACTTTGCCAGGAAATCCCCATGGTCCATGGGGTCATAAAGAGCAGGGCACTCTAAACAACTGAACAAGAGGTATCTATATCAATGAAATAGATATCTAGATCTACTTCCCCACTATCCATTTCCTCCTCCCCCCAAAAAATTAAGATGGTAAAAGAACTGCAAATTTGTGACTCAGTGCCATTATTTTGTGTCCAGTTGGTAATATTTACCCAAGGTAGCTAGTGTGGACAAACTCACTATTTTCTTTTACCTCAGTGGTTATTTCCCAAATCCCAACTTTTTTTTCTTCCAGTTTACAAAATGATTTTGTTTACAAAAATCATGCTTGTTTTAAAATATAATCAACCATATCATTAGAATCATCAGTAAAAAGGATTTATCCTGGATTTCTTTACTCCTGGATTATTTACTAAAGAACAAGTAACAATGGTAGAATCTGAGTCTGTATAAGTGACAAAAAGCATGTATATATGAATTCTGACCATGTCACTTCTCTGTTTAAAAAACCTTCAATAACTCTTTATTGGCTCTAGGCAATCCTTCACATTTTGGCTCCAGTCTATCTTTTTAGGAGCACTGCAAATATTCTCTCCCTCAAACTGTTCTGGTTATCTTTCCTTTAATTTGGCACTTCATCTTCCAACTCAATACCTTTACATCAGGGCCAGCTAGGTGGTCCAGTGGATTGAGCACTGGCCTTGGAGTCAGGAAGTCAGGAGTTCAAATCTGATCTCAGTTACTTACTAGTTGTGTGACCTTGGGCAAGTCACTTAACCTTGATTGTCTCACGTCCAGGGCCATCTCCTGTCATCCTGATTCTGCAAGACCCCTGGATCCTGATGGCTTCAGAGGATAAAATGAGGCTGATGACTTAGCACAGCATCCCCTCAATCAAATTCAATTATGTGCTTGTCATGGCACCACCTCCCTGATGTCATGGTCCTCTCAGAGAAAGGACAAACATCATCATCACCTTTACTTCTACCCTAATTGAAATGCATTTCCTTTTCACACCTTTTAGAATTCCTCTCTTCCTTCAAAGCTCAGGTAATATAATTTCCTATAAGAAACCTTTCCTAATAACCTGCATTGTTAGTACTTGCTCCATTCCTCAAGATATCATATAATTACTAGTTTTATCTTTTATGTAGAATGTAAGCTCCTTGCAGGCAGGCAATGCTTCCCATTTTAACTTTGTATACCCCAGAAACTAGCAGTGTTTTTGCACATAAGTTGATTGAGCTGATTGTGTAGAATGGGATATATGGTTTGCAATGGGAGTATAAGAAAGGACAGTCTTTGGGGGTGGCTAGGTGGTGTAGTGCATAAAGCACCGGCCCTGGAGTCAGGAGTACCTGGGTTCAAATCTGGTCTCAGACATTTAATAATTACCTAGCTGTGTGCCCTTGGGCAAGCCACTTAACCCCATTTGCCTTGCAAAAACCTAAAAAGAAAGAAAAAAAAAGGACAGTCTTCAAAATAAGATGGGCATTTCCTCTTTTTGGTTCTACATAGGCTTCTTTCCCAATATTCCACACCATGGGTTCATTCAGTGTTTATTAAATACCTATGTGCATTTAATTAACATTTTGATATGGGATTTCTGGTGATACATGAGAGGTTAAACAGCAATAAGAGGGATTATATTATATGGAACCAAGTGATACTGGGGTTCAGATAAGGAACTAATCAGTTTTGGTTGAAAGAGTCAAGGCTAGAGGCACCATGGAAGAGGTGGGGACTTGTGCTGAACATTAAAGGATGGCTGGTAATTAGATAACTGGAGAAGAATAAAGGCAGAAATCTATGATTTCTTTGGTACAGGGCTCTCCCAGGTAAGGAAACAACCTCTACCAACACAGGGCAAGACTTTCTTTGCAACACAAGAAATTTTAAATTCCCAAGGGTTTTGTGAGGTTAAGTACATTGCCACAAAGCCAGAATATATCAATCATTACTCAAACCCAAGTCTTCCTGACTTCAAAGGCAACTTTTTTATCCGTTTACCCTAAGCCGGCTCTCCAAGCTCTATACCAGCTAATCTAGAGAGTTAGTGAGAAGACTGTGTCAAAGTATCGATTCAGAAATAAACATGTCACACTTAGGGACAGAGCCAACCACTGTCACTGGGACAACGGGAACTCACTGGATCAGATGGACTCAGCCATATCCATGAAGATACAAAATATTTTGATTTGAAAAACAAGCACTGTAGCCTCTAACTTCAAATAACCAGGTATAAGAAATACTTTTTAAATGAGAAGGGCTATTAGCATTCCCTTTACCACCTCAGTTTTTACCTCTTAAAGGTCTATCACTTGTACATGGTAAGCACAGGAGCTCCTTGAAGCAATCCAGTCATGAATCTGACATTGACTGAGGATCTACAATGCATAAAGTTATGTACTCAGCCCTAGGTGAGGTAGAAGGGGGATGGGGGAGGGGGGTACAAAGAGTATGTCAAATACAACTACTGGCCTCTTGAATCATATGATCACTAAGATTTTACAATCAAAGAAATTGTCCATTTCGTCCTCAATTTTTAAACCTATTTTCTAGAAATAGAAATTCTATCCTAGGCCAAGTTAAAGAGAGAAGGGGAAGAGGGCAGTCAGGAAGGAAGGAAGGAAGGAAGGAAGGAAGGAAGGAAGGAAGGAAGGAAGGAAAGAAGGAAGGAAGGAAGGAAGGAAGGAGGGAAGGAAGGAAGAAAGGAAGGAAAGAAAGAAGGAAGGAAGGAAGGAAGGAAGGAAGGAAGATCAAAAACAATAGCTCTGCAGAATCCCTACTTGGAAAGCATAACACTTCATCTCAGCTTGTTTTGTTTCACTATCCAATGGCTCCCCTTTGTGGGATCAGGAAATTAAGACCACTCTCTTGGCTAGGGATTACAACCTAATTATAAAAGAAATTTTTTTTCATTCTGTAAGTAAAGCATTCAGATACCAAATTATTGGGTTAACAGTTTCATTTTTCAAACCAACACCTGCTACTACCTCTAAATGAATGGGAGAAAGCTAATGAACTAGTGATGTAATAATTACTGATTACATTCCTTCATGAGCTTGTACCTATATTGATGTTGAGTATTGATGTACCTATATTGAGGCACAAATCTTGTTGACTTTGAGAAGTATTATTAAGGTCTGAGTTATCTGCAATGATTTCAATCTTTGGGGCAAAGACCCCACACTGATCTCTCTTCTCTTTGGCATCTCCCTGCCTTGTCAATGTAATTTCATTGTAAGGATAAATTGTGACTAAGAAACAAGCTCTCCTTTTGGGTTAGACCCCTGCTTATATCCAAAACCTTTCCTCTGACGAAATATTTTTATTATTTATATAAAACTGAGAAAGAACATCTCATATGAGCTATATTTTTGTCACCCAATCTTCCCTCTGAGGTCCTGCACATTATGGTTTTATTCTTGTCCTCAATCTTTATAGGTCCATCTTGCCCAGTTTATTTCTCATAGCCTGAAATGCCAAGCTGACGTAAGCATCTGGCAAGAAGCTCCGACAGGCAGCAACACCTGAACACTGTTTTCTTGGCTTGATCCAATTAAATCAAACTTCACTCTGAAGGTTTCCTTGTGAAGTGACAGGTTTAATAGCCTGCTGGACAAATATTGGAGTTACCGTTACACTTGAGTTACAGTCTGTTTTAAATTCAAAATCGGCTGCATCTCACTACTCTTGGATCCTGAGAGAGGAAAAGTTGAAAAGGATCACAGGCAGTTGAGTCTCCAAGGAAATGCTAAGGCCTTGAGTGAGAGAGGGTTGGGGGGGAGGGGGCATGTAACCGAAGAATAATACAATGAATATACTTCTGACCATTCATGCAGAAAATGGCTCTGGGACTGCAAAACCTGGACTTGAGAGAGCAATTTTGAAACAAGGCCATCTAACATTTGATCTTTGATGGATCAACAATTATAATGCCACTGTAAGACCTTTATCCTTTTCTTTCTTGGACTCATTTCAAACATAATTTAGGCTTGAGATGGTTTATACTTCTTCCATGCTATACAAGATGTTGAAGGCATTTGGGGCACTTAGTCCAAGTTAGGTCTATGCCATCACTTAGTCAATCATAGATCTACTTTATTGTCATTTCTCCTGATGGCTTGTACCCATACTACTCCTGCTCAGTCAATATGTCTTTTATTAGTGATTCCCTTTCAAATCCTCCAGCTTGGGGCGGCTAGGTGGCGTAGTGGATAAAGCATGGGCCTTGGAGTCAGGAGTACCTGGGTTCAAATCCGGGCTCAGACACTTAATGATTACCTAGCTGTGTGGCCTTGGGCAAGCCACTTAACCCCATTCGCCTTGCAAAAAAAAAATCCTCCAGCTCCCCCAAAGCAACTGTTTTAGGATATTACACTATTAGGGACAACACATTGAATTAATGACTAAATGAATGGTATTGGCCTGAGCTGAGCTTTCCTCCAAAGTGTCTCCCTAGCCCAAGACTTCACCATAGAGGCCTTCTTGGGAAGACCATATCAGAAAATAGTTTGGGTGAATTGGTAAGCAAATGGTACCACAGTGGGAAGGGAAGATGGGAAGTGAGAAAAAACAGAAGAGTACAGTCAGTCACAGTTTTGCTTTTTTTTATTCATTGATCATAAATATATCTTCATGAGCATTGCAGTTATCATGAAAAACATGCTAGCACCTGGAACCTGGAACCGGATCCTGTCAAAGAACAGTGATTGTTTCACAATGACCGGCCAGCACACAGGGGCTTCCTGTGGGCAACCCTGAACATATGTTTGGTTTTGAGGCACCTGTACTCATGGTGCAGCAGTTTCACTAGGCATATTCTCGACAATTTTTTTTAAAAAAGTGTTTTTCCAAGTGGCTATCAAAGAAGATTTTCAGTTCTTCTTGGAGTCAGAAAAAAGGGAGAAAGGGGAAGGAAAGAGGAAGTCAAAAGGTGTCAGGAATGTGCCATATTTACTTCATTCCCAAAAGCAAATTAAAAAAAAAAAATCAAGTGACGTTAGTGCTGTATAGAAATTGGGTTTGTTTCTCTGATGAGCCACTCCAGAGCTTCCTGTCGCCCCTGCTTCTGCAGTTCCTTCCCAATCACTTCCCTGCAGGTTTTGTGATAATTGTTGAGCCAGTCACACTGAAAAAAAAAAAAAAAAGACAGGAACAAATAGAAAAATTTATTCACTGCATATCCAATAAACAACTGAGCACCTACTATGGGCAATGGCTCTGAGTCTTAGGGCAGAAGAGATCAAAAAAGGTTCCCTAAAGAAAGGTAAGCCCATCACAAAAGGAAGGAGTTAAAAGAGTTAGCAAAGCGGAGAAGATAATGAATTCAAACCTGAGGAAAGTGCTGGGGAGAACAATAATTCAGAATAGCTTAACAAACTCCATATGGCACCTGCCTTCAACAAGCACATTATAATAATAATTTCTATAGTGCTTTGAGGTTTAAAAATATTTTATATATAAAATTTCATTTGATTCTCCCAATAATCATGTGAGATAGGTGCTATTATTATTGGGAATCAAGAAGACCTGAGTCCAAATCCATTCTCAGATCCTGTTGATGTTCTGATGTTGTGATGTCTTGACCTGTTTGTGAATGGCATTTAAGAGAGGCTGAGTTGCATAAAGTCATCAATCTCATTCTCTCTTCCAGAGTCATCAAAATCCCATGGCAAGACAAACTGGTAATGGCCCAGGATGCAATAAGTAAACTCAGGTGCCTTTGATGTCTATAGCATCTGCTTCAGTCACCTTCATGGCCACTGAACAAACTGTTCTCATTAGCCCATTCAACCAGGGTAAGTCTTCACATGTTTAGGGTATACAACATTCCCTTACTCACCAATGAATTTGAGGCCTATCAGTTATGCTGAACCTAGTTACCCCATCTGCCAAGATAGTTTTACCAAGATGTGGTCAGTTTGAATACTACATTTTTTTGTGGTCACAGGTGAGAAACTTCAGATAACTAAGGCTTGTATGACCCTAGGAAAGTTACTTAACACTTCCATTCCTCAGTTTCCCCATGTTTAAAATGGGGATAAAAATAATTCCCAACTTCTGGGTAGTTGTGAAGCTTAAAAAAATGAGATATTTTAATTTAAATGAGATTTAAATGATTTAAATTAAATTTAAATGAGATAGTATATTATTATTATCTGTAAAGGCACCAGGACCATGTTTTCTACACAAAATTATCCTTCATTCATGCAAGAAAGATGACTGGAACAACTTCTCTCCATCCCTTACTCCTCTCTCTTTGATTAAATGTCCTAATATTACTCTCCAAGTTGCATTCAAGACTTTCTCAAAAACTCCTTCATCCTGGATATCCACTCCAGCCCTGGGATGAGATGATACCCTCATCCCATCCCTTTCTTTTCAGCCTCCATTAAGTGTCATCTTCTTCAAGATCAAGGACTTTCCTTCCTTCTGTGAGTATTCACAAAGCTTCAAACAATGCTTGTCAGTTAATAAACACTTAATAAATTCTTGTTGACTGACTAATCTCTAGCTACAAAGCCCTAGACTAATTAGAGTCAAGTATACTGCTTCAGCAACATTCTCAGCAAAGGGTGACCCTAGTTTTGTGCCCTAGAGAAATCTCCTGGATATTAACCATTTGCCAAGACTTTTGACCACCTACTCTGCTTTATCCTCTGAGATCAAGGATCCTCTAGGTCAGGTCTTATCTGCTCAGTGTTTGTCATAGTTTTCATAGTCCTATATGTCTGTATGTCTGGACTTCAGTTGGTTCCATCCTCTGACCTTTCAAACCTACTTAACTCTTTTCATGCTTTCACTTGAGGATGTAGATGCTGGGCCTGTTGACTATGGTAACATCTGAGCATCTGATCCTTTAAGTGCTGCTCCAGGTTCTGGCCCCTTGCCTAGTGCTCCTATCCTGCTTATCAGTCCCCATGCTAAGATGACAAATTATTTTGATACATCTGGGCTTGACAAGTCATGCGGGTATATGTTCTGTACAAATAGGAGTACAACTATTAACAGCTTGTGTCCTCCTAAGCAGGTACAATAAAAGTCCTCAGTATTCCATTTTCTCTGAATATCACAAACCACAGGCTGTCATTTCTACATACATGGAGACAAAGGAAGCCTTAATATTCATTTGTCAGTGGCCCAGTGGACAAAAGGGAATCAGTGAATGTTCCCAGGAGTCATCTGGTCCAACCACCTCATTTTATAGGAGGAAACTAAACCTAAAAGGGCGGGGGGGGGAAGAAAGATTTCCCAAGACCATACAATGAGTCTATGATTCACCTTCACATTCCCAGCAATATGTTCCCCCTTTTACAATAACTTTAAACACCTGCCCCTGAATAATCTAAAATATTCATATTTGAAAAATGAAGATTTACTCCCTCAATTAAAAAATGGGAAGAGAAGAGAGTGAAAAAATATCCCCACTTGCAACTCCCAGTGCCCTTGGCCTTACCTCTTTCTGTGTCAGCAAATCAACATCTATCATTTTGGTCTGTATCGGAACCAATGTCAAGGGATCAAAGGTCAAGCTTCCTCGACTACTAAAATTATACTGTGAGGGAGAGGAAGGAAGGAAACAGCAACTTTTAATTCTTGAATACAGACTGCCACAATCATAATGTACTTTCAGGGAAACAACATCATGAGAATGCCTCAGCAGGCTCAGTTCAGATTAGATATGACCAAGAAGAAATGTATAATAAGCCAAATCCCATTTTCAGCGAGGATAATAATAATAATAATAATAGCTTTATATGTATTATTTCATTTGATCCTCACAACCACCTAGTATAACAGGTGGTATTATTGTCACCATTTTATAAGTAAAGAAACTGAGGCTGAGAGAAGAGTTAGGTGGCTTACTTAGC
Organism: Macrotis lagotis; assembly: GCF_037893015.1. Taxonomy (NCBI): domain Eukaryota; kingdom Metazoa; phylum Chordata; class Mammalia; order Peramelemorphia; family Peramelidae; genus Macrotis; species Macrotis lagotis. The sequence goes on along the minus strand of NC_133661.1, from coordinate 105,556,198 downwards.
ATTACACAGTCACAGCTAATGACTAAGAACATCTCCCTAATTACAAGTAAAGCATTTGAAGATGCTCTTTGGTTGACTGATCTCTACCCACAAAATTCTAGACTATCCTAGTAAATATGCAAGTTTCTGGTTTTGTTCCCTTAGAGAAATATAAACTAGACAATGTCTCTGAAGTTAGAGCACCTAGGGTCAAATCCAACACCTAATACTAACTACCATCTCCCCAGCCTCAGTTTTGTCAGCTATAAAATGGGAGGTTTGGATTAAGGGAATGCTTGGGCATCTAAGAACATATGTTCATTTTTGGAAATGAAGTCCTAATATCATATCTTGTGGTGAGAGATATTTCTTATAATTGCAATAGGGTAAGATGAAGGATAGTAGAGGAAGGAGGAGAGAATAAGGAGGCCACTTAAGGTCAAGACTATAAGCTTTAGTTCAGGAAGACTTTGTTAAGTTTAATTCTCCAAAAGGTAAATACGTAAAACCAACTGTACTTGTCCCTTACAAATCAAGTTTCTTAAATCAAAAGTATCCTTTTTTCCTTGTTTGGCAGGACCTTCAGGGGTGGATGCATTTCAAACAAACTTTCTCTTTTAGGGGTAAAAAGCTCCCAATCAGCTTGGACTCAGGAACAAGGGATTATAGAAATCTCTCTCTAGAATGTGACATTTTCCAGAAGAATCATCAAACTCCTAAGAGTGAGCGAGTATATATATAAATCTCTTTATAACACAAGTACTGGGGACAAAACAGACTAACTCCTGTCAGGCTTGGTCCTGGACAGTATGAATAAATATATCTGCAGTCACATGAAAACAAGTTTAACAGAACCATCACATGCCAGGCCTGCATTCACATACTTTAAAAAGCAGAGTCGAGTTTCTAGAATTTTACAAAAATGAAACTGAATCTGAAGAATGTCCTAAAAGGCCGCAAAATATCAAGGAAAACAGGAAGTTAAATTACTAAGATGCTCCCAGTCCAAAACACACCAAAAGACCTTGCCTTCTCTTCAGAATTCTAAAAGCATAAAAGATTTTAGAATTTTTTAAGGGCCCAAGGGGGTGGGGGTGGAGGTAGGGAGGGGGATAAGGGATAAAAGGGAACAGGAGCTATTTACAAGTAACCTCACCTTAGTCTTTGCTGAAACTACAAGTACAACATTCTCAATTCGGACTCCAAAAGATCCATCTTCATAATATCCAGGTTCTGCAGAGATACAAGATAATTAGCTGATGCTGATCTGCAGAATCAGCAATCTCTTACAGCACCCTACCCCCAGGCAAAGTCTATTCCAAGAGTTGTGAGGTCCACTTGAGAAAACAGAAATTAAAGTGTAACCCTATGATTCAATCATCTCTTCCAATAGCTAAGAAAGTGACTAGCGTTCATGACTATCATGCCCACCTTCCCCCATTCCCAACTTCTTAACCCAAGTATCAAACCAGTTTACTTATAAAGTGACCTCTGGAGAAGAAAGGGAAACTGCCCTTCTCTCTGCACTCACAAACAGCATTAACACAGAGGGAAATCTAATGGAGAGAGTCATACATCACCTACCATCAGTAACAATCATGCCAACCTCCAGTGGCTCATCAGAAAAAGTTTTATAACTGATGCCACAAGGACCTTCATGAACATTCAGGAAGCAGCCCACACCATGGCCTGTTCCATGCAGATAATCCAGGCCAGAGTCCCATAAGGCAGAACGAGCAAAGGAATCAAGAAGGTGACCTGAGAAATCAGAAGGAACCCCTTTACTATTGTATAATAGCATGTCACTATTGAGAGGCAATATGAGATTAGAAAGAATACTGAGCATGTTACAAAGACATCTAGTCTGGGTCTACTCCCTTATTAGCCATGTGATAAGTCATTTTTAACATCTCTAAAGTTCAATTTCCTAACCTATCAAAAAGAATACTATTTGCATAAAATATGACACTGGGTTTAAGAAAAATGTTTTATAAAGTTTAAAGTACTCTATAAACTAAGGTTATTTACTATGTATAAAACATAAGCATCATAATTTTGAAATCTAATCTTCCATCCTTCAAAACACTAATGATCAAGTAAAAACATAGCATCTCCAACTATTGAAAGTCTAGCTGTCATTCAAGGTTCATTTCAACTTATTTCAAACCCAGACTCATACTCCATAAAACTTTTTCTGATCCCCCATTTCAAAATGATCAGAGTTTCCATAGTACTTTGCATTTTTTCTTTGAACTTTTCTTGTTCTCCTTTATATTAAATATGTCCTTATATTCTCTTACTAAACTATAAACTCCATAAGCATAGGCATGATGTCTCATTGACTTCACCAGAACCTAGTACAACATAGTAGAGGTTTAATAAATGTTTGCTATGTGAACAAAAGAGGTAATGAGGGGCAGCTAGGTGGCACAGTGGATAGACCACTGGCCCTCGAGTCAGGAGTACCTGAGTTCAAATCTGGCCTCAGACACTTAATAATTACCTAGCTGTGTGGCCTTGGGCAAGTCACTTAACTCCACTGCCTTGCAAAAAAAACTAAAAAAAAAGATAATGAAAAGGAGAAACTAGAAATGCAATGAAGATCTCAGAATAAATATTGAAGCATACACTTCCCTCTTTATAGCAAGAGTTGGGGGACTACAATAAAAATGCTGTTATACATTTCTTGACATGGTCACTGTATCAGATATTTCAGCTTCATTTTTTCAATAAAAATGTTTTCAGATGTTTCTGTCATGAGGTAAGTAAGGTTTGGAGTGAGGACAGGGAGAAAGGGCAAGATAAGAAATAATGGTGATAGTAAGGCAAAATATGCCACTATAAAATGTATTTTTAAAATATTTGCTGCATTTTGGCTAATATGGAAATGATCCACATGATTACATATGTAGAATCTATAGCAAATCCCTTGCCTTCTCAAGGAAGGAGAAAAGGGAAGGAGAGAATTTGGAATTCAAAATTTTAAAAAATAAATGTTAAAAATTGTTGTTTATGGGGCAACTAGGTAAGGCAGTGGATAAAGCACCAGCCCTGAAGTCAGGAGTACCTGGATTCAAATCCAGTCTCAGACACTTAATAATTACCTAGTTGTGTGGCCTTGGGCAAGCCACTTAACCCCATTTGCCTTGCAAAAACCTAAAAAAAATTGTTATTTATATGTAATTGAGAAAATATTAAAACTATTTGCTGAATTGAATAGTGATTTAGAATTGGTTATAAAACAATAACTCTCATTTACAGAACTTAGCACTTTATGATTCCTAACTGCTTTCCCCCTCCTAAACCAGTGAATAAGGAGTTCCACCTCTTTTTCAGATGAGAAAACTAAGGCTCCCAGAAGTCAATCATGAATAGCTCTCTTTAAGTGACTGAATCCAAGTCTTCTGAATCCAAAATTATCCCTTTTACAAAGCTCTTATCTAATCCTCCCAACATCCCTAGAGGCAAGGTTGTATCTGTTAATCAAAGATTTCTTAAACAGTAAGAGCACCTTGCTAAGCACTGGCTAAGAAAGAAAACATATCCTCTTATCAGATGAAGGAAACGGGGACCATAAAGGTTAAGTGACTTGCTAAGCTCCCACAGCTACTCAGTGAGAATCAAGACTTGAACCCACTTAAGACTTTAGACTCAAAATCCAGTACCATTTCAGTGACACCATTCTGTCTCCATCACATCATATAATACATATAAACAACAATATAAAATAGTCACAACACTATTTTGCTTTCTGATTTCTTTTTTAGCCAAAGTACTTATTAACTTAGCATGGTACAATGGAAAGAGCTAAGACTCAGAGAAGTTAAGTGATTTGTCCAAGGTAATATAGAGGATCAGGACCAGACTTGAACTTAGGTCTTCTAGGTCTATGTTTAGTGCATCTTCCAATTAAGGGAGCACTTAAAACATGCTCCATGACATCCCTCTCCATTTGAATTTAGGAGAATTAATACTTGCTGGTACAGATCATTCTTTAATCTGTTTTACAATCCCACAAAAAAAAAAATCCTTCAATGACCAAGCTCAACAACAGGCACAATCAATTACCTTTAGTTCCAGTTGGGAAAATGGCAGCACTCACAGCTATGTGGCCCTTGAGGACATATGTGAAGCATTCCTGCAAAGCACAAAGTCTAGTAAGCAATGGGAGCCCAAGGTATCAGCTGTTGGAGAAATGAACAAGTTCCTTCTAATGAGAAAACTTCTTTCTGAGGAGAAAGAGCAAGCTCCAACCTGTTCTCTGGATTTGGACACATGATGTCATCCAGAAAACCACAAGAAAAAGGAAAAAAGGAGACCCACATCATCAAACTGATTTTCCAAAATCCCCTTAAAAATGAATTTATAAAAGAAATGCTCCAGAGAGATAATAAAAAGAGAAACACTTAATAGGTGTATTTCACTTTAATATTTTCACTTAAGTCTCATAATACTCTGAGATATAGAGGGCAGGTATGGTGAAATCACTTTATTAGATTAGCTTCAGCTCCCTTTTTGTAGAAACAAGATTAGAAACCAGATCATCCTTTTAAAAAAAATTTTAGTCATATCTTTTAATAATTACTTCATTTGTGAATATATCTAACTCTCCTTCCCTACTCCATCACCTAGATCTTATAATAAACAATTAGAGCTCAGACTGTCAACTAAATCCAAAAAGCATATATGCAACACTCCACACTTATAGAGCCCACCCACCTCTGCAAAAGATGAAGGTGCATTTTCTCATCTTTTCCCTGGGGCCAAGCTTGAACCCAAGTCTCCTATCAGTTCAATGATCTTTGCATGAGTTCCAAACAATGATGCCTCACTTTAGAAAGTCCCAAGACCTCAATGCTAAAGTCCAGTTCTTTTCCAAAGTACCAATTTTCCAAATGAAGCAGAGAAAAGGACTAGAGAAAAGTCAGCTCAAATGAACTGATGAATGAAATATACTTCTAAAATATTTAACTCAGTGCCTTAATAAATAATTGTTTCTCTTACTACCACTCCCCCTGCTCCTTGTATTTTATGAATCTAGGTTCTGGAGAATCCCTCCCTGCTTATTCACTTTGATCTAGAAAAGTACTCACTTTTGTAAAGATCCATACACATTGTTTCAGACATACAGTGTCTGTCTATAAATTATGAGATAGGACCCAGTCAAATAAGATGTATCTGAAATCTAAACCAAAGGAGTTTTCAAAATCAAACCTATTCTGCCAAAGAGATAAGAAAATGTAATTCCCTCCTTTCTTTACAGATAAAGTATTTTGAATGTGAACTATCATATATTGTCTTATCTTTTATTAATCTTTGTTATGAGGGAAGGTTGGATGAGTAGGAGAGAAATATATTCAGAAATGATTATAATATAAAAACAAAATTGTGCAAAAAAAGTCAGAAAATCTCAAGTCTCAATAAAAAAAACAGTACCCTCAGGAAACTGAGACCATCACTTGAAGGAACAATGTTCTCAGTGATTCAACATGTCAAGACTACCAGGCAGAAACAAAGTAGAGTCTTTGTCACCTTGACCTTAAGAAAGTACCTTTGAAATTTTGGCAAATGTTCTGGCCTTTAATAATCAATTAAATGATCTCATAAAGCTGGTAATCCTGACTCCATGGTAACGAGCTATTTCACTGACCTACATATAATTTTACTGATTTCCAGAATCCCTTTCATAAAGGTGATGCTCCTTGTTAAACAAAATGAAAAAAAAATCAACAGATTTTCAAATTCTTTGTCACTATATCCTGGAAAGCCTTACCTTTTCATATGCTGATGGGGTCCCAAAGTGCATAGTTCGTGTCACATCCGTTGTCCCATCCCTTTCCAAAAGGAAGGACAAAAACAAGTCTAAAATCAATCCAAGCCTTTGTTGCAAAGGAAAAGGAAGCACACTCTATCTACAAATGTACCCAGAGTGGGAATGTACTCAAAGGCAGTATCCTGAAGCAGATTTCCCAGTCCAGGATAAATCAACTGTTTGGTAGGAGATGCCACTAATGAGTAGCAAGCTTGCATCCTGTAGTAAGCAAAATGCAAATATGCCAGTTGGGACAGGCCAAGGTGAACAGGGACTAGAGATTCAATGCCTCAACCTAAAACATTCATGAAGGACAAACTCTGGACCCTTGATTACATTGTCATTCAGAGAATAAAAAATCAGGGATAAATGGGATCTGGGAAACATCATTTGGGTCCAGCTCTATACTTTATAAATGAGGACTATTAAGAGGAGAAAAATAATTTGCCCAAAGCCACACAATCAGTTAGCAGCAGTCCTAAAATAAGAACCAAGGCTTCCTGTTCCTCTCTCCCCACCCCAGCCCAAGTAAAAGTGCTAAGAACCTATTACCTATGCTATTACCTGAGCCAGCTCCACACCTTCAATCATAGCATATTATTACTAATAGTTAGTCCATTAACTCAACTGAAAAATTGTATTTTCTAAGTTAACGGGATAAAGGGTTGGTTTCTTAATTAAGTTTTCCATTATCATCAATCCCTGTTTCATTTGGGAATGAGGCATTAAAAGTTACTGCTCTGGGGTGTATCTCAAATCACTAGCAATTAGTCACACATACATATGCTCCTTAATTTTATACATATGCTTTTTTTCCCCTTTTCTCATATCCTCCCACATGAAAGTCAGCAAATTCTTTTCTAAGAGCCCAGCATGGAGGTCACTTGTGTAAATAACAGGTCTAAAGAATGAACTGTTTAGAGGTTCAGAAATATCTCTCCTCATTTCTTAAGGACTCTAGGTCAACTGTTGCCCATTGCTTATGGATTGGGCCAGAGAAGTTTCAAGTAGTTCCTAAAAGCTTGGTTGTTTATGAACATCAAATAGCTTCTTGCTGATGACTAATATTTCTACCAAATTGCCCTCTGTGGGAATGGAAAACACCAGGGTGATATTTCAAGGGAAAGGAATAAGTCATGGAAGTGACCCCATTGGGAAGAAATACAGACAAGAGAAAGTATTCAACTAGAGTTAGGTAACTGGATTATAAATTCCCCTAGCATTGACAGACTCAAATTTTCCAAGTCACTTACTTGTACTGGGCTCCTGAGTCTATAAGGTATACTTCATTCAGGGATAATTTTCTATCCGACTCTGGGACTGGCCTAAGAAAGTAAATAAAAGTTAATTATTCCAGCTATTCTTATCCTATCAACTGGAGAATCAACACCACTTCTCAACTGGACTATAATCATCCCAATGTGAGAGGTCATTACATCTTTGGATTACCAATAGGGTCATGTAAATTTCTGGCAACATTATATTTGCTCAGATATTTAGTGTTTGGAACTGAAATGTGTTGTGAGAGATCCCAAAGTCATATTCCAGATTGCACTTGCTTTGCCTTCAGCATCAGGAAAGACAAAATTCTAGATTTCTTGGTGTAGTTACATCTAGAAGTCACCCAACATTGCCCCTCCATATTGTCCATATCTGGTAGGTTAAGGATGATTTCTGGTAAGACCATCAACAGAGAGACTCATTGTTCTTAGTGACCCTTACCTTCTCAGCCCAGTGTTATCATACACACCTTCTCATTCCTCAACAGTTACACATTTTTCTTTCCAAGATCATAAGGCAAGCACTGTTCATTTTTCCAAGTCTAGAAACTTCTCTATGTATATGTGTTTTTTGTATGTTTCTATTGGTAAACAGTGGGATCATAGAATACATTCATAAAGTGGAACTGAGATAGAAACAGATTTGAAAAAAATTATCAGCATCCATTTCAGATTTATTTTTAGATTTTTTTTTCAAGGCAATGGGTTTAAGTGGCTTGCCCAAGGCCACACAGCTAGGTAATTATTAAGTGTCTGAGGTCGGATTTGAACCCAGGTACTCCTGACTCCAAGGCCAGTGCTCTATTCATTGCACCACCTAGCCACCCAGCATCCATTTTATTTGTCAATATCATTGCCACTAATATCACAAAAGTTGGAATGATACAGAATTCTAGTCATTGTTGTAGTCCTTTACAATTAAACATAATTTTCAGGTCATGTATCCTGGGAAAATGCACAGTATGAGCTGAATTTGGAAAAGAAATTGAGAAAATATGGAACTCAAAAGCTTGCAAAAGGATGAATACTGAAAAACTATCTCTGCAAATAACTGGAAAAATAAAATAAAAGCTTAGTTTTAAAAAAAAGAAAAGAAACTGAGTTGGTTTTTAAAAAGATTGTTCTTTGGTTTTGATTTAGAGTTGATAGAGAAGTAATTAAACTCTTACAGTTCATATCCTCACCAGGATACTGAGGCAAATCAATGGATCTAAAGAAAGTATTCTTTTAAATAATGATCAATGTACTGATGTGACATTATACTCTTTCGAAGAGAGTTGGAGGAAAAGATCCAGGATACCTATTGCAATCAACTATGAACTGACCTAGAAGCAGCTAGGTAGCTCAATGGATACAGTGTTGGGTCTGGTGTCAGGAATTCCTAATATCAATTCCAACTTCACTTACTAGCTATGTGACCCTGGGCAAGTCACTTAACCTCTATTTGCCTCAATCCACAGGAAGAAGACAAACCACTCAGTATCTTTGCCAAGAAAATCCCATGAAAAGTTAAACATCAATATACTGCCAGAGAGAGTTACTAGGTGAGTTGGCATTGCTTAAATTAATGATTTGTCTTTTCAAAGAAAGGATCATTTCTGTAGCTGACATATGTGAGGAGCAAGGGAAGGGAATAAGTATTTATTAAGCACCCAAAGACAAGATCCCTTGAAATTAATGTGCCAGCATTACTCTTCTTTTTTGGGGGGGGAGGGTTCATAGGTCCTTCAGTAAAGCTCCTGGATCCCTGTTCAACTCAGTATTTAAGAAAGAAAAACTGTTAAATTTTTCTAATCTGATCATCAAATCATAGAATGACTAGAACATACCTCAGAAGCCATCAAGTCCACCCCTCACTTGAAAGATAAGGAAATTGAGGCTCAGAGAGATGAAGTGAATTACCCAAGTTCACCCAGGTAGGATCAGAGATGGGTTTTGAATCTAAATCTCCTGGGTCCAGACTCAATGCCCATCCCATGCTACCATTTATAATCAGGGACTACAGGAATCAGGTTAAAAGGCAATGAATTTATCAGCCATCAAAAGAGCCTTCCCTCCCCTCTGAATGAGATGGGTGCAATGAGGGTATCATGTATTCCCCCTAATCTAATATGCTGGATGGAAATCTAACTTGAATGCTAACAGCCTCCCACAAAGTAACTTTTCTCCCCTGATTAGACTCCGCTATGGAAGCAGCAACAAGGCCACTGGAAGGCTCCTCCATATCCCTTACGAGTAGTGAATGATGGCGCCATGGGGTCCAGTGCTGGAAATAGTTGGAAAGCTGAGGTCCACAAAATCAGCCTGCTGCCTAAAACAGAAAATTTCTGTCAGTTCAAGTTGGCACTAACGAGAAACATAAATGCCCTTCAGACACTGACTTTTTTTTAAACCCTTCTCCTAGCTTATGTCCCACACAGTCTTCCAGATTCTCAGTCTGCCCATCCCAAAGCCAACAGGAGATCAGAGGATCAAAAAAACACTGAAATTTCTCACCTGCGAAATTCCTCTGCTTTGTCTGCTGCTGAGATCTCTGTCACGTTGCCTTTGGGAACCTGAAAAGAAAGTAGGAAATAAATCACCTGGAAAATTAAAGCTTAATTTAATTACCTTGCACACATAGGAAGAGGGACAAGCTAAGGTTTAATTCATTCTAAAATCTCATATTGTAGTTACAGCACTAAAATATACAGCTTATGCCCTCTTCAGTTCTGTGTGTGTGTGTGTGTGTGTGTGTGTGTGTGTGTATGATTTTTAAAGCACCTAATTTACTCAAATTGATTGAACTGAAATATATTTATGGTATGATGAAGAAAAGTTTTGCACAGAAAGCCAGGAAGCCTGAATTCTTTTTCTAATTCAATGCAAACTAGCTAATGACTATGACTGAATCACTCCCCAAACTCTGTAGGCCTCGGTTTCATCTGTAAAATATAAGGATTAGACTGCAGTTATGTCCCAAGTAGTGAGAATAATGAATCCTTTAAAATGACTGCATGTTTTTGAATTTCTCTATTCAAAAAAATAATCATGTAAAATATGGTAATTGGTTCCAGCCCAATGGAAATATGCAGCATAAATAATGCAGGCAGTTCAGAGGCTTCATTACTCTCACTAATCAGGGCCTAGCTTTAAATTAGAGGTTAACTGGTTTTTTGTGTCTTGGGCCCATTTAGAAGTTGAGTACCTTCTCAGAATAATGTTTTCAAATTAATATTTTAAAATGTATATATAGGATCACAAAGAAACTCAATTTACTTAATTTTTAATTATTTTTATTTATTTATTTATTTGTATTTTTACATTTGTTTTTGCCCAGTTACATGCAAAAGTAAGTTTCAACATTTACTTCCAAAACCTTGAGGAGCTCAATTTATGTCAAAATAGTTATCAAAAAAATGTTTAAAGTAAAGGATCTTAAGTCAAGAATTCCTCGAATTAAATCCTTAAGATCCTACCTTACCTGTTCCATTCTTAACTTTCACTAATGCATTTTTCTAAGAAATAAATAATACTAATTATTTATGTATTTATGTATACTGGGAAAATTCACAATATAGGTGAATAGTGATAGAATAGTGACCCTGGTTTGTAGTTGTCAGCAGAACACAAATTCTTATAGGTCCTACCAACTTGGAAAGACTTCAAAAGCATGGACTCAATGACAAACTACCATCTATAAATGAACCTAGCTAAATAGAGAGATGTTCATTTTGAGAAGGTTGATGCTTCTGGTCAAGGTAACTCATGAAACAGTCTACTAAAGGATAGAGAAGGTGTGATCTTCAACAGAAGAAGGCATGTTCACACCAATAAAATCTCAGCTCCTGAAAGTATCTAAAGTATATTCCTATGGGGTTTTATAGTTTTCAAAACACTCATATGTCCTGTTTCATTTAATTTTCAAAACAAGAAATCTTGAGGCAGGACAGAGATTAGTGTTCAAATACAGTTAGGGGAAAAAAGCTTAGGGGGTTTCTGGGGCTTATCCAAGGTCATAGGGCTAGTGAATGGGCAGTTCTCAGTCAGTAAGCACTGATTAAGCATGTACTTGGTTCCATATACTGGAGCTACAAAGAAGGGCAAAAACATAGGCCCTATTCTCAAGAAGCTCACATTCTCATTGCCAGGACTCAAATTCAGGTTTTCTTGCACCAAATCCAAGACTCTTTCCATGATCAATTAAGTACCTGCAATTTTAACTGCTACATGAAAGGACAGCTGGATTCAAAAGTGGATTATAAATAAAAAAGGTAGCAAACCAGCCTCCTGGGTTTCACATTGAAAGATAAATGGAAAGAAGGCTTCTATAAGGGCAAACACAATGGAATTTTGAATTTTCCAAGGCAGTTCCTTCTCAGATCAAAATCATATTTTCACTCCCTTAACTCTTATCCCACTTTCCCTTCTCTGAATTCCCTTAATGAAATATTCAAAGTGGAAGCAAATAATTCTTTTTTTGGTTAAGTCCCATCACCAGGACTAATCCTAGAAAGTACAACAAACAGGCGGGGTTCTGCCCGAGAATTAAACCCATGGTTTAGAAGACAGGAAGAGAATTCCAGATTCACAGATATTAAATACAGATTCATTATGGACTTTACAAAAATGTTACTGGGAAAAAAAAAGGACTAACCTCTTTTTCCAGCCAGTTAAAGAGCTCACAGAGGGCGACAGCATCTTTGATCTATACAAAGAATGATAAAAAACAGTTACATAGCTGATGCTGAGATTTAGAAACAGAGAAAGGAAAAACAGGAAATCCCAGATTTCCATGAGGCATCTTGGGCAACTAATGGACCACAAAGGAAGTATCCTCCTCTGAGAACATATCAGCAGTTCCACAAAATTCATGACTGAATAGGCAGAGCCCATTTCATTTTTCAGGGTTCTAGAGGAAGGAAGTAATAACAGTTCCAGAGGAAAGATATAATCAGAAAAGGGCCACTAAGACCTCATATTTCCCCTTCTTCCAAGTCATCTCTGTAACAACTGAGACACAAAGGGAAAAAAATCATTTCAGATACTGGACCAACATAAACACTGGAACACTAGGCAAGCTATCTAGTGAAACCATGATGACTCAGGGCTTAGGGTCAATATAGAATCTGCTAAACCAAAGAAGAAAGAGTCTCCATCAGGAGCTTAAAGATACATCATAAACCTTTACTCACATGGGCTCTCCTCATGCCTTCCGACTCGGTGAAATTCTTCACAGCCTTCGAGATGCATATTGGGGTATATGGCATGCAGCAGCGATGTTCCTACAGTAGAAAGCACCATTTGATTAGAACCCATCATGGTCATCTCTCTACTCATAGACCAAAAGGACACAAACCGTGACCTCTGGTGAGCACGACTGCTCTGAAGAACCACTTTTGTGAAGAACCCCTTGCCAAGGGCTGTAATTCTTGCCCTTTATAGTTACAAAAGGCTATTACTCTAGCAGTAAGAGGAGACACTAGTCTTTTGTTCATAATACAGGCAAGTGACTAGTCTTTTGTTCTTAAGACAAAAATAAGTAAAATAAAATGAGACACCAATAAGAAAGGCCATACCCAGTTAAGGACCCAGTTAATTGCTGTGGAAGCAATTCCTGTATTGTAAAAGACTGAAAAATATGATGTCTAAGGTTCCTTTCAATTCTGAGATATTCTCCTACAAGGAAAATCAGGAAAGAGGGAAGCATGGTGGAGAATATTCTATTAAAGATCAGAGACAGAATAAATTGTTGTGATTTTTGCCATCATAGAATCTCTGAATATATAGAAGAAGCAATATGGCATAATGAATATAGAATTGGCCTTAAAGTCAAGAAGACCTGGGTTCAAAACCTTCCTCTGACATATATCAGCTAAATGACACTGAACAAGGTAATTCTATAAGACTAGAAGTTGCAGTACATGGCTAAAAGGCATTAGTAGAAGGTATTCCATCAACTAGAAGTTCCTGTTACTCAAGAAATCATAGGTTCAGTCCCTAACTCCATCTATAAGATATTACAGACTAAACAGGGAGAAACCATGAGAAGTTTAAGAAACAGCTTATAGGTCCAGTACAAGAACATGGAAAGGTTACAATGAGAGACTTTAAATTTCCAAACATCTGCTGGATAGTACTCTTTTTCTGCCAAAAGCAGCAATAACAATTTCTTAACTTGCCTTATTGAAAATTTCTTACTTCAAAAGATAAAGGATCCAAGAAAGGGGAATCTGATTATAAATCTGATTTATAAAAGAAGAGATAGTGACTGGGATAGAAATGATAAGAATGTCAGGATTTATAAACTTTAGAGGAGTTTATGAGAGAAGATGAAAAGAAATATTATCTGTAGAGACCAATGAAATACATAAAATACTCACCAATTAACTTTGCTTTTCAAGATAAAGGAAAAGTAGGGAATGGGATGTATACAATAGTATTGTCCAATCCTATGCTCAGAGAAGGGATAGGTGCTCAGCTTCAGAGTAGATGGAAAAATGATAATTGGCAATGGCAAAAGAAGGGAGGTGGAGGGGGGTATTAATTCTTATTTGGCTTCTGTTTTCTTTGTCAAGAACAATGACCTTTGGATGGAGCAGAATAGAACAAAAGTAGACAAAAAGCAAGTTAATATCCAAGGTAAAATGTAAGGAAACAATTTAGCTGCTCTTAAATAATCTGGTCATGTGAACCAAATGAAATATTCTTCTGAGTTCTGGGTGAAAAAATCAATGCATATGACTGCTGAACCACTGAAATTAACAGATGAAAGTTCATGAAAAATAAACAAGGTATTACAGACCTAGAATATAGTCTTGATGTTCACAAATCAGAATAGAATCTGCAAACTAAAAGTTAATGAGTTAGACTGCAATTCCTTTGAAAATTCTAGGATATATCATTAAAGAGATGACAAGTTTCTGTTCGGGAATTCTCAAAGGAAGAATTTCAAACTGAGGGAATTGAGGGGATTAGGACAGCAAGTGATTAATTATGGGAATTGTGTGAACCACCCTGACTCCCTCCTGTGACTCAATTCTGGAGTTAGTTCCTTTTATATACAATTACAGATCTACTCAAAAATCTGTCTTATAAGAAAACTTTTTTCATTTGTAGGAACTGGGAGAAAATGTATTATATGGGGCGGCTAGGTGGCATAGTGGATAAAGCACCATCCTGGGAGTCAGGAGTAGCTTGGTTCAAATCCGGTCTCAGACATTTAATAATTACCTAGTTGTGTGGCCTTGGGCAAGCCTCTTAACCCCATTTGCCTTACAAAAACCTAAGAAAAAAATGTATTATATGCCTTAATGTGGAAAGGAAACCAGTTAGAACCCTTACTTAAAGACCTAGGTTGTACTGAAAAGAAACCTGGTCAGATCCAAACAATATATCTGGTATATCTCAAGCAATCCATATTTCTTACATATGTTGATGTGTGTGTATGTGTGTGTGTGTGTTTATAAAATATGAATACTGACCCCATACTGGTCAGTCAGCTATTATTTTATTATTTCCATATTCCTTTGAGTATTCATAGATGCTGGGGGAGGGGTTCTTTTCTGAGTTCAAGGAATTATACCTATTCACTCTCCCCTTCCCAGCTTAGAAAGTCCCTAATCTTTCCTCCAATTAGAAATCAGAATATCTAATGATGTAAATTGGTTAATTGTTTCCTTTTAATTAATTGCTCTTATTTGATTGTTTTTAATGATCAAAAGTCCATCTTTCCCTGTACTTGGGATTCAGTTCAAATACACTATGCAACTATTATGCTTTTCTTAATAAATCAATATGATCAAACTTTTGTTTCCTCAGTCATTTCATCTTTCATCCATCACAAAACTTTGTGGTTGGTTCAGTTGTTTCAGCCATTTCTGATTCTTCATGACCCCATTTGGGATTTTCTTGGCAAAGATACTAGAGTGGTTTGCCATCACTGCTCCAGTGTATTTTACAGATGAGGAAAATGAGGCAAACAGGGCTTGCCCAGGGACAGACAACTAGTTAGGTGTCTAAGGCCACATTTTAACTAAAGTCTTCCTGACTCTAGGTCCAGCACAATATCCATTGTTCCAGATAACTGCCCCCAAACTACTAGCAATTGCTAAAGATCACTCATAATAAGAGAAATACATTTTACCTCATACCCAGCAAATGGACAAAAATGAAAAAGTGATGGAAATAATTAACATTAGAATGACTGTGAAATAACCTGCTTACTACTATGAATTAATCCAACCACCCCAGAAAATTAAAATTATGCTTTAAATTTTTTCTAAGATATCCAAAACCTTTAAGCCAGAGATCCTAATGCTAAGTGTCTACCCAAGGGAAGGCAAGAACAAAGAAAAGCCCTATTTGTACCAAAATATCACCAGCAGCATTGGAGGAATGGGAGAGTGGTTAGTTGATCCCACTGAGGGGGGATAAAGGTGTACAGCAAAGAACTGGCAGTCAACAATCTAAGTGTCCATTGATTGGGAATGACTTAAATACATAGTATTTACAGAGAATGTAACTGAATATTACTGCACCCCAAGGAATTGTAAATATTAAGAATTTAGAAAAGTTTGGAAAGACACGTAAACTTTTACAGTAATACAAGAAGAACCAGAAAGCAATATACACAAATAAAACAACAAAGTAAACATAAAAGACAAAATGAAACTAGACACAATTTAATTATAATAATCAAGCTTGTCCCTGGACAAAAGTTGGGAAACTGTAGCTCTCCCTCCCTTTTTTGAGAGGAGATAAAGGATCACTGAGTATAGAATATTGCTTATATTATCAGCCATCATCAATGTGCAGGTAGCTTTTGCTAAACAATTTTTGGCTCCTTTTAAATCTTTGTTTTAAAAGGGATGACTTGTCGAACAAGAGGGATAGGAGAAGGGATATATTCAGAAATGAACATTATGTAACAAAATGCATGTGTATATGTATGTATATACACATGCATATATACTTATGTGAATGTGCATATATTTTTGTGGACATGCATTGTATACATACAAAAATGTATGCATGTATGTACAAGCTTAGTTAGCACAAAAAAGAAGCAATGATTACAATGAACCCAGCATAACTCCAAGAATAGGTCATGCCAAAAACAAATAAATAAACCAAAAAACCACAGGTCCTGCCAGACTAATATCATTTCCTTTTTTTGACAAGGCCACTAAACTGGTACACCAAGTTAATATATAACATAGTTTATCTAGGTTTTAGTAAAACATTTGACAAAATATCCAAGCTATTCTTATGGAAAAGATGGAAGAATGTGAGCTACATGACCATATAATCAAATAGATTCCAGACTCATTGAATGGATGAGGAATGAGGAATCACTGAAAGTTCGATGTCAGATTTAAAAGGCATTTCCAGTAAAGTGAGCCAGAGAACTGTCCATAAGCCTGAGTTGCTTAACATTTCTATCTATGACTGGGTTAAAAACATAGATAGCATTCTTTTCAAATCTTCAGTTAAAACAAATCTAGAAGAGGTAGTTAAAACATAAGATAAAAGTTAGGATCTTTTTGGTAAACTACAAAATTGGGCCAAACCTAATAAAATAAAATTTAGTGGGGATAAATGGAAACTTAAATTTGGATTTAAGAAATAGATATCAGAAGGAGAAGCATGGAGCCAGTCCATCTGAAAATAACCTGGAGTCTCAGTAGACTACAAATTCAATATACTTAATAGTGTGATATAGTAGACCAAAATAATAATAATAATAATAATAATAATAACAATGAGAAGAAGAAGAACAATTGTGTTCTTGGGCTGTATTGAGAGGCATAATTTCCAAGAATAAGAAGGTAAGCACTGGCCCTGGAGTCAGGAAGACATGAGTTCAAATCCAGCCTCAGACTTTAATACTTACTAACTGTGTGATGGGCAAGTCACTTAATCCCATTACTTTACAAAAAAAAGGAATAAAGGAGGTGATATTTCCTCTGTACTCTGCATTGGTCAAACCATGCCTAGACTCATGAGTCCAGTTCTAGGTAAGTTTAAGAAGGTTTAAGGACTTTAAAAAACTAGAGTGCACTCAGAGAAGTACAACCAGACTGGTGAAGGGACACATACTCTATGAAATAATCAATGATGAAACTGGGAGTGTTTAGCCTAGAGAAAAATAAGATAAAGGGAAACATAATTGCCTTCAAATCTTAAAAAGGTGGCATGTGGAAGAGGGAGTAGATTTATTCTACTTTGTCCCAGACTGAAAACTAAGAGAATGGAAGGGAATTACAGAAAAAGCAAGTTTAAGCTTGATGTAATTAAAAAAGAATCAAAACAGGCTTTCTCAGGAGATAGGAGATAGATAATTCTTTAAGACTTATATAGCATTTTGAATGATTAAAAAGAAACAATAGTTTTGATGGAAGTATAATGAATTGATATTTAAGAAACTTAGTTCTTGTTTTATTTATTTTTATTTTTAAATTTATTGTTTTAATTTATTTAATCTATTTTACTTTGGGTGATTAATAAAACAAAATAAATTATAAAATAAAAATAAAGAAAGAATCAGGTTTCTTGGCTGTCATTACACTTTCCACCAAAATAATTAGTTTTCAACAAATAATTGAATCTAAGCTAATTTTTATCTATGAAAATATTCAGCTCCCTTATGCATGCCACTACCATTCCTTGCCCAAGCAGGACAGGGAATACCTCTATTTAAAAAAAAATTTAATAGACATCAAATTTAAATTGTTATTCTTTTTTATTTTCATCAAACAGTAATTAACTTCAAGAGGAGAGTATCTAACATACTAGAGTGAAATTAAATATTTAGCTGCCACAGTAGGGGTCACTCTTACAAGAGGAAAAAATATTCTAAGGTTACAAAAGGGATCAAAAGTATAAGACATGCCACACCAAAAAAACTTTTTTAAGGGTGGGGGGGGGGAACTCCTTAGATCTAAGCAATAAAGGGTTTTCCCAAGGTTCCTCCTTCCACTACCACGCTGCTTTACAATATCCTGAGCCCATGAATCAGTTCTCTGCTTCATTTTGCTATTCCTTCTCATCCTTCTCCAAACCCCTGCCCTGGGTTATTTTCCTTCCATCAACTCCACTTACATTTCTATGCTGCTGAATACTACTAGAGGAAAGTACCTAATCACTGCAAATTTTTGTTTTCCAGTCTGACCTGGGCTCACTCCATTCCAATCACTCTTTCCTGATCAACTCTCTTGAATTCTGTTGATCAAAGAGATTGTTCTAAACCTCTTCTCAAGATATTGCTACTGTTCCTCACTCCCTCTCAAGCAAAGACTTTGGCTTCTCAAACTTCTATGAAAGGGGGACAGAGAGAAGAAAAAGGATAGTCCTTCATTAGCTCCTCTCAAACCTCCATTATAAATCAACTTAGTATTATTCCATATACTCTCCTCTGGCTCTAATCTCAAAGAATGAGACAATTCTCCTCCCACTACCAATCTCTTCATCTGTGTACTTGGTCTTATCCTCTGATTAAGTCTTCAACGTTTCTTTACCCACTAATGCCTTTTTAATCTGGTTTCAAATATGCCCAACTTTTCCCAACCTTAAAAAACTAATTTGACCTTACCATCCTCCTCAAAGTCTTATATCTTTTTTCCCTTTCACAGTCAAAATCCTAGGGGGAGGGGGGGGACTCAACACTGTGTGCCTCTGCTTTCTCACCTCCCATTCAATTCTTACCCCTTTGTAATCTTCCTTCTTTCCAAAATCTTTGATGATCTCTTTATTCATTAATCCAAATGGCTTTTTTTCATAGTTTTCTCATCTTTTTTAGATCTCTCAAAATTTGACAGTGTTGATCATGCCCTCCTTCTGAACAGTCTCTCCACTGGGTGTTTGTATTACTTGCTCTGTAATTTTCTTCCTGCCTGCTTCATCTTCTCAATCTCCTTTGCAGGATCAACATTCAAGTCTCACTTACCACCTCCCCATGAATGGGTATTCTCCAGGGATCCTCCCTGAGCACACTCCTTTCATCTTTCTAAGTTTCCTCTCAGTGACCTCATCAAGCTTCAAAGAGTCAATTATCATCGCTATGCAGATGACAATTTATAAATATATATATAATGTATGTATATATGAATATATGCATGTGTGCATATTTAAATATATGATAAATGTCTATTCATTTATTTCATTATTTAGCCCTCATCTCTCCCCAGAGCTCCTTCATTAACAACATTATGCTAGACAATAAGTTCTGGATGACCCATAGGCATCTGAAACTTGTTCTATTCAAAATGGAACTTGTTATCTTTTCCTCTAAACTCATTTCTCTTTCTAATGTCTCAATTTCTATCCTTCCAGTCCTTCTAATCACCTAAGTTTGCAAAGTTGGAGTTGTCTTCAAGTCTTTTATCCTCTCTCCTCTATATGCAACTGGTTGCCAAGGCCTCCCCTAGATTTTTCTCCCCCAGATCTTCTCTTTAGTTAAACCATATGGAATTTCATCACTTTTTACCCCGACTATTATAATACTTTTCTAGGTATTTTGATAACTGTATTGTAACATAGAGTTCAGCATTCACTCATTACTCAAGCTCTAATATTCTGCCAACTTAATCCACAAACAACATAGTCTTTGCTGACTCTGTCCTCTCCATGGTTCAATCACTCAGAAAACAGGGGCATGACATGTCCTTCCTCTGGACCCTGGTCCTTTTCAAAGGAAAAATTGTGCTTTTATCTTTCACTCTATTATCTTTGCAGAGTTTGTGGTATTTCCCTCTTCCTAGACAGATGTTCTTGCTGGGGGAAGTGGGAATAGGAGTTGTCATATGCCCAGCCTTCTAGGTTCTTCTTCCCCTTTCTCCTTTCTATCTGTTTCAAGAGAAATTGGGCAAAATCACCATTCTGATCTGACAGTAATTTCCAAAGAAACTGATGACTAGAGAGCAGGAGGAAAGAAACAATGGAGCTCAGTTCCAATAGGGGCTACTAGGGGTCAGGAACCTGAGCACAGTGGTATGACATGAAGAATGGATCTAGAACTGGGAATAAATGATACCCACCTTGGGAATGGCCTCGCTTACAGCATAGCTGGCTTTGTCACTGATCCACACCTTTTCTTTTGGGGAGAGACCAGTGCAGATGGTCTTGAGCTCAGTCAAAATGGATTTGTAAGGAAGCACTTGGACTTTGAACTCATCTGCCAAGCTGGAGTTAAACAGAAGATGCTCCTTCACGTCAGGTGCTTTGGTTCGGTCTCCATCAATAAAAAGCCTGAAGAGAGGTGGGGCCAGAATATAGAAAGAGGAAGACAAAGAAATAAGGAGAGGAAGAAAAAAGAACAACCATGAACCTCAAAGAGTCAACCCATCTACCGCACAGAGTTTAACATACCACTGTTATATGTGTATATATATATTATTGATTGTGGTTTAGGGGGCTTTATCTTCCTGACAATCAGAGAGAAGTCACAGATGGTTATATACAGCCAAAGGAAGCTGTTCCAAACAGGCAGTCACTCAGAGTCCAATAGGGCTGGCAGAGAGATAGTGAAGTGGAGAGAGAGGTCAGGTAACAATAGCTCCTTGGGGGAAAAGTGCTTTGCCCATTTTACCTAGTCATGTTTAGCATATCCCTAAACTGTGTTTATACAATCTAGTGCTAAGGCAAGCAGGGAAACAGGAAGGCTAGCCCTAGGAGGAAAATAGGAAAGAAAAGTGAGTAGTTATGTGTTGAATTCACCTGATTGTGTCTGTTCCAATGATAGCATAGGAAAAAAATACTGGGTTGTGCTCCACATCTGATCCCCGGAGATTGAACAACCCTGGAAAATAAAACAGAGGGGGCCCCATTACCTACCTAGCATGAGATATGAAACCAGGACCAGACCTGGGAAGAGAAAAGTGCTCAGGGACTGGAAGCCAAAGTCCATAGAAAAAATAAATGATAGGTCAAGAATGGCCTATACTCCATGTCAACACATTGTTGACTCATGGAAGTTTTCTTTCACCACACGATGGCGCCCAAACTTTGTCTCTAGCCAGAAAGTTCACAGACTCCCAAGTGAAGTAGAAATGAAGCTCTTGCAGGGAAATCCTGCCAAATAACTGACAAATTCAGCTAGAATGACTAACTCCCTTCCTTGTTCTACTTGGGGGTACCCTCACCCCTAGCTGCTTTCTGAAATCTGTTTGGTGGTATTCTCCAAGTCTATCAAGCTCACAACAGAAAGTACAAGAAGAACCCCCGCCCCAATAGGGTAGGATGGGAATCTCAGGAGAAGGATGAAGGGACAGAGAGAGAGAGAGAGAGAGAGAGAGAGAGAGAGAGAAGCTTCCTACTTGGTTCAATGAGGACATAAACAATCTCTAGGGAAAACAGAGAAACAAAGCTACATGCAAGTGAAGCCAAAAACAGGCCTTCCTGTAAGTTTCAATGAGTCCCAGTTAGAACTGCTTCTTTGAAAACAGTGAGTCACAGCTATTGTAGTATATGAATGAAATTAGAACTAAAAAGTGCCACCCAGAATTCTGTCATGGTACTAACCACTGGCAAAAATCTGCTTATCCTTCCCTGCCTTCTACCTATCCATACAGGCCACATCTTAACCTCAGTTCCCCTTTTATTAAATGAAGGGCATGGAAGAGGTGTTCTCCAAGATCCCTTTTCTACTCTATATTTTCAGATCCCTACATAATGAGGTTCAGTTCAGTTTTTCAGTTGTTCCTGATGCTTCATGACCCCATTTGGGGTTTTCTTGGCAGAGATACCACAGTAGTTTGCCATTTCCTTTGCCAAATCATTTTACAGATGAAGAAACTGAGGCCAACAGGGGTAAGTGACTTGCCCAGGGTCTTTTAGCAGTAAGTATATGAGATCAGATTTGAACTCGGGAAGAAAGTCTTTCTGACTCCAGGTTCAGCACTTTATCCACTGTGCCAGATTAAATGACCTTTGAGGTCCCTTCTAGCTTTTAACATAGGAAATTATGATCCTGTGGTAAGCCTACTTTGCACATTAGATTCATCTCAGAGAATTAAAGAATTCAATAATTGGAAGAGATTACACAGTCATATATTGATTAGTACAACTATAACATACCTAACAATCCAGACTCTCCATGAAGACCTCCAAGAAGAGCAATCTAAAACTCAGTCCATGCAACTTAGAGATGGCTCTGATAGGAAGTATCTTTTTTTTGCCTGTAACATCTTGCCTAAATTTACCTCTTTACAACTTATACCTATAAGAGTACTGTAATAAGACTAACAATTCTGAAGAATTTCTGAACTGCAAATACAAGTATATTCCAGAGATGGAGGTGGGGAAAGGGGAATTTCTCTTGAAATTAAGATTTAAAAAAGTAAGCCATCCTTCTTCTTGGCAGAGAACCAGAGAGAAAGTAAATAGACCTTATTAGATTGCTCCAAATCACAGTCTAGATTTTGCTAAGCACAGACACCAGAATTAGGCATAGGCAAAATCAGAGATGAAAATTTACAAAATTTCTATTACAACTTATAGATTTAGCCAGAGGTTTCTGTTTCCTGTGGGGAAAATTGCCTGAAACCAAGAGGAATGTTTTAACATCACCTACAAAGAGGATAGAGACTGATTTAGAACACTTAAGCCCAACCTTTTCATTTTTGGATCCTTCATTCAAGCAGTTTTTAATGTGCCCAATGTGACCAGCAGTAGGTAGGTATCATTCACCTGGTTATTCTTAGCCTCTAAATTGTAATATTAATCCTTCACTCAAGTCTCCCCTCACCATCCAATCTTAATAGACATCTCTTGTATGCATTTAGAACTGTAATTGAACCACTCTTCATTCCATAGCTTCTCAGTAAGTAAAATGATGTGAGCAAAGAGATTCCAGGGAACCTACAAAAAGATCAAGTTAACATACCCAAGCAGTGAAATGAGAGTACTCACATGCAATCTCATCCAGGGCAGTGACCACAAACCACACCACTTTTCTCTCTGCCATTTTCACTCGAAGGTCAGCAACCTTGTCCTTCCAGGCTACACCTAAAATAAACAAAATCTTAGACTTAAGGCCCATTCTTCTAGGAAATCTTCTCATAGGAGAAGTGCTGCCTTAGTCGAATATATTCTATTAGACTGTAAACTCTTCATGGGGGCACAGAGAAAGAGTGATATCAAATCCTTACAATTACACTGACATCCAATAAAATTTAAATTTTATAGAAAAGGGAGTTTTGGCCTAGAAAACAGGAAACATGGATTCTAGTTATCCCTTCCCTTTCTATTTGTGCAAACTTAGCCAAAGCAGCTGAGTTTTATGATACTGAGTCTATAAAATGGGGATAAAATCTGAAAGTCTTGAAAATCAGAAGATAAAATGAGGTCCTATTAACTATTAAAAATATGATTTATACTGAGAGCACTACTGATGATAGCAAATTGCAGGACTCTCAAGCAGATGTCACTGGGAGAAGGCTCAGGTAATAAAGACTTGGTGAAGCTTGGCAGGAGACATACTTTGCCACTTACTGTATGGTCATAGGCAAATCACTTAAAATATCTAAGCCTTAAAAATTAGGGCCCTCATAAACAACTAGAGAGAGACAAGACCATGGTGCTATGGAAAGAACACTATCTCTTTAGTCTGAAAACCTGGGTTCAAATCTCACCTGTAGCACTTCTATGGATGTGACTTTACACAAGTCAAGTAACCTCCCTATGTCTCAATTTCCTCATCTATGAAATTAAGGAGATTGGACAAGAGGTCTTCTGAAGTTCTTCCATGAAATTATCTCCCCCCCATTAGACTGTGAACTTTATTTATCTCTCTCCATTGGAGTGTGAGCCTCTCAAGGGCAGAGATTATCTTTTGCCTTTTGCTATATCCCCAACACTAAGCCATAGGAGCTTACTAAACATTTACTGACTACGAAGCCAAAGCTAAAGGAATGTTGCACTCAGAGAGAGGTGAAGTTATTATCATTGTTGTTGTTTATCCTTCATTTTCAGAGGACCAATTATACCATGATGTCTTGACTTGCATGTAAATTGGATTAAAGAAAGGCAGAGCCACACAAAGTCATCAGCCTCACTCTCTCTTCCAGAGTCATCCAATGGCAAGACAAAAGTCAGGATGATTGATAATGGCCCAGGATGCAGTGGATGACCTTGGAGTCTTTGATGTCTATCTAACCAAGCTCTAGGTTTCCCACAATGTATGCTTCAGCTATCTTCATGGCCACTAGAACAAAGTGTTCTCATTGACCCATTCCATCATGCTAAGCATAGCCTTCACATGCTTGTCATAGACATCCCCCTAATTCATCAACACATCTGAGGACTGTCATTTACCTCAACCTGGTAACAGAACATCTGCTGATGTATGACCATTGTGCATGGTTTTTGTGGCTATTGTGCATGCCTACTTAAATATGACATACAAACCAGCTATGGTGATCCTCCTCCAAGAGATCATAGGAGATTTGATTTCACATTAAAAGAGGTCTTAGAGGTCTTGTAATACAAACACATATTACAAATGAGGAAACTGAGACCTTTGAATCTATAGAGGCAAAAACCAATGAGTAGTGAAAATGACATGGACAGACTTATACTTTAGGAAAAAAACACCTGACCAGTGATGTGGAAGATGAATTGGAGAGGAGAGAGAAACGATGCAGTGAGAAACCGTTTTTAGAGAAACCTAACAATAGGACCTAAACTAGACACTGATACTTGAGAAAAGGAAATAGAAGCAAAAAACGTATAGAGGTAAAAAACAGAAGATTTAACTGATTAGTTGTGGTGTGATGGGAGAATCAGAAGTTAAAATTGACTCTGAAATTAAGAACATGATTGACTGGAAGAATGGTGGTACCTCATTGGAAATAAGGAAATATGGAAGGGAGAAAGAGTTCAAGGAAGAAGGATAATGAATTCAGTTTTGGATACACCTTATAAAGTTTGAGATGTCTATGGAATATCTAGTTAGATGTATCTAATAGGCAATTAGAGATGTAGTACTGGAGCTGAGGAAAGACGAAGACTGCACATATAGATATAGGAATTGTCTACTTAAAAGTGATATTAGACCTCATGTAAGTTGATGAGATGACTTAAAGGAAAAAAAGAAGACCCAGTACAAAGCCCAGGGATATAACCCTAAGAAAGAGTTGTGACATGAATGAAGAACCAACAAAGCAATGTAGATGTGGTCAGTCTGGTTAGGAAGAAAGCTGAAAATTCAAGAGGAGAAAATGATCAACAATGTTAAAGGCTGGAGAGAAGGCAAGAAGGTTGAGGCCTGAAAAAATGCCATCAGGTTTGGCAGTCAGGAAACAATTGGTAATTTTAGAGAGAGCAGTTTAAGATAAGTGTTGAATTTGGAAGTCTGACTACAAAGGGTAAAGGAGAGGAAAGGAAAGACAACCAGAATAGACTGCTTGCTCTAGGAGTTTGGCTATGATAGGGAAGAGCAATAATAGTTTGAGGAAGAAGTTGGTGAGTAACCACAATTAATAATTCCTGGTAAACTACTCTGTTACAATCATAATTCTATTCCAAATAGTTAGGTGCAGTCAGACGTTACAGTCATCTACACCTCCAAAAAGACTACAGAAAAAACAACAGTAACAACGCCCCAAGAACTCCTTTTCCAAAGCATGTCCTACTAGGTGCCAGCACTGGAGTTTGGAGTCTTTTTTGGCTCTGGAATGAAAGTCAACTTCTGGCATTTGTCACTATTTGCCAACAAAGTTCCCAGTACCCCCTCCTCACCCTCCTCTAAATCAAAGGACCAATGGTAAGAACCAATTCAAAACAATTCAAAGCATACAGGGAGAAAATGTCAACCTAACTTTGTATCACTAGGTTTGTATATCAAGGCCTAAGGAAAAGAATAAAATATCCTCCAAGGGTGAAGAAGAAGAAGCAATTGGAGGATTCCACCTCCCTGACAAAAGAATACTTTGAAGATCACCTCTGGAATGTTTTTTTAAACACTAAGCAGAAAACTGGTCTTCCATCCTGTCTTCCCAAGACCCCTTCTGGGCAGTGTGCCTAAATTCCATAAGCTAACCCTCTCCTTTTCAATTTCATAAGCTAAAATTCTCTCCCTTACAAATTGAGTCTCACTCCCTTGGTGCTTGATATCTGATAATCAAATTTTACCTACAAATTCATTAGTCATTATCCACTACCAACATTGACTGGCTGTGACAACTATCCCAACACACACATACACACACACACACACACACACACACACACACACAGCAAGAAAGTAAATGCCACTTTAAGAGGAGCAGGGGGGGAACTCAGCTCTGCTCCCATGAGTAAATAAATTAGAGGAGAAACAGTTAGCAACTCAGAACTGAAGAACATTGCCTTCAGAACAACAAGGAAGAAAAGAGCTATTCAAAAGAGTTTTGTAAGAATAAACCAAGCCTCATTAAATGGCATTACAAGCTGAATAGAACCATTACTTGAATCAAATGCCATATCATGCCAGGAGAAAGGAAAATCTCATGACAGTTCAAAGTTTATTGTAGGGATTTTTAAAAGGATAATGGAAAAGAGGGGAAAATGTGAAACAGGAAAATCCAAGCACTAACCTGTATAATTCACACCCAGAGTTAGGAGAGGTTTGCAGGGGCGCTGGGGACGATCTGTCCAGATCTTGTCAACAAGATTCTCTTTGACAGGAACAAGATGGTGACCTGCACCTCTCAGGACCTTGGCCATCTTTTTCCATTGATCTAGGGAAACCAAGTACAGTCATGAAAGCACATTAGAGCAGAGGCAGATTGAATTCTCTTCCCAAGGTATTCCAAAAGTCAATTCTTCTTCTACCCTTTCACTAAAACTAGAAATATAGGGACGGGGGGGAGGGGAGGAGAGAGGGAACCAACCACAAAGTCTTGATGAGACTCTACTTCTTTCCTCCATCATAAATTGTTTTCATTTAATCATATTCATAAGAATAAAAAGCCATTTTAAAAGGAAATCATAAGAATTAGGTTTTTGACAGTCTTCCTTTCCAGAGCTCAGATTCTTCATGAGCCAAGTGATTAGCTGATCTCTAAGGTTCAGAATTATAAAATTCTTCTGAAACACAAACCTACCATCCATTAATACAACTTCTGTCATCCTGTAACATCTTAGAAGGAAATCAAGATTCTAGCAGGTATTTTATTACCAAGGCTAGAAAAGATCATATTCACTAACCTGATGGAATGATCAAAGGGTCCACACCAACCCTGGATCCTTCAGGAAGTACACTCACCAACCAGTCCTCCTGAGTTGGTGTGTCCTTCAGACCTGGAGGGACAGACAAAAATAATTCATAATTGGTTAAAGATGGTCCTGTCACCTTAAAAAGAACCTAAATACCAGTGATCCTGTGGCAGGGTCCTAATCACTCTCCTCACTAAAAATGATTAGAATGCTTTAGGAAATGTGGACCTCAGTAAGTCAAAGAAGAAGATCATAAGATGGTTTTGAAAGAATTGAATTAGATAGATATGGAGCATAAGAGAATTCAGTCAAATGTCAACTCTTACCCCCATAACATCTCCCTTTCAAATACCAACCTTATTCTAAGGGAAATCCTTAGGAATAAATAGTATCAACCTTGTAAACTTAACAATCCTAATTTATCTACCCCCCCCCACAGACTGGAAGGAAGATGATAAGTTGAAGAATAGGGACCTATCAGAAACCAAAGTCCATCCACCATACTTGCTCACAAACAATGAGAAACTTCTGAATGGGATTATTTTTATCTGGAAAGAATTTTGGAAGGGGGGCACTGAAGAGTTAGGTTTTATACCTTAAAGGCATCATAGGTCCTGAACAGAAAAGAGACATTTTAAAAGCTGATAGAATTATAGAGGCCACCACAGACTTTTCTAATAACCAAGACAATCTGAGCCCAAGTGGCACCCTTAACAACTAAGATTCACATCTTTCTTGAGAACTGATAAAAGACTGTTCTAAGGAATGGGCTTCTTTTAAAAAAACTTGACTCCTCAATTTTAACACCTGAGTTTGTGCTTTATTCTTTGCTCTCCATCTCACCTCCCCTCCTTTTTTAAACTACCAAACTTATTAGCCAAGTTTCTCTTTGGGTCTTTAATTCACAAGGAAAAGTCATGTGATTTTCAGAAACAGAAACAAGAAATTTCTGTTTGAACAAACCCCAGGGAAACTCACACTCATTGGCTGGCCAAATCTAATCTATATGACTCTATCCCCAAACAGATTGAGTTAATTATGACAGAAGTCCAGGAGTCATTGTCCAGTCACTGAATTACCCTGACTTTTTACCTCAGAGTGTTTTACATTAGAATTTACTTTCCTCATTATTCTCCTCTAAGAAAAAAGAAATATCAAATCTTCCTAGTCTTTACTTTCCCAATCTTTTCCTAATTTCTATAGCCAGCATTACCTTTCCTTCAACCAGAGAGGCCTCTTTTCCCAATCCCATGTTCTCACTGTTAAGAGTTGAGGAAATCCTTAGCACTGATTTGCCTTCAATGACATCATATGAACTTTGAATTCATTACTCCCAGGGAAAGAAACCTTAGCACATCATACCTTTGCTTCTGATATTCCATGATCCTCCTAGGTTCTGTCACTTGATACAGAAGATTGAACCTATACTAGACAACTAATAATTGTCCTCAAGTCCTCAGTAAGTAAATGACAGATGACTGCCTGACCAGAAAACCTCCCTACTACCCTTTGTTGGGGGACACCACATCACTTCTTCACATTGAGAAGACCATCATGATACTGCAGATATAGTCATTGAGCATCTGATATTTTCTAGTCATCATTCCCAAATATCCAACACTTTCTAGCCTTTGTACCATTGTTAATGTTTTATCTATTCCTAGATTCTATCACCACCCTTATCTCTTACAATCAATATTTCCTATCTAACCTTTCAAACTTTTCAAATTCTACCTCAACCATAAAGACTTCCTGGTTGCTTCCAACTAAGAGTGATCCCTCTTACCCCTGGACATACATGGTATTTTATTTTGTACTTCTCTGGAGCACTTTTCATATTGATTTCACATTGGATATGTTTGATTTCCCTAAGAACAACAAGAGGATAGAGAACTTCTCCATAGACTTCACAATATGGCATCCTAAACAAAGTGATGAAAGGTCAGCAGTTGAATATGGTAATACGACCAAAGATCAAAAGAAAAAAGCTGATAGCACCCTAAGACTAAGGACTAGGAAGAAATTCTCAGTGTCTGGGTCACTACTTGATAAACCTCCTTCTTTGGCTGTCTCAGGGACAACAGTGACATTCCACTCGCCTCCTGCTGGGTCTAGGCAAGCATCCGGCAGCCCCTACCCACCCATCTTCATGAGAGTCCAATTGTTGTCCATTTGTTTGGCAGCTTGGAGAAAGTAGCGTCCATCAGTCCACATGGCTGCATGCTGCTCTGTGATGATGGCTGTACCTATGGCAGAGATGAGGGAGAAGCAAAAAGAAAAGAAACAATTCATCTCAAAATATCCACACTCTGGCTCAGAGATAATCCTGGAGCTGGAACTTACTTAACCCCAGAGTCATGTTATATAAAAAGAAAAATTAAACAGTACCATGAGGTCATTCAGATTGGCACTGGGGCCAAATACTCAAAGGAGTAGATTCATAGAAAAGAACTCATTTCTCAAAATCAGCCAAGGTCTCTGGAAGTATTAAGGAAAAAAAATCTCAAAAACTCCAAAACAAGGTTGGGTTGAAATTCCTAAGACTTCTATTGTTTCTTAACATTAGAAACACTACTAACCCATTCTGACACATCATGGAAATCAATTCATTTCTTCTCTTACATACCTGTCCTCAGGGGTTATTCAGTACTCTAATTTTTAATCACCTACTGGAATCCTATCCAACCTGCTCCATAGAAAGATCAAACCAGACCTACCAAAGGTACTGGGAAATCACATTCATTAATGGGGAGGGGCCTCTGAACTTGTACATTAATAGGCAGTCTTCTCTCCTACCTCTGCCCCCAGCATGCACTGGGTGTAACAGACTTGAAATCATTAGTGGAACATCAGGCACAACTGATAAGTATGAGCAAAGCAATGAAGGCATTTGGAAAGGGAAACAATGATCTAATCTGCGAGGGAAAGAGCAATTTTAATTATTTGGAGGGGTCTGTAACCCAAACAGAAGGCAGACAGAGACAGACACACACACACACACACACACACACACACAGACACCACCTGTTATGAAATCCTTTGTGCCTCACAAATGGATCAACAAGCATTCATGCACTTGGAAGTATTATACAGACCAGCTAACAAAACTACACTTGGAGCAAATAAGAAGGCACTATAGGGAAAGGGGCACATGAAACTCAGAACCCAATACTAAACAACAGGATTTAAACAGGGAACATCTGGTTTGCATTTTCTTTTGGATCGTGTACTCCTACACACACACACACACACACACACACACACACACGACCTTGTCCAATTATTATCTGGAAGGGGAAAAATCCATCTATATACAGATTAAAGTTTGCAATAACTTACCAGCTGAGCCATCAAATCCAGAAACAAAGGCACGTCTGCAGTCACAGGGGGCAATATATTCACTCTGGAAAATAAAAAAAAATAACTAATTAGATAGCACAATCGTCCCATATGCAGCACATAACAAAAAAATCAAATCATTATCTGACATCATCTATAGGTTTCATACTATACTAGAGACCTCCTGACCAAAAAAAAAAAAGGGAGAGGGAGTTAGTGAATGCGTACATGTGGGGTGTGTGTGTGTGGTCCCTGCCCTTGAAGCTGCTTATAATCTGCTTGAGGAGATGAACATAGCAAACAGAAACCATAAAGAAAATACCAGACAATCACTATAGAGCAGTTAAGCTGCCCTAAGCAAGAAAATACCACAACATTGACCTAGATATAATACACTTCCTTTGGCCTAAAGATCCAATCCTAATGGCCATGGAAAATGACAGCTAGTACGTGAGTCTCACTGGTATTAACTTCCCTGGTAAACAGTTCACTTATTCCATGTGAATAATCATCAACATTAAGTCTTTGCAATTTTCAACCCTCTATAATACAGTTTCACCTAAAATCTGTTTTCTCAGAACTAATCAATGACATCAACTGAACTATGCTAACAAAATAGCTGATTTAACATAATAGTTTGATGACCTTCACACTGAACATATTATTTCAAAATATACTTGTCAGATGATACAGGTTAACTAATTTACTCATTTTATAGGTTTATAGGTAGATAAACTGAGAGAAATCAAGATATACCCAAGATCACACTGAAGGAAGGAAGGGAGGATTTTTAATGTCTATATTGTGTAAAGAGCTTTATAAATATTATCTTAATTAATTTCTCAACCTTTAGAGGTAGGTATTATCCCCATTTTACACCTGGGAAAACTGAGTCAGACAGTGGTTTAGTGATAGAATTCAAGTTCAGTCTTGGCATATCATAACAGCTCACCCTGAGGTTTAAATATCCTTAAGACTAGAACTTCTATCTCCTTCCTTGGGGAGGATCAATTAGACCAAGAGAATAGGTGAAGAACTGGAGTTTCCTTACTGTACAGAGATCCATAAGTAAGGCCAGGAACTTTTAACATTTAGCTTCAGTGATTCTTTAAAGTAAGCCTTCTCATGAAAGTTTGCTGCTCTTAATCTCTAAAGTAGCCCCACCAATTTCCCTCATGGACTCTGCCTTTGCCTAAAGGAAACGATTCTATACAATGTTGGTTTTTTAAATAGTATTTTTTCCAATTACATGTAAAGTCAATTTCTGACAATATTTTTTATATAATTTTGAGCTTCAAATTGTCTCCCTCCTTCCTAAGATAGCAAGAAAATTGATATAGGTTACATATGTGCAATCATGTAAAACATTTTTATTACTAGTCATGCTGTGAAAAAAAAAAGTTTGCAAAAAAATTATAGTTTGCAAATGGAAAAAACAAAAAAAAGAAAGTGAAAATTGAATGCTTCAATCTGCATTCAGATTGCATCAAGTCTTTCTCTGAATGTGGATAGTTTTTTTCCCATCATGAGTTCTTTGAAATTGTCTTGGATCATTGTATTACTGAGAAGAGCTAAGTCAATTATAAATAATTGACTTAATGGCACAATATTGCTATTAAGGTGTACAATGTTCTCCCAATTTTGCCTAACCATTGTACATTGCCTAACCATCCCACTTGGTCTAAATCACATTTTGACCTTGGCCTATACCTAGTTTCTGCCACACTCTTCCAGTTTTCCCAGAAATTTTTGTCAAATAGTGAATTCCATCACAGATACAGAGGTCTTTAGACCTATTAAACACTAGATTAGTATAGTCACTTACTACAGTATTTTGCATACCTGATCTATTCCACTGATCCACTACATTACTTCTTAACCAGTGCCACATTGTTTTGATAATTACTACTTTATAATACAGTGTGAGGTCTGATACAGCTAAGTCACCTCCTTTTGCATTTTGCTTTCATTAATTCCCTAGATATCCTTGACCCATTGTTCTTCCAGATGAATTTTACTATTTTTTTCCAAGTTCTATAAAATAATTTTTCATAGTTTGATTGGTATGGCAGTAATGAGGGGTCCCTCAGAACACTTTTCAACAGGTCAGGTTGAGGGAAATATATTCTAGCAGGGAGCTTAAGGCAACATCAAGGCAGTTAAGAGGTAAGAGAGAGTTGGAAAGGGAAATGAGAGAAGACCCTAGACAAACTTGAACGGTTTCAAAATACTGCTGGCATAAGCCAACATAGTGTCCCCCAAATTGAAGAGGGATCTCTTCTTATTCCTCACACCTACAGTACACGGCCTCCTAGGACTCAGTCATATAACTCTGCTACATAATCAACTACATCGATTTTTTGTTGCTTTCTTATAAACCTAACCATCATATATTTACACTGGTTCCATGAGAAACTAGTCTTAAATTTCAACAGCTTTGAAATAGGGAATACAATTTATCAGTAAATTACAGAGAGTTTGCATGGCATGATTATAAGTTTGGATCTGATCTTCTATTTTAAAAATCATCTGACTTTAGTAAGTAAATTAACTTAGAATTGTCATTTTTATTGTATTGGCTCAGTCTACCCATGAGCTGATATTTTTCCTATTGTTTAGATCTGACTTTATTTGAATGAAATGTTTTGCGATTGTGTTCATACAGCTCCTGGGTTTATCTTGGCAAGTAGACTTCCAAGACCTTGATATTATCTCAGTTGTTTAAAATGAAATTTCTCTAGCTCTACCTGCTAGGCTTTATTGATATACATACATATATGTATGTATGTATGTATAATCAATATGCATGTATAATCAAATATATACATATATAAATGATAATGATTTATATGGGTTTATTTTATATCCTGTTAACATAGTTAATATTTTAAGTTATTTAGTAGATTGTGAGATCCTTGAGAGTAGGAACTACCTCAGCTTTCTCTGTACGCTTAAATGGTATGGAACATTGTAGGCACCCAACACCCAGTTTACTGACTCAAAATGATCCTCTCTCGTAGAAGGATGTTTCTTACTTTATTGCAAGAAATATTTGCTAAGTGTGAGACCTCTTGAGTGCACTAGAGTCAGATAGACACCCCCTAGAAGGTGAAGATTCCCACAAACCTTTTCTTCAGTGGCCAGCTG
Source organism: Macrotis lagotis (assembly GCF_037893015.1). Lineage (NCBI taxonomy): Eukaryota > Metazoa > Chordata > Mammalia > Peramelemorphia > Peramelidae > Macrotis > Macrotis lagotis. Next base: position 105,522,466 of record NC_133661.1, on the reverse strand, counting down.
TCTCTCTACTCCCCTTTCACAACAATGTAAACTTCGTTAGGTTTTGGTTTTTGCTAATGGACAGTTTTCAACTGCCTAAAATTTCATCAATTAGAAATACTTGTGGGTGAACAAGTCTACCCTTTTAAAAATACAAAGGGCTTTTCCCCCCCAGAATGCTTACTACACCATCAGTCATTAAGAAAACTGTATGAACTAGCTGAATTATAGGATCATAGAGAGGAAAGGAACTTCCGAGACAATCTGGTCCTTGTGCTTTTATACTAGTCTGTGGTAATATTTCACTTGGTCCATGAACCTTCAAGGAAAGGGGATAGGGGCAGCTAGGTGGCATAGTGGATAAAGCACTGGCCTTGGAGTCAGGAGTACCTGGGTTCAAATCCGGTCTCAGACACTTAATAATTACCTAGCTGTGTGGCCTTGGGCAAGCCACTTAACCCCATTTGCCTTGCAAAAACCTAAAAAAAAAAAAAAAAAAAAAGGAAAGGGAAGAGAGAGAAGGAAATAAACATACATCTATAATGCCCCATACACACACACACACACACACACACACACACACACACACACACACCAGTCACTCTATTAAGTGCTTTAAAAATATTATCTCATTGGATGGGAAGGAGGGGATTGTATCTTTAATTCAATGTAGTCAATAAATTGAATTCAAAAAACTTATTTTCTTTTTCTTTTCTTTTTTGTATTTAAAAACATTCTGAGGAGTCCATAGGCTTCACTCACTGATATAAGAAAGGTTAACAAGTCCTGACCTAGCATGGTTTTCTCATTTTAGAGATAAGGGAACATAAGTGACTTGTCCAAGACCACTGGAATATTACTGTTTCTGTGGAAAGCTCCAAACAACTTTAAAAGAGGCTTTTGGAATGCAATCTCATTATGATCTGACTGTGAATTTGAATGTGATGTTCTATATTAAGATTATCTAATATAAGAACTGGGATTGAAAACTAAGTCTTCTAACTTCAAACGTGGTGCTCTTTCCCTGACACCCTACCACCACCACCACCACTCCAAATATCTATCAAACTGGAGGAACAGAAAAAGAATGATAGGTGATGTCAATAGAGAGGGTCCTCAGAACACTTTGCAACAGATTGAGTTGAAGGAAATGCACTCTAGCAGGGGGTTTAAGGAAGCATCAAGGCACTAAAAGGTAAGAGAGACCTGGAAAAGGGAGTGGGAGAAGACCATAGACAAACTTCATCAATTTCAAACTATTGCTGGCATGAACTGATCCAGTGACCCCCAAACTAAAGGGACATCTTATTCCTTACTCCCACAGTACATGGGGCTCCTAGGACTCAACATTATAAATCTGCTAAATAACCAACTACATGGTTTTTTGGTTGCTGTCTTATGAAACCTAACCATCATGAGTAACACTGTTTCTGTGAAAAACTAGTCTTAAATTCCAATAACTTTGAAAGAGGAAATACATTTTATCATTAAATTACAGTGGGTTTGCATGGCATGATTGTGAGTTTGGATTTGATCTATTTTAAAATGATGTGACATAAAAACCTATCTCCAGTGTTTTATTGTTGTCTTCAAAAGGCTTTGTAGCCTTTTAGGCAATTAAAGAGGATAAACAAACTGATCAAAGCTAAGATGTCTTCCCCTCAGCACTGTGGGTTCCATAAAAATGCCTCCTCTCCTCAAAGTAATCCTGAGTGAAGATGAAGGGGGTCTTCCCAATTCTCCACTCTAGAGATAATAATCATAAGAGGCAAGATAAATGCTGTTCTAGAGAGAGGAGGAATTAGAAGTGTGTTGATATATGTTTGGCCTTAGATCCAAGCGAGGTCTGGAGCAAGGATATCCAGACATGACCTAAGTGTGTGGTGGGACAATGAGACCCCACCCTACTGAGGCTGGCTATTACTCCCACTTCCTCACTAACAGCACAAGAAGACACAGGAAAATTCATAGGCCAAACCTTCCTAGCACTTAGAAGGTTAGAGACATTCAATTAACATTCCCACCCAAGAACGTGTTTTTGTTTCCTGATCCCTTAAACAGCTAAGTAAAGACTCTGGAGTCTTTCTCATAAGAATGTTTGTTGCTGAGTGTGGCATACAGGTAAATATGTCTGTCATACTGGGGGGATGGAAGCTGGTGAATTATTTGAATTTAGAAATTCTGAGCTGCCAGGATATTGGCTGTCTGCACCAAGTCCACACTGATATAGTGAATCCTTAAGGAATGGAGAAGATGACCCAGGTGAGAGGGGGAAAAAAGTTCAAGCTTCCTTGAACTACCCAAATCAACATTGGGATAAGTGGTCACAGTTCTTCTATATATAATCTATAAAAGGAGACTTGATTTTTTAGTCACATACATTTATAATTGAAGGGAATACTAAATTTCAGTTAGAGGTTAGTGAAAATAAAATATGTATCTTTTTTTCCCCATCTATGTTCATAGACTCCCTAAAATTTATCCACAGAAACTCAGCAGGGTCCATGGACTCCAGGTTGAGAATCCTTAGTCTCCTAAGAAAACAACAGTGACCTCATGTATAGTGGCATCCTTTCCTTCTACTTTCTTCCACATCAGATCAAAGCTAAAAGTCTTAGTTCATGGACCAGTTCAAATTTCTCATCCTCTCCAACAATCCTCTAGCCCATACTATTCTACCTCCTGTGGGCTCCTAAAGTTCTTACTTTCTCAGTGTAGAACAGAAGTTTCTTAAGAGCAGAGATTTTTTTTTTTAGCTTTTATATCCCCAGGGTTTTATATCCCCAGGACTGTGTGTGTGTGTGTGTGTATGTGTTTGTTTATAAAACAAATGCTTAATAAATTCTTCTGAAAAGGATTAATATGTGTGTATACATATATATATATATAATTTATATTTATATATAACAAGTGCTTAATAAATTATTGTGAAAAGGATTGAAATTTCAGCACTTACCATAGCCTGACTAATATCTAACAGTTTCATTTGAAGGTATTGAATGAAATAATGCCCAAGACCCTCAGAAGCTGTAAGATTCCATGTGTCTATTAATGAGCCAGGACTAGACTTCAAGCTCATCAGCAACGAAGTTAGAGTTTATACTTCATAAAATCATTATCAACAAGCATTGAGGCAGTGTGACAAAATGGATGAGAGGAACTAGGAGTTCAGGATTCTAGGACTGAGCTCTGACTCTCATAAGTTGTATGAGTGAAGAAATCATTTTACCATTCTAAGCTTTAACTCTGTCATTTGTGAGATGATGTGATTGTGCTAGATTAATGATTCTCAATCTCTTGGACCCAGGACCCCTTTATATTCTTAAAAGGTTTTGAGGACTCCTCTCCCCCAAAGACTTTTTTGTTTTTATGAATCTACCAATATTTAACATATTAAATTGAAATTAAATTAATTTATAGCATTGTTGTCTTTTTGGCAGGCTACTTCTTGGGGCTACCATTGCTACCTTGACTCTGTAGTAGAGGAGCTGCAATCTAGATAAAAAAAATTTTAAAAATCCAAAGTTCATGTATGACCAAGTGGGTTTGCAACTGGAATTACATGAGACCAGTGGTAACCCAGATGAAATTAAAATATTATTGTTACAAAACATCTTCCCCTAATAGTGTTAGGGACTCCGCCCCTAGGACATCCTTGAACTACATTTTGAGAATTAGATAATCTCTAATATCACTTCCAGATCAAAAACCTTATAATTTGGTGAATAAATGTTGTAATTTTGTGCTCACTGTGATATAAAGATGAGTATGACATAGTCCATGCCTTCACAGAGCTTGCAATCTAAGGAGAGAGTCAAGACATAAACCTAAGAAGCATGAGCAATACATAGCAGAATATGCCAAGGCCAAATGAGAGCTAGACAGTTAAATATCATAAGATTTCAGAAGGGAGAGATTACTTCCAATTACTTCCAACAGAAGAAATATAAAACTTAAATCAATTAGATTCAACAAGCAATGATCAGGTACTTACAATGTAACAGGAATCAGATAAATTAAACAGTTCCTGTCCTCAGAGAGTTTAAATTCTATTGAACATTAATAAGATTTGAACTGAACTTTGAGATGGACAATCCAGAAAGCAGGCAGGAACACAAAGGATTATTCTTTGCAAATGGTTAAGTAGTCAGTTCACTGTGGCTACATAATAAGAGGATCAGTAGAAGATAAGGCTTACAATTTAAAGATTACAGAATATAGGGCTAGAAGGGTCTTAGAATAGTAGGAAGAATTCAAGGTCCAGGTCTCCTGGCTCCTAATACAATGTTTTTGCTGCTCTGCCAGCATGGATGCTTCTTTTAAATGAATACCACACTGTAAAGGGGCATGAATGCCAAGCTGGGGAATGTGTAGAGGATAGAAAGAACTGTGGGATAAGAATAGTGTGTTTGAAAGATTTCTCTGGCAAGGCTATTGCTTTGGTCTGGACAAGATAAAATTAGATTCTGAACTAGGTGAGGATGTTTTGTCCTTCCTTATTATGAACTGGATTTGAGTGAGGAGGTGCTATACTAAGTCACCAGCCTCATTTTCTCCCCAGGAGTCATCTGGATCCAGTGGCTAGATATGAATTAGGACTGGAGATGGCTCTGAAAGTGAGGCAATCAAGGTTAAGTGACTTGTACAAAGTCACACAGCTAGTTAAGTATCCTGGTCTAAGTCCAATTTTGAGCTCAGATGCTTCCAATTTCAGGGCTGGCAGTCTACCCACTTGCCAATTAACTGTCATTAATGGGACTAATACAAGTGCATTGACATACTTTCAGAATGCAGTGAATAAAGTCGATACTCAGAAGACACTTTTTGAATCGGGGATGACTCTCTACATCTGGGTCACCACTGGTCTCATATAATTCCAACTGCAAACCCACTTGGTCATACATGAACTTTGACTTTTTTAAATTTTATCTAGATTGCAGCTCCTCTATTACAGTCAAGGTAGCAATGGCAGCCCCAAGAAGTAGCCTGCCAAAAGTCAACAACAGGACTGTTCAAGGATAGGATCCTGGAAAATCTGGGTCCAGTTTTCTTTCCTTTTCTGAGGGGAAAAAAAAATAAAAAACTATTGTTGACAGGGCTAAAAAAAGTCCTGCTTTTCAGAATTATGGCAGACGGAGTAAGACCCTGAGGACTGTATTTGGCCCAAAATTTCAAGAGGGCTCCTTAGGACAGGGAAATGGAGTAATTAGAAGGATTCCTTGCAAGGCAGTAAATAAAAAGGTCTTGGCCTTAAGCACTTCTTTCCCAAGTGAGGAGGTCCCCCCCAAGCACCAAAGCTAGTCCTAAAGATGATGCAAAAAAAATAGAAAGGATGGCTTCTCACCTAAGGAGCTGCCCTCTACTCTTCAGGACATTAACACCACAGTGACAACTAGAACCAGACCACCAGGGTACCACACCCATGAATATTTAGTCAGTCACATTAATCATTTCTGGAAAGACTCCAGCAGAGAAGGGTATGTGGGTGTTTTATTTCTATTGCAGAAAATACACAAAGGACAGAATTCAAGATTGCTTCTCCCCTTAGATCTCCCTAAGGAAAATTTCCCTCAGGAAATTTCCCAGGAAAACAAACAAAAGCAACTTTTAGTGCCTTAACCTCCTTCCAAAAGAAGGGACTTTTAATAGCTAACAGGACAATGATTCCCCCAAGTACTCTCAGACTCAGAAAACATACCCACAGGCTTCCTCATATAAGGGAGCCTCTCATGTATAGGCTTAGGTCAAGGCTTCATATGCAGATTCAGCCAAGCTAGGACAACAGGATTAACTGTTTAGATTGTTTTTAAAAGAACCAAAAAAGCAGGAGCGGGAACTTCAGTTAAGCCTAGATAAGCAAAGACTATGACAAATATAACAACTGCCATAGTTGAGCCAACACCCTCAACTTAGAGAATACACTTTTAGGAATGGAACCAAACACACCCAGTGTTTTAGGTAGAAGTCCAAAGTCATCAGTTTTCCTTTCTGTAAGATAAGGGACTCAGGCTAAATGATCTCTACCACACTCCACAGCCCCCCTCACTGCTATTAAACACCTCTCCAAATATGAAGGAGGAGGCAATGGGGTGAAGATGACTATTGGCTGGCAGCGATCATCATCATCTGTCCCCTTTGGGAACTCCTTCTGAGAAAATCAAGCCCCACCAAAAAGGAGATGAGGCACTGAAAAGGACAATGAAAAACAGCTTTCATGACTACAAAAGAAATTGGCCCAAGAACAACACCCAAGTTCATCAAATATCAAGATGACCTTGGCTTTGGTACAAGAACATACCCTTCTAGCAAATACATAGTCTGGATTCAACATGAGGCAAAAGAAAACCTCAGGAAGAACCTCCACTTTGCCTACAACTAGAAATCTTCAGCCCTCGTTCAAGGAAAACTCCCAGATCAAAGATCTTCCTGTGTGATTAACTGGAATTATGATTTCTGTTTGAAATCGTCCAGAAAAATGACTTATTTCCAAAGGAAGTAGGGCCAATCCCACTAACTCAGGGATAGTGTCAAGTTACTAAATTGCATGAGATCATCAGTTCAAAGTACTAGGGGTCAATAGCAGAATCTCACACTGATCATCAAGAGAACAATACTGACCCCCATCATTCAGTCCACCACTGACAAAACACAACTGTACTCAAACCAGCCTAAGCAGACAAACAGAAAAAGAAAAATACCATCAGCAAGTAAAGGAAGGAATCAACATTGAAATAATCCAGTGCCACAGGACAGGAAATCTAAGGCTGAGGAACAAGGACTTCTACAGCTAGAAGGAGAGAACCAGAAGATAACCATGACAGGATAAGCAAATCACCTCCCTTGGTTTTGATATCCTCATGATCTCTACTTGGATCCCCAGACCTTAGCAGAATGTATTGTGCATAGCACTAATAAAAACCTTTTCATTTATTTATCCATTCACCTGTAAAATGAAAGGGTTAGATTAAGCAGTAATATCAAACTCAAATAGAAATAGAAATCATCAATTCATTGATAAGGTGTCCTGAGAGCCATATATTGACTTGGGTTTAAAATGTAAGGTTATCTTTATTTTATTTTTAGTTTGTTAAATACATTTCAATTACAGGTCCACTTTGTAGTATTGCAGGCCACATGCAGCAGAAAGGCCAAGTGTTTAATACTTTTGGAATAGAGAACCTTTAAAATCACTTTCAGCTCCAAATTTGTGATCACATGGAATGAAGACTAGAGAATGTAGCTTCTATACTGTGAATAACCTCTTCCCTCACTCCCTTCACTAGCCTTCATTCTGTGACAATCAAAAATCAACAATGGTGACTGTGGTCCTCCTCTTTCAATTTAATTCGTTTCCAAAGTCAGATTCACCTTATGCATAGCTCACATCAATCAGTATTTCTTAATTGAGGGGATGCCCTTCAATTGAGGAATGGTTGAACAAGTTATGGTATATGAATGCTGTGGAGTACTATTGTTCTTTAAGAAACTATGAATGGCAATTTGAATCAATGTATACCATGGAAACAATGTAAAGACTGGCAATATGCCTTCTGGGGGGGGGGGGAAGTAAGAGGGGGGGGAATTGTAAAATTCAAAATAAATAAAATCTTTAAGTACAAAAAAAAAAGAAGCTATGAATGGGGACGGGTAGGTGACGCAATGGATAGAGCACGGGCCCTGGAATCAGGAGTACCTGAGTTCAAATCCAGTCTCAGACACTTAATAATTACCTAGCTATGTGGCCTTGGGCAAGCCACTTAACCACATTGCCTTGCAAAAAAGAAGAAAGAAACTATGAATGGTCAAACTCTAGAGAAGTATGGAATGAATTACACGAACTGATGCTGAACAAAGAGAGCAGAGCCAAGAGAACATTGTACACATTAACCACAGCATTGTAAGCTGATCAACCATGATGAATGCAGCAACTCTCAGAAGTTCAAAGAGCTAGGAAAAACCTTAGGAGACTGGCTATGTGCAATGATCATCCAAAGGAAGAAAAACTAAACAAACAAAAAACCTTACCAAATCTGAATAAACACTTTAAATTTCTCTTATGTATTTTTTCCTATCTCATGATTTTCTTTCTTCTTCCTCAATCCTAATTCCTCATACCAAAAACGACTAATCTGTAAACATTTTAAACACAAAAGTGTATTTACAATATTCACCTGTTTGCTGCTGAGAGGAGGGAGGATAGAAGGAAATTATAAAACTTAAAAAATATGCATATGCCTGTGGATGAATGTTGAAAAATTTTCATAATGTGTAATTGGAAAAATAAAGTAAAATATCAATTAAAATAAGAAAAGAAAAAATCAGCATCCCTTCTTTAGAAATCTTCAATTTCTCCTCACCAGCCTACCACAAAATAAAAATTCTAGGAAACTGCCCATAGCTAGCTAACTATGGAGTGTGTTTTCAGAGACAAAAAAACCACATCTCCAACTCCTCCTAAAGTCTCTGAACATGCATGGCTAGTCATCACAAAATTAGAGAAAAGGCTTAAGTACCTCCAGGGATGGAGGAGAAGAGGCAATGCCTGAAATTAACATTCAGATAGATTTGGAAGTATATAGAAAGATACCTATAAGGGAACCTAGCTTTAATAACTAATAGCAGGACTTTCCCTATGAACAATTCCTTAGTCTGATGGGTAAGGACTTTCACAGTCAGACACCATCTACTTGGCAGTGAATCTTTATATATGAATTAAGGGTTGGGTTAGAGTATCAAGATATTTAGCACAGCTTGATGTTTCTTGATTCAATGAGTGGTCTACCCTTGATTCCACCCCAAGAGTCTATGATAGATTTTCAGTCTTATATCCTATATTAATACCCATTCCACACTCAACACTCCTACCAAAGTTGAAAAGCATTAGTTCCTTTAATATAGTCTCTGTACTTTTTCCTCCCTTGATAATTTTAGTCATGGTCACTACTTTCAGTTAGAATGTATACCAACTGGGAGTAACTTCAAGGCTAACTCAACATCCACTAAGAAGTTTCCCCAAATTAATATTTCTCCCTCTATAAAGATATATATATATATACCTACTATGGTCCTTTCTCTGTGCCACTGCCAAGTCACTTGTGACATATTCCCCTTATCTTAGAGTTACCTATATATCTTTTCTCATTCACTGTCTCATGACAATGATGATGAATAATGACCACCACCACCACAACCAGTAGGGGCTTTAAAAAATGTATAATTTTTTATTCATTTTCTCCATTTACATGCTATTGGCCTGTGAGGGTAACAATCACTTAATAGTTATTGAATAAATAAGTTTAAAGTGTTAGATCATGAAAGTACTTTATCTATCCATTAGCTCACCAGATAATGCTGAAATACTGGTGTTTTCTTTCCCAAGTCAAGTGATTTAAGTTTGCCCTCTTTAAATCACTCTTCAAATGGAAAGACCATTTGATATCCAATAGTGAAAGAGAAGTTGCAATGTCACACTCCTACTAAAGTATTTCAGAAAATCACAGAATCTCAGAGTTGGAACAAAACTCAGTGACTATCTAAAGCAACCCATACCTGAAAAATAATCACTCTATGGCATAATCAAGAAACAGTCATCCATTCCAGGCTATCATCTCATTCCTATAAAAATGACAAATGCTAGAAGGGATAAATTATAAATTAAATAACTGTTAGTGGAATAGTGTCTTGGTCTGATTATTCTGGAGAACAATTTAAAACCAGACCCAAAGAGCTATAAAACTGTGTATAACTCTTAATCCAGCAATGCACTACTAGATCTGTGACCCAAAAAGGAAAAAGGACTGTATGTACATAAATGTTTTTAGCTGCTCTTTCTGTGGTGTCAAAGAATTGGAAGTTGAGGTAGTACTATATGATTTGATGGAATACTAATTTAATATAAGAAATGATGAGGGGGAGGGGCAACTAAGTGGTACAATGGATATAGCACCCGCCCTGGAGTCAGGAGTACCTGAGTTCAAATCCAATCTCAGACACAATAATTACCTAGCTGTGTGGCCTTGGATGAGCCACTTAACCCCATTGCCTTGCAAAAAAAAAAAACTAAAAAAATTTTTTTTTTAATTTTCAAAAAAGAAATGATGAGGGGAGTATTTTCAGAAAAACATGTCAAGACCTATATGAACTGTTGTAAATTAAAACGAGAAGAACCAGGAGATCATCGTACACAATAACAGCAATATTGTAATGGTGATCAATGGTAAAAGACTTAGCTGCTATGATCAATACAATGATCCAAAATAATTCCAAAGGACTCTCAATGAAAAAAATGTTATCTACCTCCAGAGAGAAAACTATTGAAGTGAGTGAAAACTGAAGTACAATTTTCTCACTTTATTTTTCTTGCATTTTAAAAAAATGACTAATATGGAAATATGTTTTATATTATTTCACATGTATAACTGATATCGTATATCTGCTCATGGGTAGAGGAAGGGTGAGTGAAAGAGAGATTTTGGAGCTCAAAATTTTTTAAAAAATGTTTAAAATAAATATCAAAAAAAGAGAGTCATCCAACCTTTCCTTGAAGACCTCCAATGATGGGTAATCCACTACTTCCATTTTGGGATATATGGGAATATATTTATTATTTTTTTAAAGGGGGGGAGGAAAGAGAGAAGAGTCAATACCCTTTGAAGATGCCAAATCTTCAATAATCCACCCCCCAGGCAAGTTAAGTTATATTTTATTGGTACTATAACTATCCCTGGGGTCCCATTAATTACAGATGCTAATTAGATCACTACTAAGTCACATTAAGTACTTAAGGCTAGCATTCAAGATTTTCCAAAATAAGACATCAAACTATGTTTCTACTCTTATCTCTATTATTTTTTCCTTCATATATAACATTTACTACAGCCAAACTTTATGATTTTCACCTCCTCCTGTAATTGTTCCATGCTCTTCAAACTTAGTGCATCTGTTCAGGTCAGTCTTTCAGTCTGCAATGCCCTTCTCATATATTCCTGCCCATTCTTTGAGTATTACTTCAAATAAAACTTCATGAAATCTCTCCTGAGCTCCTCATAAGAAGCAATCTATGCCTCCTCTGAACTTACATCATTCTTTAATGCCTTTCTTCCAATTGCCTATACCATAGTAATCTATACGCTTGCCACACCTCCCCTACTACATAGCAAGTTCATTGAGGTTTGAAACCATCTTTACCTATCTTTGTACTCTCTTATCTCCTGCAACAGACAGACATTCTATAATATCTTAATGACTCAGAATACTCAGTCATGTTTGCTAAACTGAGGTGGCTACATCAATCTTTTCTTAAATCTGTGATCACGATTTCTCCATAAAGGCCACACACTCCTCCTCAAAAGCAGAAGTCGGGTCTCTTCTGTCTTCAACATTATGCTCTCTCATCAGCCTAGCACAAAACAAAAATTCTAGGAAGCTGCCCATAGCTAGCTAACTGTGGAATGTGTTTTCAAGGATTAAAAAAAAACACATCTCCACCTCTTCCTAAAGTCTCAGAACATGCATGGCTAGTCATCACAAAATTAGAAAAAAGGCTAAATTACCTCCAGGGATGGAGGAGAAGAGGCAACGCCCTAAATTAACATTCAGATAGATGTGGAAGTGTATAGAAAGATACTTATAGGGGTGGCTAGGTGGCACAGTGGATAGAGCACCAGCCCTGGAGTTAGGAGTACCTGAGTTCAAATCCAGCCTCAGACACTAAATAATTACCTAATTGTGTGGCCTTGGGCAAGCCACTTAAACCCATTGCCTTGCAAAAAAAACCTAAAAAGAAAAAAAGAAAAAAGAAAGATACCTATAAGGGAACCTATTAACTAATAAAAGGGCTTTCCCTATGAACAAGTCAATTCAATTCATCTCAGTAATTTCTCTAATTTCATAGCAACTTTCTTAGTCTGATTCAAGACAATAGGAATAGGAAGGGTTGAACAGTATGATATGCAATCATGTTGGTGTCAGCAGACCACAAACTCAAATTTTGACCCTCACACTCACCTAGATGACCAAGAACAAGTCACATAACTTTTAGGAACAACAGTTTCCCTATATCTAAAATAGGGACCATGTTTATTCTATCACTCTCATAGGATCATTTTGAAATGACTTTGAAATTTGAAAGTTCTGTATAAATGTGTGCCATTATTTATTGTCTACTCCTTTCCAGAGGTGCTAGGGATATAACTAGGAAGACAAAATATTTTTTGTCCTCAAATAACATATCTTAATAGAAAATTTGATTTGACAAGTATAGGGCATAGACTATCTTAAGGAAAAATAAGAGGATTTGGGGATACAGAACTCTTGCCAAATCTCACAATTTTGCCCAGGGCCTTCTTAAATCCAACAATGCAATTGTATCCATGTAGCAATCAGCCTTATATTTAGTTTTGTACCCAAAGCAAGTTTAAGACCCAGGGTTTAGACCTTGAAGGAGTTTAAAGCTAGAGATACCAGAGGCACACACATTTAAAAGAAAAAAATAGCACAAAGCAAAATGCAAATGTCACCACTCAAGTGACCAAAAGGAAGCCCAATTGGATCTTCACTGAACTGTGATGCAGGGTACTCTGTTGAATATTAGGTAACCATGACTGCATTAAGTATATATAGAAGATACTATAGCAAGGATGACAACTGAAGGATCCATGTCCCATTAGACAGAGAGGTGGAAATAAAGCAAAAAAAAAATGGTGAAAGGAAAGGAGTTCTGCCATTAGCCAAATTCCACCCTGTACCTGGTGAGCATCACCCGATGGGATTATGTAAGCTTGAATCGGTTCAGTCACATACTCAGTGTTCTTCATGGCCTGTCTCAACTGCCGCAGCAATTCAGAAGTTGCCTTTGGAAGCATTCTGTCGTCTAGAAGAACATAAGACAGGATATTTCAAAACCAGATTGTCCTACATACACCCATGACTAGTTTTGAATAAGTGTTAATGAGCCTTAATATCACAAACTCAGTCCCTTTTCCATTTATCTATCTATCTATCTATCTATATATATATATATATATATATATATATTATACATAATATATATATATACATCCATGATACCATGTATCCTCCCCCATGTTCTCTTCCCTATTTGACAAACCAACTGTGAATATGACCTAGAATCTTCTCAATCAGTCAGAAGGATATCTAGTAGGTAATACATGAGAAAAAAGTTTAATCTGCAATATACATTTTAATACTATCCAACTGTAAGCTATTCCTTTGGACTGGACAGTCAGAAGATCTGGGTTCTGCTCCCAACTGCCACTAACTAGCTGGACCCTGGACAAGTTATCTTACCTTCTCTAGATCTCAACTTTCCTCATTAATGAAATGAGGATATCAAATTAGATGAACTGTAACATCTAAAATTCTATGATCTTAGAATGTATATTAAAAGTTAAATGTAACATTTAACTCTGGAGTGCATTAAAGAGGGCCAGCTAAGAATGTCTAAATTCTAAATGGGGTACTTCATTCACCAAATATTTATTGGGCACTTCATTCAACAAATATGCACAGGTCACTAAACTATGCACTAGAATAGAAACAAATTTAAATAAGATATGATTCTTGGGTTAGCCATATAAAAACCAGAGATATGAAACAGGTGATAGTGAATAAGAGACAAACAATGTACTATACAAGTTCATAGGAATAAAAGATTGGCTGAGGAAAGGATCAAAAAAAAAGCTACAGAGGTGATAACAGTGCTGGGCCTTAGGGACCAGTATGATTTCAACAGAGATTAGGAGTTTGGGGGGAGGGGCAGCATTCCATGGGAAGGAAACTGTGTGAGCAAAAGCTCCTCTCTCCTCTGCACATCCTCACCCATATGTCACCCACTAACATTGACAACATTAGCATAACATTAACAGTGGGAATACTACCACAAGGCTCCATCCTGAGTCTACTTCCTTTCTTTCTCTAACAAAGGTTCTATCAGTTGTCAGGGGTTTATCATTTCTATGCAGATGATTCCCACATTTCCATATTGCACCCTAGTCTCTCTCCCAAATTCAAGCCTCACTTTATTAACTGCCTAGCAGACATTTCAAACTAAATGTCTCATGGGAATTTGAAATCTAACTTGTCCAAAACAGAGCTCATTTATTGTTAAAGACCCCACCATCCTTTAAGGGTTTCAGTTTTACTCTCTCAATATCTTTCTCAGTTGTTCACTTCCCTTCACCTCACATTTCAATAATTGCCAGATCTAATTTCCAGTTTAGAAACTATTCTTGGATCTGTCTCCTCTCCATGCACATAATCACCACACTAGTCCAGGCTCTTGTCATCTCTCACCTGGACTATTACAGTAGTCTGGTCTCCTAGTCTCATCTCTTCCCCACTAGAAGTCATCTTCCACACAGTTGCCAAAATGATTTTCCTCCCTCATTCAAACTCCAGTGGCTCCCTAATACATCTTTTTGTTTTTTTTGGGGGGGGTTGCAAGGTAGTGGGGTTAAGTGGCTTGCCCAAGGTCACACAGCTAGGCATTGTCTGAGGCCAAATTTGAACTCAGGTACTCCTGACTCCAGGGCTGGTGTTCTATCCACTATGCCACCTAAGCCATCTCACCCCATTACATCTTGAAACAAACGTGAACTTCTAGGACCCTTTATTCCTTTCTCTTTGGGCTACACTCCTAATTTTCCACCCAGACTTTGTCTTTGGTGCCCCAGAAACCTTTCCTCCCTTAAAGGCCCATTCCAGGTCTGGACATCACATATTAAGTACCCTGGGTCCTCCCTCTGATTGACTAGTTCCTCTAAGAACCTCCATTTTAAGGAGGATGCTCAGGACATCCTCTATACTGTTCTACTGACTCTTCCCCACCTCACCACCTATCTCCAACTAACTATTATGTGTTTGTCTCCCTACATAAGGAAGAAAGCTTCCAGAGGGAGAGGATCATATATCTTTCTGCTTGTATTTGTATATCAAGGACTTAATATAAAGTCTAAAAAGAATAAGAGTCCTGAGTAGTTAGGTGTTGTAGTAAAGAGAGTGTTGGGCTTACAGTCAGGAAGACTTGAGTTCCAATCCAACCTCAGACATTTATCAGGTGTTTGACCTTAAACAAGTCACTTATCCTGATACTTCCATTTTCCTCATCTGTAAAATGGGCATAAGAAAAGTACCTAACTCCAAGGATTGTTGTGAAGATTAAATGAAATAATAATTCTAAGTGCTTAGCATAGGACCTGGCACATAAATGTTAACTATGATGATTATTATATAAATGCATGATGACTTAATTTGATTCTTTACTGTCTGGTATCTACTTTTCCAGCTTTATTAATATTCCCCTTTATGCAAATTGTCTTTATAGTTCCTCATACACAGTATTCCATTTTCCACTTCAATACCCCCATCTTCCATAACCAAAATGCACTTCCTTCTCATCTCTACCTCTCAAATTCCAAATTTCCCTCAAGATTCAGCTCATGCACTATGTTATCAGAGGTTCTTAACTTCTTTTGTATCATAGTCCCTTTGGCAATCTGGTAAAGCCTAGGGACCACTTCTCGGAATAAAGTTTTTCTAATTCTTAAATGAAAGAAAGATTAAATGTCAGTTAGTGGTAAGTGAAAATAAAGATGCCAATTTTTCCCCATTCAAATTCATGAGTCACCTGTAATCTAAGAGTCCAAGGACTCCAGATTAAGGATCTCTGGTCCTCTAAGATGCTAGTGACCTACTCCACTAAAACCATCCAGTGTCTATTTTGTATATTCTTATATGTTGCTGCTGTTCAATCATTTCAGTCATGTCTGACCCTTCACAACCCCATTTAGTGTTTTCTTGGCAAAAAAAAATACTAGGATGGTTTGCCATTTCCTTCTCCAACTCATTTTACAGACAAGGAAACTGAGGTAAATGGGGCTAAGTGGCCTGCTTATGCTCACATAGCTAGTATCTGAGGTCAAATTTGAATCCAGAAAGACTCATCTTCCTGACTTCAGGTCCAGCACTTTATCCACTTTGCCAAATAGGTGCCCATCTACTTACATTATGTACATGTTACTTCCCTATGAGAATATAAGTTAAACTCCCTGAAGGCAAGGACTATCTGTTTAGTCTTTGTCTTTCTGCATTCCCAAGGTATTACACAATATTATCAACCAGAAATAATAAATGCATACCGATTAAAAGACTGAAAGGCTGAGCCAAGGTATGTCCAGGAACACAGTGCTTCAATTTGGTTTCAGAGTAACCTACAAATAAGAGTAGCAAAGATAAAGGTAGGGTGGAGCCTATTAGCCCTGGATACTGTTTCTAAGACTGAGCACCTTTGTGTAGTTAGACAAGAAAGAAAGAAATGAGGCTTTTGTTTACCTAGAAAGTGAGTCACCCTCCTCTCTTCATTCTGGTCATTACCAATATTAGTTAAAAATTACCCCCTGCCAGTTCAATAAAAGAGATATCAGAAAACCAGAACTCTGTATCTATCTAAGATCTTTTCAGAGCAAAATGAGTCTGGTAGAGACAGATTCCTACTTAAAGAAGATCCATGAATCCATGAGGGAACCTACATATGTTACACTTGTTAGTCATTACTAACTGTCCACATTCTCAATGAGATTTCATTATTCTTAAGAGATGAAACAAATGTGCATAATGAGATAGGTAGAGGGAAGATCTAGTTTCCAAAAGCAGAAGTTGAAAATGTAACATGGGAGGACTCAGATAATCTTTTAAGGCATGCCTTAAAAGAGAAGGACCTTGGGGGGGGGGGGGGGGGCACATTACATCAATCAAGTTTGCTTATAAATGGAATTCTTTAACTTTTCAACCTAACCTCAGCTGTGCATTTTATAGCAAGGGATGTTGTAGGAAGCCCCAACTAGGGTTTGGACCCCCACCAACACCACCGGCTGAAAAGATGACAGGTTGCTCAGATCTAAGGACTGGAAATTCTCTCAGATGCATAGGAAATAAGTATATCAGCCAGTAGCCTCTCCAGAACCATTTTAATAACTTTTCTAAAAAAGTAGCATCAAGTTTCAATGGAGGCAAAATTAATATAGATTGGGAATAAAAACTATGATAATTTGGTCACTTTTATCTCTGTAGGCAGCAGTTTCCTTTAAAAAGTTTCCACTTAAAAAAAGGAGTTGGAACAGTTGAGGTCAAGGGTCCTTTCCACTTCTACCAGTCTATCTAACCACTCTCTGTTATGGAAGCTTTCCATTTGTTTATTTTTGAGGCAGTGAAGACCTGAGTTCAAAACCAATCTTAAATACTTACTAGCTGTATGACTCTGGGCAAGTTAACCTCTGTGTGTCTCAGTTTCCTCACCTGTAAAATGGAGATATCTCTGAAAATTGTTGTGAAGATCATATGAGATGATATTTATAACACTCATGCACAATTTCAGAACACAGCAGGCACTTAATACATGCTTCTTTCCTTACTATCCTTCTTTAGTTATATATGTTTATAATGGGGGGAAAGAAAATCACACTGGGTGTATTTAAGTTTTTGGTTTTCTTAATTAACCAAATGAGAATTGTAATTGTAGTCCTAAATTTTCTGAAATGAATGATCTCTCAGGATCCTTTCAGTTCAAAAATTTCACAATTCTAAATCTTTGTGAGTTTTAAAGCCCAAAGAAGATACAATAGACCATTAAGGCACATAAGAAAAACACTTAGATAAGATTAAAATGCAACTGCACATATTTATCAGGGATCTGGGCTTCTGGAATCAAGACCCTCAAATTCTAACAAGACCTGAAGCTAAAATAATTGTCACAAAACCCAAGCATTTTGTCCTCATAAGGAGTTCCACAAGTCTTCACATAGAATATAGTACTCTTAATTTAAATATAAGTCCAACAAAGTTCCTTATCTGATTTTTCTATCATTAGTAAATTAAAATAGTATGAAAGCTGTTCAAAGCAGTTTGTGACAATAGAAGTACAGGTTCACAGCTTAACAGTGAAGGAAGAGAAAATAAATAGTAAGCATTCAGTAAGATATACTAAAGGATGGAAATCTGGGGTCATTTGGTTTAGGGACAAACAATACCTAGACACTTAAAAAGAAACTGAAGGCAGCTTCTCAAAAAGATGTCTAGAAAAAGTCTTCAAGGAAGTCTTCTTAGGAAATCCAAAATGCTAAATAATACCACCCTAACCCCCATGCATACATATCACAGAATATTTTTATAGAGTGCATAAAAAAAAGATATTGCTCACTTCACAGTTCTAAAATGATCACTGGATTCTGGTTTTCTAAAGTAGTGAAAACAGCACTATCTGAATTCCATTAGTTATCCTCCATTGCTTTTTTTTAATCAGACAACTTACAAATCCTCTAAATTTCCTTGGGAATACAGGATGTCTACTTCATCATCTTCTACATCTCTATATCTACTATATATCTCCTATATCTCTCCCCCCTCCCCCCCAAAAGAAGATTTGCTAACCCCAGGCAATTGTCCATGAAGTCAAAGGTCAACTTTTTAAATTCCCTAGATTCATGTTGACCTTCAAGAGCAATTCTCTTTTCTGAGGTCTTTCCTTATCAATAAAACCAAGAAACTCTGGGAGGAAATCTATACCAGATTTACATTTAGAAAAATTACCTGATTCTCCTTGAATACCAGTCCCTCTGCTTTGGATTCAATTGGCCTTATTCCTCTCTGAAGAAAGGTCTGAAGCCTTTGGCCCAGGAAAGAGAAGTGGCAGGCTTGACAGACTTTGACCATTAATAAACAAGGCAAACTTTAATCAGTGTCAGCACCAATCCAAGCTGGAGGTAGTCTTCCCTGAGTCAGGAAAAATTGCTCCTTAAGATATCAATCTGTGATTGAATAAATGAATCCCAAAGATCAGATTTGAAGAAAAATGTTCTAAAGAATCATTGCAAGTCTCTTCACACATGTCAATTAAATATGAGAAAAATGACTTCATATTATCATGATTTGAATTTTTACCATGTGAGAATCACACAATCTTTGAGCTAGCTAAGAATCTAAGAGACCTTAGTCCACCCTCTTATTGAATGAATCTGCAGCCCACAATGGTTAAATGACTTACCTAAGGTAACACAGTATTGAGTGACAAAGTTGAAACAAGAATTGTTTGCCTAGACTCCTTGTTACTTCAATGCTTTTCCAATACTTTGGAAACTCAATGTCTATATGGTTGTATATCATAATAGAAGTCTCATGAGAAGAAAAAAAAATCTGTTATGCTAAACAGATGAGTTGCCAAATACACAGAATTCAATGTCTTTGCCTAATTACTGAATTATAAATCTCTTGTTTTAATTTCACTTTTTTTTTTTTGCTGCCACTAGAGAGGACCTGGGTTAAAATCAGCCTTCTGTGGACCAAGACACTTTTCTTTGGACTAGTTTATCTGTAAAATAAAGGGGTTAGATTCTCCATCTCCAAAGTCCATCCTTAGTCTCCCCAAGATCCGTTGGACCATTATAAATAACCGACAGCCCTAGAATAGCCAAGATAGCCTTCATGTATCCTAGCCACTATACAGTGATTCAGGAGGCAGATTAGCCCATCTCTGAGTTATGCAGGCCTTTTGCTTTTCTGCCTGGAAGACCTGTAATTCAATCCACTCTTTTTTTTTTCACCATGCCTTAAGTAGTTCTAATCTTAAAAAAAAAACTGTCCCTTAGAGAAGATTGAATCTCTTTTACCAATAAAAAGTTGGAGGATTATTAATCTGTATTAACTCTTTTTTTTTCACCATGCCTTAAGTAGTTCTAATCTTAAAAAAAAAAACTGTCCCTTAGAGAAGATTGAATCTCTTTTACCAATAAAAAGTTGGAGGATTATTAATCTGTATTAACCTTTAACACCGTCTCTCCCCATAGAAAACTGAGCTGGACTAATGAGGAAGAGCCCCCCACATAATTCTCCTACTTCAGAGAAAACAGCCATGATTTGAAAATCCCCTTCCTGCTTCTAAAAATCTTGCACGATGTAAAGAGCAATGGACTAGAAAGCAAGTGGCCAGAGTTCAAATCTGCTATTACTCACTGAGTGACCAGAAGCATATGAGTTCATAATTCTATGCCTCCATTTCCCCATCTGTAAAATGAAAAGGTTGGACATCTGACTTCTAAGAGCGCTTTCTTTGTTCTACCCATAGCTATTACAGGTTTATTGCCTCGGTTTAAACTACTGGAGCGGTAAAAGAATTGGACTTTGGTGTCTGGAATTTCTGATTGTATCTGATGCTCTTGGGTGTGTGTGACCCTGAGGAAGTCATTTTTACCAATGTGAGTTTAAATTTCCCCATCAGAAAGGTGACAAGATTAGACTAGATGACTTCTAAGGTTCCTTCCAGTTCCAAGATTGTTTCAATAAACTTGATTCAACTGCAGGATTAGCATTCCCCAAGGAAGAAGGAAGGGAGGGGCCCCAAATGAAACTACCCTAGTCTTTCTTGCCCTCATCCCCCTTTTAGGTTACCTAACCTGCACCCAAGTAAAGGGTGGAGTACTTCCTACTCCCCAAAACCAGGTGGGTCTGACCCCAAGATAATCTATGCTTTCTTTCCCTAATACCGCCCTGGATCTGATTGCATAGAACCTGCCCCTGGAAGCCTGGCCGTTCTAAGCACCAGGAGGCCTCCCTAGGAAGCAGGCTGCACGCCTGCAGGCAGCGCAAGGCCGGAGCTGCAAACGCTGCACTTCCACCCTTGTCCAGCCTCACTCGCCTCTTTCCCTCGGCCCCGAACCTACTGCACCGCGACCCCCACCCCAACGCCCCAACGTGGCCCGGGCTGGGGCCTCCGCATTCCACAGCGCCTCTCGCTCAGCTCACCTCTCCACTTGCCCGGACCGGCTTTCCGGAGGAGGCGGCCATGCAGCAGTGACGTGCCCAAGCCCACGTCAGGGGAAACGCAGACCAGCTGATCGCGCCTCGGGAGGAGGGAAGGAACGCTGAGCCCCGGCCCGGCTTGCAAGCCTGGGCCCCGCCCCGCCCCGCCCCTCTGTGACGTCACACGAACCTCAGCCTCTGGGGGTCCTCGCCTTAGCCCGGCCAGCTAAGGGTTAGAACCAGCACTTAAAGAGTGCCGGCCTTGAACTTGAACGCTGTCTTGGGTCTGAGCTTCTGGTGTGAATGGGGTTTTATTCTGCCCCTTCTTAAACAGAAGAGTGGAGAAAAAAAGAAAAAAAAACCTTCTTAGCTTCTCTGTGCATGTCCTCCTTCCCGCGCAGCAATGGGGGGAAGGGGGGAGGAAGAAAGGACACAAAAGAATAGGCGGTTATTCTCAATTGCCTCCTGCTTGAAAAACAAGGAAAGGTTTTCCTAGGCTGAAGGAGAGACCTTGTGCAAAAATGAACTGCTTGGATTTCAGGGACCTAAAGAAGGGCCAGAAAAACAGGGGACAGCGGTTAGGTCTAAGAAAAATCAGCACAGTTTTATCATACACCCATGCTTGGTAATAAGTACGCTGGAATGTGACTATAATGTTGTTGGCCCTCTGTAGGTCGCTTGAGGGTTTTCCAGGCCAGCCTTGCTATTACCGAGTGAGTGAGTGAGTCCAGGTTCTTCCTTAGACCTGGGGGGAAGGGAGAATTTTAAAATCACTGAGGACATAGCCCCCCACGGTGAAACAATAGCTCATATTTATAATGTTTTTCGGTTCACAAAGCATAACTCTAACTAGAACCCTGTGGACAAATTGTTGACCGAAATAGGTTAAGGGAGGCAGCTTTTTCTTCTTTTTTTTGCAAAGTCATTTATCCAGTCAATCGCAAAATAGAAATTGGAGGAAGCATGCATATGATGATATCTATGGCAAACAATAAGTAAAAAAATATTTTACAGATAAAGCAAAGAAGACAAAAAACAAACAAACATGGAATGAAGTACCCAGAGTTACACAACAAGTGGCTAAACTGAGATTTCAAGTTAAATTTCTGGGCTTTTCCCACAACATCCCTTCAATGTCTCTTTATTTGGGGATTCTAAAGTGAAGGGTATTCTGACTCCCACGGAAAGTACCACATTTCCAATCTTTCCTAACCAAATTAATAAAGACTTTGGAGTAAAAAAAAAGGGGGGGTAGAATTTGCACTTCCTTAGTCCCCAAATTGTTAAGTTTTTAACTTTTGTGAATCTGTGACTCAGTCTCCAATCTATAATGTAGTGGGGAAAGCAATCTTAAAATATCTTCCAGGGGGGCACCTAGGTGGCCAGTGGATAGAGCACTTGGAGTCATGAGGCCCCCAAGTTCAAATCCCACCTCAGATGTTTAATAATTGCCTAACTATGTGACTTTGGGCAAGTCACTTAACCCCATTCCCTTAAATAAATTTTTTTTAATTTCTTCCAGGCAGATCATAGAATATTAAGCCTGGAAGAGACTTTAGAGACCATCTAGGGCAAGCTCTTCATTTTACAGATGGGAAATAACAGAGATCTAGAGGAAAAGAACTAATTGTTCTAATATTTTATCATAATAGGTACATTCTAAAAAAAAGATGAGTGGATTTTGAAGAGGTAAACACACCATTGTAAGCCATATTATGCTCATGGGAAAATGAACCAAGCAAGTCTTATTTCAAGTTACTCCCCTCTCTATTCTAGCCAAACTCTTTTCAGTACAAGACATCCCATCTCTAGTTTCTTTCACTTTTTTATGTCCAAATACTTCCCCACATCTGGAGTGTACTTTCTCCTATCTTGTAGAACTCCTAGACCTTTCTCGACCCAGCCCTCACCCAGTTTTTGTATTCTATCCTTCTTGAAATTATTTGACTATACCTTGTATAGGTTCACTAACTTCTGTGCCCAGTAGAAGTAAACTCCCTGAGACAAGGACTATTTCATTTTTGTCTTCATATCCCCAATTTGTAGAACAGCTGTATATAGTAGGTCCTTAATACTTACTGAATTGAATATTTGATATTTGATGAAAGAAATTCATTATATACATGTAAACTTGTGCCTGGGTACACATAAACACACATGTGCACAGGTGCACATTTTCTAAACACAGTTTCAGTTCCAAGATGAATAATAACAAAACTTACATTTATTGCAATATTTGACTGTTTGCAGGACTTTCCTCAAAACCCAGGTACATCAACCTCCCCAACATGTGGGTTATAACCCACATGTATTTGCTAAGGTATAATTATTGTATCTCCTCAACACACATCTCTCACACTCCTGTCTTTGAACACACTCTTCTACACTTTCATCTCTGCATCAGTTCCACTCTTCCTAAACCTGTCTTCACCATGTTCTTTAGTCATTCAGATCCTTTCCTCTCTCTGTAAATCCATCATCCCTGCTCTGACTTCAGTCATAAGAAGATTATAGTTTTAGAGCTGGAAGGGCCATTGGGTCTAACCAACTCACATAAGGAATGCAAAGAAAGGCTAAATAATTTGTCCAGGGTCACACAGCTATTAACTATGGGTCTGAGTTCAAATCTGAATACAGGTCTTCCTAATTCTAAGGCCAGTGCCCTATCTATAATGCTGAATTGAAATGTAAACTCGTTAATCTCTTCAATTTGAGGAGTTGCCTCCTCCTCAGACTGTTTACTTACTTACCTACTACTTACCAAATCTTATCCCAGGATTGTCCACATGACCCACCCAATCTGCTTTTTCTCAACTAAAACTGATTGTCATTTTAGGAAATACCAACTGGTTTAAATTATGTTAACTAATCATTGTTGCCTGGCAAACCTTTTATTCTTCCCTAATCATATTTAATGCCTATTCCAAACTTCATACTCTCTCTGTCAGTCTCCAACTAACCTCTTTCCTTCTGATTCAGCAAAGGATTGTCTCTTGTTTAACTGGAAGGGGAAAAAAAAGATCCTCTGTTATCATCCCATTCCCATTCTACTCTTCAGTGACTCTCTTCAACATCTTTATTCACTCTTCTTTTGCTCTAATCTCTGCCAAAAGATCATCAGTCTCCTCACTAAGCCCAATGCTGCTACTTGGGCCCCTGTTCCCATCACTGCCTGTCTCATTTAAGAGTATGTCCCTCTTTTTCTGTAATCTTCAGTCTTTATCTTCTTTTTCCTTCCCTGGCATCTATAAATGTAGCTATGCCTTTTGAAATGTGAGGCTATATAAACATATAAAGGTCTTCCCCATCCCCCTCAAAAAAAATTGAGTTTTGTAATACTTCAGTTACTTCATATCTCTAAATCCCTTTCACAGCCAAACTCTTGGGCAAGGTTTTTTTTTCCTGTTTAATTCAATTTTATTTTCAATTCTTAATCCTTCCCATCTCTCCTCCCCTTCCCCTACCTATTGAGAAAGCAAGAAAAATACTCATTAATATATATTTATAGTGTCATGCAAATAAAATTTCCACATTTGCCCTGTCCAAAACTAATGATAAAGAAAGAAAAGAAAAGATTCTTCAGTTTACACCCTGAATCCAGCAGTTCTCTGTCTGAAGATGGATAGCAGATTTCATCATAATGTTCTTTGGATTTGTGGAAGGTCATTGTGTTGATCAGAATCTTTCAAAGAGGATTTTCTATAAAATACTGCTGTCACGGTGCACATTGTATTCCTGGTTCTGCTCATTTCACTTTGCATTAGTTCATAACTATCCCCTTCATCATTTCTTACAGGACAATAGCATTCCATCCAATTCATATGGCATAACTTGTTCAATCATTCCCCAACCGATGGGCATGCCACCACGAAAAGAACTGTTATAAATAACTTTGCACATGGGTATCCTTTTCTTTTTTCTTTGATGTCTTTAGGGTATAGATCTAGGAGTAGTATTGCTGGGTAAAAGAATATACACAACTTAACTTAATAGTCTTGAACATGTGGTTCCAAATTGCTTCATTTGGGGAGAAACTTAAAGAATTTGTGTTCCTTCCATGTGACATTTGTGTTTTGAACTTAATTGAAATCAGTGCTTCACTTCCATTATCCCTTATCCTTCCTTCACCCACCCTCCAAATGTCTATTATTCTTCTAAAATTGAGTATTTGCTTTTTTTGTATCTGTTTTCCCACAGTCCTTTCAGAATGTGTTGTTTTTCTTTTTTTAAAATCATCTTAGCTAATTGATGGTGTAAGATGATACTTCAGAGATGTTTTAATTTACATTTCTCTAATTGTTAGAGATGTAGAGCATTTTTCATATGGATATTGATAGTTTAGATTTCTTCCTCTGGAAACTGCCAAACAAGTTCTTAGCCTGGGATCTATGATTTTACAATTTAAAAATACTTTGAAAATTGGCATCCATTGTAATCCTATATGTTTTATGTATTTAAAAACATTATTCTGAGAAAGAGTCCATAGGATTCATCAGACTGCCAAAGAGATCCAGGACATAATTTTAAAAAGTTAAGAACCCCATGCTGCAAGGTCGGGGGGAATGCCTGTCTTCACTTTCTCACTTCCCACTCATTTTTCACCTTGCAATCTGACTTTCAATATTATCACTCTGAAATTTATCTCCAAGATCACCAGTTATGTAGTAATTGTAAATTTGATTGCACTGTCTCAATCTTCATCCTTTTTAACCTCTCTTTATCTTTTCACACTATCACCCCATCCTATATATTTTGTCCTCTCATGGATTTTCTTATGCTTCCACTCTTGATTTTCATCTTACCTGTCTGCATCATCATCCATCTTCTTCCCCAAAACAATGAGTGTCCCCCAAAACTCTCTCCTGGACATTCCTCTTCCTATACTCCTTCTCTCTATGTGATCTCATTAGCTCAGAGATTCAATAACCATCTCGATGCTGATTATTCCCAGATATACATAACTAGTGCCAGTATGTCTTGTGAATTCCAAACCCAAGTCACCAGCTGCTTGCTAGAAACTTCATATCATCAGGAATCTCAAAGTCATCATGCCTCAAACAAAATGTAATTACTTTCCCCAAAACTTTTCCTTCCTAATAACTTCCATGTTTTTGTCAAAGGTACCATACCATGCTTCCAGTAACCCAATTTCCTTTCTCGGATGTCACTGTTGACTCTTCACTACCTCCCTTACCTATACCTAATCAGTTAGTAAATCTTGTTCATTCCTCCTACACATTTCTACCATCCTCTCCTCTCCATTCACAGCTACCACTCCAGCACAGGGTCTCAGTATAGAATCAAAGATAAAAAGACCAAAGGATCATAGAGCTAGAAGGAACCCACATTTTAAAGTGAAGAAACGAAATTGTATAGAGGTTAAGTGAATTTTATGTGGGGAGTACTGTAATAACATCCTAACCAATCTCCAATGCTAACCTCTTCCTCTCCAGCATATCCTACCCACAACTGCCAAAAAGAAAATCTTCCTAAAGCAAAGCCTTACTATATCCTGCTCAGAAATCATCAATGTCTTGTTATTGCTTCTAAGCTGAAAAAAAAATCCTTGTCTACATGTTGTAAATCCTCCACAATCTGGTTTCAGTTTACCTTTTCAAATTTATTTTGTATTATTTTCCTTTGTGTACTGAACTACTCAACATGAAAATTTAGAACCGGAAGAGACCTGAGGGCCAAGGAGTCAACACCCTCATTTAAACTCAGATCGTCTTGATAGCAAGCCCAACACTCACTGACAACATTATAGCCAAACTGACCAACTGGCTATTTGCTGCACTCAGAATTTCACACCTTTGCACAAGTTGTCCCCAAATCTCAAATTCACTTTCTTTCTTCCTCCTTCTTCAAAGTTTTAGCTTCCTCCAAGACTCAGCACAGATACACCTCAGAATGAAAGTTTTTCTTTCTCCATCCCTTCCCTTCCCTCCTCCAGACCCTGTCCTCAAAGTATCATCTAACTGGTTACTCTGTTTATGTTACAGGACCCTGTAAATTAAATGCAAAGTCCTTGAGGTCAGACTAGTACCTAGCCCAGTGCCTTATTGAAGTTCTCAATACATGCTTGCTAAAATTATGGTTTACAAAAAATTATTGTGCCATAAGACATGACAAAATGAGGAATTCAAGGAAAGAAGGGAAGACATATAGAGTAATATAGGGCAAAGAAAGAAGCCTCAAGAGGTCACAGTCTACAAATAATGGAAATGATTACACTAAAAGCAAGCAAACTGATGAATGGTAAAGTATAATGCTGGTCCTGTAAAACTGATATGAAAATATATTCCTCCTCTCCAGAGAAAGGAAGACATTATGACTATGAAATATGGTGTGAGGAATGTTCACTTTGTTAGTTGCTTTAATTAAATGTTTTCCTTAATTGAAGGGAAATTTCATTGCAGAAATAAGAGTGATCCTCTTAAATTAAAAGAAACTTAAAATGAAATTAAAGTTAATACTTATTGAATTGAACTGAAACCTATCAGTTACAAAGTCAAAGTCCAGGTATTATTTTCATATTTCTAGGACCTGTGATTAAGCACTGCGAGTACAATCTCTATTAAATAAAATCTCACCTCTAGCTATCTATATCAAAAGTTTCTGTCTGAAATAAAATGTATCACCTGAAAGCTGAGCAATCATAAGCCTCCCCAAACCTGCTTAGATTGTTCCTCAGTCCAAAAAACCAAAAACCTTCATAGCAACTTTGTAGAACTTGCCAGAAATTGTGGTCTATTGGCATGGTTTCCAAGAAATCAAGGTCACTTCCATGTCACATTGAGTAAAGTAGGACTTTCTTTGGCAAGTACCTTTTAATTGTCCAGAATGAGATATGTACACCAAAAGGTTTGAATAGATAAACACTCATTCTCTTCCTAAGAGGTGAGCAAGATTGGCAATACTGTAAACCTCCAGCTAGTACAATCTCTCCCCCCATTCAAGTCACCTTATGGCCTTTAACATAGAATGTTTATATTTCTCCTATTCCTCATTTATCTATTCTTTTCTGATCTTAGGTGAATACGTATTGGAGATAGAAGCAGCTGGATTACAACCTTGTAAGATATAAAAGTTGGGAAGGCCGAGTATATAGCAGATATAAAGATACAGCAACTAGTCTGTAACAGAATTTACCAGTATTTATAACAGCCAATCCCAGTGAGTAGCCAGTTCTGAGGAACAATCTTTGATCCAAACTAGTTGTGAATCAGTCTGTCAGTGGAGACAACACTATATCCTATAAACAAAGGAATGATTTGGTCACTGGCTATGTCACAACCAGAAGTAAACTTGGTGGTAGAAATGCTTAGCAGTAAACACTCTAAGTTTGAATTAGAGTATACTCTGGTTCAGAGAGATATTTTGATATTTGGGGTTTTATTTTATCTTCTTTGCTTGGTGATAATTAAATAAAATATATTATAATTATTGATAGAATACAAGGAAGCATAAACTGATAAAGATATTAAGAAGAATATGCTATATGGGGTGAATGAGCAACAGAGAAGAGGGAAAACCCCACCTCCTAAGGGGTTTTGCATGGGGCCCTGATTGACCATTGCTAGGAGAGTTTGGGAAAATGAATAAAGGCTCTAAAAGTGATACAGAGATAATAGTCTTACCTTTCATTTGTATTATCCAAATATGCATTACCTATGTCAAACTCAGCTGACTGAATCTGACCTTATCCTCATGACAATTCATTGCCCAGGAAGGCTTTATCTAAGGTTTTATCACTCCCAACTTCCATTTTATTTAGGTTTTTAAATGCTCACCTCCAGAAACTCCTAAATATTTGCTATCTACTTTCACTTGTTAAGCAACACAACTTACCTTGTTAACACCTAAGAGGACACTAACTCTAACTCTCCCACCTGCAGTTTGATCATTTCCTCTGCTTTGGCACCCTTTCTTGGGTACTCCAGCACTTGTATGACACCTGAAGTTGCAATTCATCTGCCCTGTTTAAAGACCTCCATTTTGTAGTATTGACTGTTTTCTTTTAAATTCAGATGGATACTTGCAAATGATAATGGATTATATTTGTACGTGTTGCCACTCTCCCATGTACGTGTTGCCACTCTCCCAGTCGTCATGCTCCTTGAGGATAAGGATTATTTTCATTTTGATCTTTGTATCTCCATCACTTAACACATAGTTTAATAAACTCTTATTGAATGATTCATTATCTTATTTCTTCCTCATAATAACTCTGAGGTAGACAGAGCACTGTGTTTTTACTTCCTGAGTCCCAGGAAGGTAAAATATTTGTTAGCTTATTATTCTCTGAATAAAGTTGGAAACCTAGAGCCAAGAACCATAACACTAATCACTTCTTTGCCATGAATTACTTCATTAGAAACAAAGAATTAACTTTTGTCCTTCCTCTGATAATAACTGGCAACATGACTGATCATTTAGTGTGAACAGTCAAATCCTTTGCAATGAACTCCCCCATACCCCACCCCCATCCCTGTAGGACTTAAGAAACCAGAAATCATTGTCTCAGAGCATATATTTTAATAACTATAGAAGTTTTCAGATTTCTCAACATGCTAGTGTGAGATATCAAGGATAGATAATGACATTCTCTCTTTACAAGTTTGGTACTCTCCTAGCAAAATTCCTGTGGGTGCTTTTTTGAAATGTTAACTAAAGGATGGGCTTGTTAAGTTACACCCAAGGAAGGAACGAGAGAAGAGAAGCCAGCTTTCAGGATTGTAGGCTCTGCCAAAAATATGTCCCAAGAATTAAGGAGGGGGAGAAGGCTTTTGGCAAAGTCAATGAAGAACTGACTCAAACTTTGTGTTCAGTGAAAATTGAACTCGGACCTCTTTATGTCTGAGTTCCATTTATTCTTGGCAAACTCAGGTTTTCTGGTTCATATAAAAGATGAAGAGGCCCAGAAGATTTCTTGGACATCTACTTATTCTTGTGCAACAGGATATTGATGAGCTAAGTGTAAATGAATAAAAAACATACAGTGTCTAAAAAACACAAAAATTTCCATGCTTCAATACTTTAAAGAAAAAATGTTTTTTGTACATGTGGGGACTCCATCTGCATATATATAAGATCATAGTTCCTCCATATTTAAGTCGATGAACTTTAATGTTGACCTCATAGTTAGTCTTATAGTGATAGGCCTATCCATTCTTAATCCTCAACTGACAAGGATACAGTCTATGGAGAGACCCATTCTCAAAGTCCTTCACATTTGATAAAACTCCAGCTCTGCTACCATAAGCTTCAGGAATCCAGGGTCACCCC
The DNA here is from genome assembly GCF_037893015.1 of Macrotis lagotis. Classification (NCBI taxonomy): domain Eukaryota; kingdom Metazoa; phylum Chordata; class Mammalia; order Peramelemorphia; family Peramelidae; genus Macrotis; species Macrotis lagotis. The sequence goes on along the minus strand of NC_133661.1, from coordinate 105,492,391 downwards.
TATAGCATGATGAAACATTAGATTGGGACTTCATTGGAAAAAAGATTTCAATATTACTGAGGAAAGGTTTGATTAAGGGACTCTATGAAAGCTCAAGTATTTTTTTCAGCACTTCCACCTAGAGATCCCACTGATAACTTCCTTGCCTCAAGGAGTTTTAAAAAAATAGCATGAAAGATCCCATAGGCATCAAAATGTTTATTGTATCAATTTTTGTGGTAGCAAAAAAGTTAGCAAAAAATAGAAACCTATTCAATTAGAGAATGGATAAATCAATTACAACTCAATATAAAGGAATATTACTATTACTAAGAAATAATGATTATGAAGAATGAAGACAAGCTTAAGAAGATTAATATGAGCAGGTGTGTCAAACCTGTAGGCTGTAGGCCTCAGCAGTCCTTGGCATCCATTAGTGATATGAGTTACAATATAGTCATGAATGGATATTGTATTTTTATGTCACCATTGACAGACTTTTGTTGAGTAATGTGGCCCAAAAGAGGAAAGTCAACAAAATCAGGAAAACAATATACAAGAAGATTTTAACAGTGCCAATGGAAAGAAATAGAAATTTATGATGAGTTAACTTGGCCTCAGAGAAAAGATGAGAAAATTTATTTTCCTTCCTTCATTGAAGAAGTGAGGCATTATGAGTTTGCACTATAGTATATATTTCAGACTCAAGATGTTGGTCAGTTTTGTTGAACTGATTTTTTTCTCCTTTTAAAATTATTTTGTATTATGAGAAGTAGCTTTCTGAGAAGAGAAAGAAGTAGGAATATATTTGAAAACAAAAAATAAGAATTTTTTTTCAAAAAATTAAAGCATTAATATTTGGGGAAGGTGTTATATAGTAGAAAGAGTAATCCTCTAGGAAGTCAGAAGAACTGAATTCTGATCATTTTTTGGTCATTAGTAGTTCTGTAAGCAAAGACAAATAATTTCCCCTCATTGGTCCTCAGTTTCCTTACCTAGGGGGAAAAAGGTATAACCTAAATGATTTCTTCCTGGTTAAATATTCTTTAGTTTTGTGATTCTAAGAAATGATTTTTTTCAGCAATTACATGCTAAGTATACCACCACATCAACAAATTTGTCATAGGTCTCATACCTCCTTTTGTATTATATATTCTTTGACTTCAAAACTAAAATCAAGTAGGGAAGATGCCAAAAAAGTTAAAACAGACATTCTCTTCCTTGATCTGGTTACAAAATATTTTTCTTTGGGCTTTCCCTGCCTTTACCTCATTTTAATAGTAAACAGACACAAACTGGTTTAAGTTCAATGATGTGTTTCAAAACTCAAGAAAGAAATTTAACAAACATTTTTACAGTGTCTGCAAGTTATAAGGTACATTGTAAATATTAGTGGGATAATTTCTTATAATATAATATAATTATATATAATATATAATCATTTATATAATAATTTGAAGTTTACTTTGTTTCACATTTTCTCTAGTCTTGCATAATGTGACACAATCATCTCCTTTGCCTCCTAAAGTAATTTAAAATGTTGTTGTTGTTGTTTAATTTAACTGACTTGATTTTTATTTTCATTAAAGTGTCAACCCATGTTCCACAAAGTCTTACTCCAATGTCACCAGAAGTCATACTGGTAGATCCAACCATCCTGAAAAGGCTGATACCCAAGAACATCCTGGTTAAGAAAAGAAATACTGGGGCAGTTAGGTGGCTCAGTGGATAGAGCACTGGGCCTGGAGTCAGGAGTACCTGAGTTCAAATCTGGCCTCAGACACTTAATAATTACATTAGCTGTGTGGCCTTGGGCAAGCCACTTAATTCCATTGCCTTGCAAAAACCTAAAAAAAAAAAATACTTATCTCCTATAAATCAACCACTGCGAGACAAATACTATGGACACAGAAACTCAAGAAATAAAGAAAACTACAAAAATTGCCTTTAATCCAATGAAACACCATCTTGTTTCTGAAGTAATGGTAATAGAATGGGAGAAAACTAAAGCAAAGGGTACTGAGAATGATAGGTTTTAGACCATCTATAAACATCAATCCAGCTCTCCTTGGAAAGTAAAATAAAGCAGCGATGAGGTTAGTTTTACAGAGTGCCCAGAGTCGATCAGAAAAATAATTTCATGGGATATTTGGTCATCCATTGTCATCATATTGGAGATTATAGATTATAGCTGAGAGAGACCTTAAAGACCATCAAGTCCAACTCATTTTACAAATAGGAAACTTAGGCACAAATTTAGGCATAAATATATCAATGGGGAAAACATTTATTAAGTGCTTACCATGTGGAAAGCCTTGGGGATGCAAACACAAATGGTGTCATTGTATAAACAAATCAATTAAATTACCATAACATCAAAACTAAAAAAGAAAATATTTCTTTAACCAAGTGAGAATGTGTTTTGATGTATCAATCATTCAAAAGCAATCCAACTAAGTGTGGGAAAGGCATTAACCAATTTAAACACCTTTGATGAGCTATTGGAGGAACTGAAAGTGCAGTTACCCAAGAAGGTTCAAATTGGTTGAGAAAATTTTGTCATACCCTAGGACCTATATCTAAAATATCAAGTTAACCTGGGTTCCAATAAAGTCCCTGTGAAAGAACCATTTGAAACTGGAGAGAAGTGCTTCAACTTTAACCTTTTCATAGGTCTTCTTCCTCCCCTTCCTTGGCATAAGGAGGATCTTGTACACTTTAGAGACCCAGAGGACTTCCTATCCAGAGAACAGCTGGCAGCAATAGCTAAATAAAGGGCCAAAAGAAGGACTGCACACAGACTCACAACTTCACAAGGAGTTCAGGAAAAACTCTACTATGCCAAAAGGAAACTTTGGAGCAAACCATAAAGAGGACAAAAAGCTTTCTAACAACTAGAAGCTGTGAGTTACCCCTCTACCAAATATGTTCTATAAGTTTAAACTTTTCATTCAATTATATGCTTCTTCATGACCTCTTTTGGGTTTTCTTTTTTTTTTAAGGTTTTTTCAAGGCAATGGGGTTAAGTGGCTTGCGCAAGGCCACACAGCTAGGTAATTATTAAGTGTGCTTTATCCACTGTGCCACCTAACTGCCCCTATCTTTTGGGTTTTCTTGACAAAGATACTGGGGTGGTTGCCATTTCCTTTTCCAGCTCATTTTATAGATGAAGAAATTGAGGCAAATGGGACTCAATGACTTGCTCAGGTTCATACAGCTAGTAAATTTCTGAGGTCAATTTGAACTCCACAAGAGGAGTATTTCTGACTCCACACCACTCAATTTGCTGTACCATATAGCTTCTAAAGCTTGAGTCTACTTCCTCTAGATTCTGTATTCCACACTTGTGAAATAGTGTGTTACAGACTTTTAGGAGAGATGTTTTGAAACAATCATACTTACTGTAATAGCTTAGTAAATATTCCTTTCTAAAAGCTAATTAAATGTTACCAAATATTTAATAATCAACTATGGTCATAATGGGAAGCAATCTAGGAAGGACTTTGACCTTTCTAATATCAGAAAGACAAGCCTGAACCCTCAAGGTTACCCCTAGGTATCTGTGGCAATAAAGTTAACTGAGCCCTGGTAACTAGACAAGTTGGAATAGTGATCTCAGAATATAAACTACAAAAGCAAGGCCAGTCCTGCTCTCAAGAAGAGGAGGGTACAACTCATTAGGAGGTTACTAATGCAAGTATTAAAGTACATCTGCATGGTTCCCTAAAGCAACTACCTAAGGGTCACAAGCAGGATTTAAACTCAGGCACTCTGGTTTCAAAACTCTACTGTTCACTGTTCATGATAAATACTTGCAAAAAAGACTAATATGAAAATGATTGTAGTTTAAACACCAACTTTTTCTGTAGAGGATGAAACAATAGAAAACTACTGTGATGACCTCAATAAGATCTTCCAAATTGAATCAAAATATGCTGCTACACAGGACAGAACCAGGACCAGGCAAATTTGGTTGAAAATAAAGTTCAAAAGTAAAGAATGAGTGAAATAAAATCAGATTGTTCCTAATTATATATCCTGAAAATTAACAAAATTGATGTTTTCTTAAGCACCTTCTCTGTACCGAGTTGGGCAGCTAGATGCAAAATGGATAGAGTGCCAGACCTGGAATTAGAAAGACTCATATCCCTGAATATTAACTTTGTGACCCTGGCAAAGTCACTTAACCTGTTTACCTCAGTTTCTTCATCTATAAACTAAAGGAAATGGCAAATCACTCCAGTATCTTTGCTTAGAAAATCTCAAATGGTGTTGCAATGAATTGGACACAACAGAAATGACTGAAGAAAATATTGACTTCAAAAAAGTGGGAAATGGTTAGATTAAAGTATGAGACCCAATTAGAATTAGCACCTTTTACATTTTACTTAGGCTGGGTTAGTCTTTGAAAGGGAAACAGAGGACATTTGACTTTCTTGCTGCCTGAGATATAAAAAGTGTGGGAAGTTTTACTGGAGTATCCACTATACCAAAGGTTTTTCTAGCCTAAGAATTAATTGTATCTTTTTTTAATTCTTTGTTACAGTAAAGTTGTTTTTATCATTTATTACATCCATGATTATGTCATTGCATTCTAACTCCAAGTCTAAATAACTAGACTGGTCTCAATAAAGCTCAATCCAGAATATTAACAATGATTCAGAATAATTTTATATATTTAAGTTTAACTAATTTAAATCAATTATCATGAAGAAGAAAATATAAAAGCCTAAAACCTATTTTAGCCAGCAAATATTTTTGGTTTTTGTCCTCCATTATTGAAGAAGACCAAAATGACAACACTATGTTTGAGATAAATTACAGTGTGTCCGACTGTAGCTGATAAGCCCAATATGAACTTGGAATACTCTACCACAGGTTGGGCACAAATTTTCCATGTGTATACCTGAGGTGGGTATTCTAAACTTATATGTCATATTTCCTTTGAGCTGCTTCAATTCTGCCTTTCTCATAGAGTACAGCATTCTCACTGATGAGGGCACACCATGCTGGAATGTCCTCTGCTAGAATCTCCCATGCTGCACAACCAATTCTAAAGTTCTTTTTTTTAAGGTTTTTTGCAAGGCAAAATGGGGTTAAGTGGCTTGCCCAAGGCCACAGCTAGGTAATTATCAAGTGTCTGAGACCAGATTTGAACCCAGGTACTCCTGACTCCAGGGCCAGTGCTTTATCCACTGCACCACCTAGCCGCCCCCTAAATTAAGGGGTTTGGGTTTTTTTTTAATTCTGAAGTTCTTAAGAGAGACCTTCAGGGTGTCCTTGTATCACTTCTTCTGACCCCCTTGTGAGTGCTTGCCTTGAGTGAGCTCTCCATAAAATAGTCTTTTTGGCAAGCATACTTCTGGCATTCTGACAATATGACCAGTCCATCATAGTTGTAGCTCTCTGTAATAATGATGGAATACCAGGCAGTTTAGCTCAAGAAAAGATCTCAATGTCTGGTATCTTCTCCTGCCAGGTGATCTTCAGAATCTTCCGAAGACAATTTAAATGGAAACAATTCAGTTTCTTGACATGGTACTGGTAGACTGTTCAGGTTTCACAGGCTTATAGTAATGAGGTCAACACAACAGCTCTGTAGTTCTTCTGTTTGGTAATCAGTCTAATACCTCTTCTGTCCCACATTTTCTTTCAGAACCTTCCAAATACTGAGCTAGCTCTGGAAATGTGTGTGTCAACCTCATTGTCAATATGTACCCCCCTGAAGAGAACACTGCCAAGATCAGTGAACTTGTCCACAGTACTCAAAACTTCTCCAATTGCTGTAATCAATGGTTCCACATATGGATGGTGTGGTGATGGTTGATGGAGCACCTGGGTTTTCTTGGTGTTAATTGTTAGACCAAAATTAGCTCAAGCAGCAGAGAATCTATCTTTGTTGCATCCCAACTTCAGAGGCTACATTGAATCACAAGCATCTGCAAACAGAAGATCATGTACCAACACTCCCACTATTTTGGTCTTGGCTTGTAGCCTTTTCAAGGTGAAGGATTTACCATCAGTACAATAGCTGACCTTGAGGTCATGTTCATCCCCAGACAAGGCCTTTGATAATATGGCTGAAAATATCATGCCAAAAAAGCATGGGAGCAAGGACACATCCTTGTTTCACTACATTGGTGACTGGGTAATCTTGAGAGAATCATCCACTCTCTAGAACCCGGGCAGTCACATCATCATGAAAGTGACATACAATACTAATGAGCTTCTCTGAGCAACCAAATTTTGCCATAATTTTCCATAAAACCTCAAGACTAATGGTATCAAAGGCCTTGGTCAGATCTACAAATGTTTTACAGACATCTGTTCTGCTCCTGGGATTTTTTTTCCTGGTGTTGTTGGGCAGCAAACACCAAATCAACTATTCCTCAACCCTTTCTGAAACCACACTGACTCTCAGGAAGATGACCATCTTCCAGGTGGAGGAAGGACTCTGCAAGAATCTTACCAGTATTGACTAAAAGAGAAACACCCCTGTGATTGCCACAGGACAATCCAGCATTACCTTTAGCTCTAAAGAGATGGACTATTGGAGGATTCTCGAATTCTTAGGGGAATATCCTCTTCATTCCATGTAACCTGGAAAATTTCAGTCAGTTTTTGAATGAGTAATGGGCCTCCCACCTTGTAGATCGAATTTGGAATATAATCAGCACCAGGTGCTTTGTTACTTGAAAGGAGCCTAATGACATTCAAAACTTCTTCAGTTAGAACTTCAGTTAGGGAGTAATTGACTTCAATTTAAGGTAAATGGGCAATGGCTTCTGTATTTATTGATGATGGTTTGTTAAGAACACTACTATGGTAGTGTTCAACCCATCTCTCTAGGATCATGTCCTTTTCATTAATCAATGTGGATCCATCAGCACTGAGTAGTTGAGATGCACCATAGGTCTTTGGCCCATAAATAGCCTTCAGGGCATCATAAAAGCATTTTGGTTTGTTACTGTCTTCATAAAACTGAATTTCATCTGCCTTCTTACTGAGCCAAGAATCTTGAAACTAAGGAGCAGCTAGGTGGTGCAGTGGATAGAGCACCAGCCCTGGAGTCAGGAGGATCTGAGTTCAAATCTGACCTCCCACACTTAATAATCACCTGGCTTTGTGACTATGGGCAAGTCACTAACCCCATTGCCTTGCAAAAAAAAAAAGAATCCTACAACTCTCTAAGTTTCACTTGTACTTTACTTTTTTTGCAAGGCAAATGGGGTTAAGTGGTTTGCCCAAGGCCACACAGCCAGGTAATTATTAAGTGTCTTGTTACTCCTGACTCCAGGGTCAGTACTCTATCTACCTAGCCACCCCTTGTACTTTGGTGCCTTCTTAGAAATGGATGAGCTATCCTACTGTTAAACCTGTGGAGTTCTCATTTTTCCTTTAGCAGCTTCTGTATTTCTCCATCATTTTCATTGTACCAGTCTTGATGTATTTGAATGTTCTGGCCAAGATGAGCAAATACAGTGCTGTACACCAGATCTCTGAAAGCTTCCCACTCTTTTTCTTCTCCACTATTGGTGGTTCAGTCTTCCCTCCAAGTTAGCAACAAATTCCTGCTCAGAGAGAAACTCTAGTCTCTTGACATTAACTCTTCTAGCAGTCATTTTGCCTTGGGCATGCCATTTTGGCTGAATGTGAATATTTAGCTTAGAGAGGATAGATGAGTCTGTGATCAGTACAGCACACTGCATCACACATTGCCCTTGCTACTCTCACATCCTGTCTGTCTCTTCTTCTTCTTGTTTTTTAGGTTTTTGCAAGGCAAATAGGGTTAAGTGGCTTGCCCAAGGTCACAAAGCTAGCTAATTATTAAGTGTCTGAGGCCAAATTTGAACTCAGGCACTCCTGACTCCAGGGCTGGTGCTCTATCTACTGTGCCACCTAGCTGCCCCCTGTCTGTCTCTTCTTCATCTATGCTATTGGCATAGATGCAAATGTTTGCTTTGAGGGTGCATCTAGGAACTTTTGTTGCATTTAGGTAAATGGAAGATAGTTTTTGTGATGAGAAATTCATGAGATGTGCAAGTTTTCAGTAGAAAGTGACCATTGGAACATGCTGTTCTGTTTCCAGCTTCATTCCTCCCAAGGACTCCCTGCCATGTCTGGTAATCTGAACCTACTTTGGTATTAAAGTCACTCAGAATTTTAAGTTTATATTCTTTTGATACATTTATGATAAGGGTCTCCAGATCTTCATATAATTTTTCTTTGACTTCATTAGGGTATGTTATGATGGGAGCATAGGCACTGGTGATGGTGCCATGGTACTTTCTTTTTCTTTCTTTTTTTACTTTACATAATTTACCTGGTTTAGCCTGCCTGACAAAACAGTTTATGAGATGTGGCTTGCTGTTGTGCATATTACAGCCTTGGAGCTATAGGTGAGAGTTAGGTGGTTCAGACGGACATCAAAGGTGGAAAGCAGCCCTGAAAAGGCTTGGCAGCCCTCACACCAAAGATATTAGTCTTCCTTGAACAAACTCCAACAAATATTTTACTTACTTGCCAAATAGAAATGAATGGCAACCAATAGCAAAACCAGCTTAAAATATAAATTTTATTATAACCTTAGAGAATTGTGATAGAAGATTATGAACAGAATCACTTCATAAGTAACAAAGAATCAGTCAAAAGAAAAGGTTTGGTTGAGACCCAAATAAGAAAAGTCAACCCCAAGGGCTTGGAATTTATTGATGAATCTGGAAGGTAAACAACAACAGATGGAAGACTGAAAATATCTGAAAAGATTTTATAACAAACTCTTTTCATCCTAAAGGATAGTGTAGCCACTACATTTTAACTCTAAAATCACTCTCCTGGATGTTCTTCTGGAACTGAAGTTCTTAATCACCTTGTGTATCATCATAGACTCCTTTGGCAGTCTGCTAAAACAGAAATGTTTTCCAAGAATTTTCTTAGGTAATCAAAGGAAATGCTAAAATTCAATTAAAAGTCAGTGAAAATGAAGATGCGATTTTCCCATCCAAGTTTGCATATATTCTCAAATCTATCTGTGGACTCCCTTAAATATAATGATAGACCCTTTAGGTTCTCGGGGAAAAACCCCAGTTTGAAGTAAAAGAAATGGAACCAAAGAAAACAAAGATAGAAAATAGTGATAGATTTAGAGCAACTATATTCTGAACAGGTTGTGATGGCGGTGTCTCAAATGTAAGGGCATTGAGGGATCAATTCTTAAGAAATCTGAAGAAAAAGTGCTAAAAGCATGAATAAAATTTCAGATGTTGTCAAAAAAAGGAACCCAGAGACATATGAGAAAACATTAGTAACTCCTATAGCCAATACCTACTACACAAATTTTATGAATATATATACACAACAAAGTCATGTTTGTTGAGATTAATAAAGAGAACAGACAAGTTTCTATAAACTTTTTTTACAGTGAACTACATATTAATTTACCATCTCAGAAGAGAAGGAAATAAAATAAAAATTAATTTACCATTTCAAAAGAGAAAGAAAGAGTTCACTGTGTTTATTGCTTGTAGACTCTTTAACACTTATTTAGCTAATTGAGCAAAAATCATCCTTAAAAGTTTTCCTGTATCAAATATTTCCCTTGTATACATCAAAATTATATAAGATTTCTTGAAAGACAAAACAACAAATATAACCTTACTTGATCACCCTCTAATTATTCATATTGAGTCATTAAACAAGAAGATGCTGGCTAAAGGTATTTCCTACTGCCATGGAGGAGATTCAGTTCAGAGTCCAAGTTGAGGGATTCCCTAGAGATGGTGACTAAGGTACTGAAACTGAAGTTCATTCAAAGGGCTATGGAGAAGGGACCAGTGGATATGAGTAGGCTTTAATGACTTACAAACTAGTCATTACAAGGAAGTGGGTTAAAGGTGAAATGTCAAACATAAGACCCTTAACCTTCCCAAGAATGGCCATAAGTAGATTAAAATGTAATTGGAACATATTTAGCAAAATAAATAAAACAACAATAAAATAGATAATATTAATATGTATTTTTAAAAGTCATTATACATCCTACAGAAATGCTTTATGTATGTATGGCTTAGTGCTTACCATTTCTATTGATGCCCCTATTGTAAAGAATAGAATGAAAAGAAATATATTACTGGAAAAGAAACATACATTTGAGTATCTACCCCACTCCCAATCAAATACAGAAGGTCCAGACTTTTAGTTGAACAATCAATTACACCCATTCCAATTAATTTGGAGGTCAAGAACCCAAAATTACAAATTGAATTAAGGTATAAATCAGACACAAATAAATCCTTAGTCAAGAGTGTAATAATTTATTTATTGAATGAAATCAACTGGTACTATATAAGAAGTATATCTGGATTTACACATGCTTCTAGGAAAGGACAACATGGGGTAGGGGCAGCAGGTGAGGCAGAGTTGAGTCCCTGCCTCTAGGTATATAATAAATATATACATACACATACATACATACTTGAATGAAAAGATTCAAGTAGAAAGTTAGACAAGCTTCAGAGCAACTTGAGGAGGTAAATTATGTTATAAGACAGCAATAAGTGAGGGGAAAGGGGAAGTGAGTCCTGAAAAGGTATTATATTTTCTCCATTTGCCTTGTGAACCTTGAAAAATCATAAAATTTGGGCTTCCCATTGGCATTAATAGCAATGTGCACTGAACAGCAGTAACTGATGTCAGTGTCAATGAAAGAAACAAAGAGAAAAAAATGAGATTAAACTAATTATAATCACAAATAGCAGCTTCAGAATTGTAAAAGAACACTAAACCTTGGCGTGTAGCAGATATCTATGCTCAAAGGGAACTTCTTGTCCACAAAGGGAAAAAAGAACTTCAAATAACAAGCTCTGCATTTATCCTTTGACCATATGGATTTAATGAAGTATAAGACTAGGCTTCTCAGAGAACTTGTGTGTGAAAGGAAAGAATAGTCTCAGACATTTGAGAAACTGTTTCTGTAACAATTGTCTTTGCATGGCCCACATAGTAAATATCTCTATCTAGAAGCCAATTAATTCAGAATGACCATTTAAGAATTAATAGGAAGCATACCATATGGGGGGCTCTTGAACCATATACCAGAAGGAAAAAACCAACTCTTCTAACTCTAGCATTTTTGAGGAGAGTTCCAATTGACCATCTTTAGGATACCATCCTACCAATGAGAGTGGTAATGTGATGAAGCATCCCAGATAATGTGCTACTGGAGATTGCCTAGTTGCAAGGCAAGAATAAGAGAGAACTTGTAGAGAGCCTATGTGTTCCATTGGCATAGCAATGTCAAGAGAAAATGAAGAATACCTCTAATATGTTGAGTGGACCCATGTTGAATTCATGAAAGGATGTTAACTGATCTGTCTCCTAGTTTGGACAGGCATGAATAACTGGGTTGCAAGTATTCTCATTGAAGAGAAAATACACACCCATGAGATTACAGATCCATTAAGGCAAAAAAAGTCTCTGGTTTGAAGTATCAAGTTCTCCTTTGACACATATTCTCAAATACCTTATAATGGTACTATCAGGATAGAAAAGAACTTAGTATTTGTCCTAAGAACAGAATATCAAAGCAGGATCTAAAGCCTGGCCTGAAGTTTTATCTCATGGATACTGTCTCTACTAATTTTAACATAATGTTTTCTACAGGACCTTCAGATATGCCCAGTTGTTGTCACCTTGTCTTAAGCCAAAAATAGAGTGACTTTTCATCAGAAATTTTTACTTTAGATGTTTAGAGAAACATCCCTTTTTCCATTTGCCATCTCTGACTTGTGGAGAATTTATTTGATGCTTGACTGACCCATAAAGATTTCTCAATAATTTGCCAAATATCTCCTTTTCTCCACAATATCTCACCACTGACATAAATCAACTGGAATCAAGCTGAGTCCCATGGTAACACCACAATTTGCTTTCAAGAGAGTGTCAGCATGCCAGTCTTAGAAGCATGTTTTGTATGTCTATATTCACTAGTTAACAGCACACCCTCACAATCACCATTGAATCATTCCATTTCCCACCCTAAATTTACTCACTAGAGAAGATTTTTCTGCAATGTGAAGTTGCAAAAAGTCAACCAGTTCCTTATCAACCAGCTTTTCCCCTCCTGCTTCTTTTTCTCCCCCTTAGTACTCCTTTTTTTTAATCCTGTGCTTTTTTTCTTCATCATCTTCTAAATGTTCTACTGCTTCCATGCTTTTCAATTTTCTTTAAGCTCAGAATTCAACTGGGAGAAATTCTTAAAGGTTTCTTTTATTAAACATTTTGCATTTTTTCCATTGAAAAAAAAATAAAACTTTAATCTGCACTTTTCTCCTTTATCCACTTAGCTCTTTATTCAATCTATGCTCTTACCTAGCAGTGCCCAGATTTCAGTCCATCTACTTTTTCAATCTTAGCAGTTCTTGTCCTTGTTATGCCATAAATCTTCCATAGAGGATTGACTTGACACCCTAGAGTCATTCCCAAAGGCCTTTTAACAAAACAGTGTAGCATTCAGTCTGTCCAGATGTTATCTCTCACTCTTGCTTGAGGTCCAACCACCTCCCTTTTTGATTATATATATATATATATATATATATATATATATATATACACACACAAATGGATAATATTTCATACATTCAAATCATGTTGACTTCTGCTCATGACTATTTCATAAAATACAAATGAGAAGATGTCATTCAATCACTTTACTCTAAACCACAAATTCATGGAATTTTTTAAATTAATAGGTAAATTGGAATATAGGGTTTAAAGTGAGTTGAAAGATGAAATAAACCAGAAAAAAGATGGTTTGATAGATGGAGAAGGAATGATTTAAAAAGAAGTAGTTTAGGGATCCTCTAGTCCAATCTCCTCACTTTTCCTAATGGGAAATGAGACCTAGTAACATAGTGACTTATTGAAGGTCCTATAAATAATTAGAAACCAAATTCATCTGTCTTTCATTTTTTGCTATAATAAGGTGTGCTTGCCAGACTCACATAACAATCCACACTCATTCTAAAAAATCCAAATCCATTTAACATAACTCTGACTTTCAACAAAATTTGAGTAGGGCAAGCTATACTATACATCACAGGGTGGCGTGGAGAATTTGCATGATTTTTAGATCATTTAGATAGAAAAAAATCCCATTGTTTTTTAAGATACCCAAATGAATGAATACCAATTCATTTTGTCGATGAAAAAATCAGCATGAGCTATTTTTGCCTTCAGTTTCTCTGACCAAGAAAAATAAGGGAAGGTGCCTTAGGGTTGGTAATTGAAATCAGACTTCTGCTGCCTGTGAAAGTTTATCAGAGTGACAGCTGATCACAGCAGGAAAGTCACTGAACGTTACAGGGAAAGGGGAAAGCAAACAACACTTGCGGGAAGGAGATATGGGGCCTCTCCTCTGACAGCTCAGGGAAACAAATAGCAGAGACAGCAAAGTCCCTAATGATTTCAGAAATATTTAGAAAAAAGACAACATGTGACCTTGGAACACCAAGGTTTCCAGAACTGAAAGGTTAGGTCCAGGAAATAAGAATGTTAACCAGAGAGTTTAACTTTCCTTCACAGGTGCTCCAACTACTTTTTTTGTTTCTCTAGAAAAGTTAGGTCAGGAAGTTCCAACTGGCTCTCTGAATGACGTGGTTCAATTTGCTAATTTATTTTTTATTTTTTCCTTGGGGGGAGGGAAGAGAGTAGTACTCAGTATATTTATTAATGTATTGATATTTTTTATTTTTCTGACTTTTTTACCTAAAGGACTTTCAACACACATTTTCATTTTTATTTTAAAAAATTGTTTAAACACATCTACAGACTCTAGTATACTCTACACTCAATCCCCCTTTCAAGGTCATGTAAAATTATATGAATGATCATCATTAATTGTATATGAAACCTTAATAGTTTTACAGTAGAATGTAGATACCTGCAGGGCAGGGTCAGTTTTTCATCCTAATTTGCTAGGTCCAGCACCTAATATAGTATGCATTACACATAGTGGCTGTTTAATGAATGCTTATTGGATTGGATTAGTTTTCCATTTACTAAAAGAAAGAATACATTTCTGAAATATATAGAGAACTGTTTCAAATTTATCAAAAAAAAAAAAAAACAAGCCATATCCCAATTGACTAATGGCCAAAGGACAAGCAAAGGCAATTTGCAGATGAGGAAATCAAAGCTATACTCACATGAAAAATTGCTCTAAATCATTAGTGATCAGAAAAATACAAATTAAAGCATCTCTGGGGTACCACCTCACACCTCTTAGGTTGGCCAATATGACTAGAGAGGACAATGATTAAAGTTGGAAGGGATGTGGGAAATCTAGGACATTAATGCATTGTTCATAGAGCTGTGAACTGATCCAGTCTTTCTGGAAAGCAATTTGGAATTATGCCCAAAGGGCAATAAAAATGTGCATACCCTTTGATCCAGCAATACCTCTACTGGGTCTATATCCTGAAGAGATTATGAGAAAGGGAAAAAAATGTCACATACAAAAAATATAGTGTCAAAGAATTGGAAATCAAGAGGATGTCCATCAATTAGGAATAACTGAACAAATTGTTGTATGTGAGGGATGGGATTTCAGAGAAGCCTGTAAAGACTTACATGAATTGATGCTGAGTGAGATGAGCAGAACCAGAAGAACATTATACAGTTTAACAGCAACATGGGGGTGATGATCAACCTTAATTGATCTGCTCATTCCATCAGTGCAATAATCAGAGACAATTTTAGGGTATCTATAACAGAGAATACAATTTGTATACAGAGAAAGAACTGTGGAATTTAAACAAAGACCAAAGATTACCTTTAATTTATTTTTTTAAAAGCTGTCTTATGTACTACATAATTTTGCTATCTCTAATATTTTATTTCTTCCTTCAGGATGTTTTGCTCTCAACACATTCAGTTTTGATCAATGCATAGCATGGAAACAATGTAAAGATTATCAGATTGCCTTCTGTGGAGGGGAGGGGAAAGAAAGGGGGGGAATTGTAAAATTCAAAACCTTACAAAAATGATAGGTAAAAACTACTATTGAAAATCATTAGAAAACAAAATATTTCTTAGTAACAATTTGTCACATTTTTTTATCTGACTTTCATTGCCATTTAAAGTCATAATAAATGTTGCAGTAACCTTTGATCCAGAACTATACTTTGGGTTTACACAGATTGTATTAATTTGGGAGATCTCTCAATAGTCATTTTCTTTCGGCTCATTTTTCTCCCACTCTCAATATTTCCCTTGGGAAACTCAAAATTGAGCTAGGTCTCAAAAAAAAGTTAAAAAGACATTAACTTCTTATGCAAACATACAGATTAATGAAATATAGTACAGATTATTCCATGTGATGCAAAATGTAAATGACTCACAAGAGTCAAATTAATACTTCTCTAATCAATAGGCCTTGTTTTAGAGAATTTTTCTCATCTCAATTTATATAATTCTCAGCAGATATTCAAGCTATTAAGATACTGAATATAGGACATACTCTATCTACCATTCCTCCCCCCACCAAAAAAGAGCACAGAGACACACACAAGTTCATAAACATTCAAGACAATTCCCATTCCTCTTCCAATAAACTTCAATTCCCTAAGGGATGTAAATCTTCCAGATTTATAACACTATCCCATATGGTATTCCAACTCCCTCTTCCCATAAAGGAGAAAAAACTTATAGTTTGTTAGAGTTGAATGAAGCCCTTCTTCAAAGAAGCCCTATCTTCCTTGGGTACCTATGTAGTTTTTTCCCCTTACTCTTGGGTTGAGGTCTCTCTTTCCCGCCCCCTCTTAAAAAGGGTAGAAATCATTTAGGATTGATAGAGAGTCAACCATCTTCTTAATTGTGCTGTCCACACAATTCACAGTACTAGTATAGTATGAGATCCAGATTTCTTCCTCTCTAGCATGACTCTATCCCTTACTACTCCTGAATTCAACTCCTGCTGGGTCCATTATCTCCTCCATGGGTCCAGGATGGTTGGACAAGGAATTCTTCCCTGCTCCACCACTGCTTCTGCCTCTTCAACTGTCATCTCAGAAGTCATATGATCATTTGGAGGAAACGGAGTCTGAATCTCTGCAAGCCCTTGCCTCCTGCATCTCTCATCTCTAATTCTCTATATTTGGTTCTTACTTTTAAAGGACAAATCAAGGGTTTATACAGCTCAAATATGAAGTAGGCATAATTCAATTAATGACCCATAACAAATAGAGAGCTTGCATCTATTTTTCCCCCTTCCTATAGATTCACATATTATCTGTTCCAGTTAGATTGTAAGTTCCTCAAGAACAAAAACTGCTTTACATTTATAATAATGTCTCCAGTGCCTGGCATGGAGCCTGACATGTAGGAGAAAATTAAGATCAATAATGTCAAGCATGGCAAAGAGGTGTGTTTTTTTAGCAGTGAGAAATAACCATTATATTTAGAAACTAGGGATAAATGTTAATCTTGGAGAGCAGATTCAGTAAAATGGTGGCAAGTGGCACTTTGGAAATCAAATAGCAAGGGATTGAAAAGTGATATTTGTTCAGATGTGAGCTCCTTGATATCAGGAACTGGTTTCTTACTTTTACTGATTGATTGATTTATTTGTTTGGCCTTTCTCTGCATCCATACTACTTATTCAAGTGACTATATTTAGTCAATGATTAATTAATACTTGTTGACTTCCGGAAGGGTGAGAAGATAAAGCCAAAGTGTAGATGACTTTTTAAAGTCATTTAGCTTTGAAAGAAAAGAGCCATAAAAGAAAATAGATCTACAGCAAGGCAAGGTCAAGTGAAAGTTTTTAAGATTGTAAGATCTTTAGACATATTTATAGTCTTCAGTAGACAAAGAGTGATTGAAGATAAGAGAAAGGAAGGAATGGGAGACAAACTCTCAAAAGGAAAGGGGAAGAGTTAGGGTAAACTGCACAAGAAATGAGGCAAGGAGGGAGATGGACCATCTTTTCCTCTAGAGAGGAGAAAAAGAAAAGAGAATGTGATATGTTGAAAGGATTTAGAGTTAGAAAAAAGGGAGAAGGTGTGAGTTGTGGATGACCTTTCTTTTCTTAGTAAAGAATAAGACAAGGTGCTAGATTAAAAGAAAGATGACAGATTGGTAGCATCCTGAGAACAAAGAAGTAGGAAGTTTGAAAGTGTGTCCATTGAAGAGGACCAGAAGATTGGTGATTACTTTCAATTTGGTCCAGGAGTTCTTAATCCTTTTTATGCCATAGAACCCATTGGTGGTTTAGTAAAGTCTAAGGACCCCTTCTCAGAATTATGTCTTTAAATAATTGAAGGCAATGCTAATTCTCAGTTAGAAATTAGTGAAAATAAAGATGTACCTTTTCCCCATCCAAGTTCATGGGTCACCTGAAATTCATGCATGGGTCCCTTGAGGATCCATCCTGAGATCCATCCCAGGTCTAATTTGGATAACCCTGCAAACCCCAGACCTCCCCCTTTAGAAGTATATTCCTTAAGGACAGAGACTGGTTATTGATTTTTGCTTTAGTTTGTTTTTTGCCTTTCTTTTTATTCTCCATCACTTATCACAGCACACAGTAAGTGATCAATTTAATAATCGTTGACTAAAAGGTGAGACCAGATATAAGCATAAACTTATAAGTGACCTGCAGATTATTTCCTTTGGCAACATACAAATATTAACTCAGAATATATAGAACTAGAGAAGGTATATAGTGAGAGTAATATATAATGGGGTTAGAAATGGATAAGTGGTGACAAGGTAAGGTAATAGAGGATTCCAGGATAGATGACAATTGTCAAGTTGAATGAGCTAATTTTAAGGTTAAGATTATGAAGAAAGGAAGTGAGGGCAGAACAGGGATGATTGGACTGAGAGAGAAGGGATCAGAGAACTGCTTAGGGGTTACAACATGAATGAAGAATATATTTAGGAGGAATGAATCAGGAGGAAAGCAGAAGAATAAACGGTTATTGTCAGATTTTATTTGTCAGATGAATTTTACCTTTCTGGATAATGGAGGCTGAATATTTATGTGATGTTTAGATTAAGAGTGTGACCATTCATTTTGGAGGCTGAGATTGAGTGAAACCTAGAGATTTTGACTTCTCATAGAACAAAAAAAGGACCTTAATTATCATCTAGTCCCTCTAGACCTCTTTCAAGCTTTCATACTCTGTGATTATAGTAATTTGACTTAAGAACCAGAAATATCACATAAAGGAAGTCATACTTTAATAACCCTATTTAGATTTATCCATAGGTAAAATTGAATCAAAAATTCATGTTTCCTGAATTTTTTGGCTCCTCACTTAATATTGAAAGATTAAAAGGCCAATACATAAGGAACAAATGTGGGAGGGGAGTGATTTATATCCTTCCTTTCAACACTAAAGTCACCAAGTGCATGAGGGAGAGTGACATCCTTCTCAGACTGGAGTCAGCACAGCTGTGAAAACAGGATTTCCACAGCCTCATTCAGGGCTCACAGAAAAGAAACCAGCATTCAAAATGAGATGTGTCAATGTGATCCTATGATCAGCTATTACCAGCCATTTCTTTTTATTTCATCTAAATGATGGTCAAACTTGAAAGTCTAAGGACCCCATCTCAGAATTATGTTTTTAAATAACTGAAGTCAATGACAATTTTCAGTTAGAGATTAGTGAAAATAAAGATGTAATTTTTTCCCCAACCAAGTTCATGGGGCAGTTAGAGCATAGCAATGAAAAGCAGTTATTTCCAGATCATAAGAAAAAAAGGTTTCCTGTACACAGTACTCCCAAGGAAAGAATGGAGTTTTCAGTTGGACCAGTTGAGGTGTTAATAGTGACTGGCAATTAGTGTCTATAGGATACCTCTCTTGAGATGTGCAGATGTGCAGATGTGGTTTTACTTGTAAGGACATATAGAAGCTAAGGGATACTCAGATACCCAAGCAGCCACTGTGTGATGAGTTTAAATGGTATGGGAGTAGACCACTCAAGGGTCTAAAAAAGGATATTTAGGAGAAAATTATAAGGTATTTGCTAAATAAAAGATAAATAAAATGATATGTTAGGTTGCATCAGAAGAACAAAAGATTTTAAGATATGATCCTTGCCCTCAAAAAACTATAGTTTAGTTAAGGAAACAGAATATATATATACTTGAGAAACTAAGCAACAGTATTAGGCAAGTTTCTGCATTGGTATTTGAGAATGGGGAGGGAATTAAAAAAAATAATCTAATCTAGCAGTGCCCAAATTTTTTTATTACAGAAGCCCTTTACTCTTCTAAAAATTATTTGAGAACCCTCAAAAGCTTTTGCTTATATGGATTATATAAATAACATCATATTAGTAAGAAAATAGTATTGATTTTGCTTACTTCCTTAAAAAAAAGTCTTGAGGACCTCTAAAGATCCATAGACCACACTTTGAAAACCCCTGATCTGGGGCAGCTAGCAGTGGATAGAGCACCAGTCCTGGAATCAGGAGTGCCTGAATTCAAATCTAGTCTCAGACACTTAATAATTACTTGGCTGTGTGTCCTTGGGCAAGTCACTTAACCCCATTGCCTTGCAAAAAAAAAAACAAGAAAGCAAAAGCAAAAAAAAAAAAAAAGAAGAAAGAAAACCCTTGATCCAATCCAACCTTCTTCTTTTATAAGTGAGGAAACTGAAGCCTAGAAAATTAATGTGGTAAGTAAAAGTGTTGAGACTCTACCCAAGAAAGAAAAACCACAGTGGAATATAGGTGATCACTGAAGTGAGCTGGAGCAAAGAAGAAATCTTGTAAAGATACTCTAAAAAGCAATTCCAAGAATGCAGTATTGCTGTGCTCTTCTGGGAAAACAGCAACAGGCAGAATGACATGAGCAGTATGGTGGTCAGGCTAGAAGATATGGGGATTAAGGAAAAGGGTGAGAGGAAGAATAGGGTAAAGCTAAGGAAACTTGTGAGCCCTAGTCTCCCTGCCAAAGCATTAAACAATCAGTAAACAATTCTGTGGGTCATCTTCCCAGGGTATATAAATAAAAGGGTGGTAAATCCAGCATTCCTTCTTTTTTCTTTAGTCATTCTACATTAACATACACACACATACACACACACACACACACACACACACACAAACACACAGACACCTGAAGCAACATTTTCAAATACTAAGGACAACAATAAAGAACATAGATCTGCAGGGTGCTAAGATGACACGTCTAGCTTTCCTGCGATCATGAACATAAGTTCTGTAGTCCAGCTCTTTTCCCACAAAAGAAGCTGCATGAACAATTGAGTCTCTGACCCAAGAACTGGAGAGCCCAATTCCCCCATTATTTGGCTTTGTTTTTTTTTCCTGAAGGTTTAGATGGGATGGTAATAGATGCCATAATGTAACCTAATCTCTTCTTTCTCTCCAATGGGAATCAGCAAGTATTCAAAGAAAATTTGATTAGTACAGGCTCTGAACTAAGCTGTTCTTTGCACCTAGACTATCTTTTCCAGATTCTGTCTATCTAGATCCTACCTTTACAAGAAGCCTCAGTGTAGAGAAATTATACTTCCACTTTTGCTGTGAAACATCATGGTTTAGCTAGTAGCTAGTCTGTTGGCCTTGGAAGATCTAGGTTTCAGTTCCACCATAGACAAGTCACATAAACTCTCTAAGCTTTCATTTTCACATCTCTACAGCTCAACTATCCATTAGGAGAACCAGGTAACCACCATCTACTCTGCTACCTCTTCCCCTATATGTATGTCACCAATAAAGGAGTGAAGAGTTTCTTCTTAAATTTTTTCCTGGGGGGCGGAGCCAAGATGGCAGTGTGAAGACAGAATTTCCCTGGAACTCCTTCCCCAGGGAACTCCAAAAGCCATCAGATTATGACTCTAGCCAAAATTCAGAGGGGCAGAACCCATATGAGTGTGGGGCGGCTAGGTAGCACAGTGGATAAAGCACCGGCCTTGGAGTCAGGAGTACCTGGGTTCAAATCTGGTCTGAGACACTTAATAATTACCTAGCTGTGTGACCTTGGGCAAGCCACTTAACCCCATTTGCCTTGCAAAAAAAACTAAAAAAAGAAAAAGGAAAAAAAAAGAAAGACTGAGTGATACATTTTCCCAGTCCAAGATAACTTAGAAGTTCCACAGAGGGGCAACTAGGTGGCACAGTGGATAGAGCACCAGCCCTGGAGTCAGGAATACCTGAGTTCAAATCCACCCTCAGACACTTAATAATTGCCTAGGTGTGTCGCCTTGGGCAAGCCACTTAACCCCATTTGCCTTTCAAAAACCTAAAAAAAAAAGTTCCACAGGAAAGGTGTGTTTCACCAGGACTGGAAGCTGGAAATAGCCCTGGTTGCAGCGCAGTCCAGGAACAGCTTGAAGGGGCAGGGAGAGAATCTGTATAGATCAGAATAAGTATGATGTGAAGAGCACCAGCAACAGAACCTGTAGCAAGAATTGGGAGAAACCAGCCTGCACCCCCAGAGCACAGCCCACAATTGGTAAGGGGGCCAGGGGAGAAGGCAGAAATAGCTCTGCTCTCCCTTGGGGCAGGACTCTGCTGTTTGCCCACACTCAGATCCAGGTTGCAGTTCGGGCTTCCATACTAAGATAGCTCAGCAGGGCTCCTCCTTACAGCTCCAGGGTAGAGGGCAGTGCTGGGGTCATCTACAAATCAAAGTATAGGCAAGAGAGCATAAGATCTTGGAGGAATAAATGTCCCAGTGGGGTGTCCCCCCCCCCAAAACCCCAAAGCTTTGGAAGTGCTGTAAATTAGTCTTGGTTAGAGGAAACAAGTAAACAATGGAAAAAGAAGAATCTGACCATAGAGAATTACTTTAGTCCCATGGAAGATCAAAACACATACTCAGATGATGACAGAATTGAAGGTTTCATATCCAAAACCTCCAAGAGAAATAGAAAATGGACTCAGACCATGGATGAGCTCAAAAAAAAAGACTTTGAAAAGCAATTAAGGGAGGTGGAGGAAAAATTGGGAGGAGAAATGAGAGTGATACAGAAAAATCATGAAAACCAAGTCAACAGCTTGGTGAAAGAAATACAAAAAAATACTGAAGAAAATAATATGTTAAAAAATCAGTTTAGGTCAAATGGAAAAAGCAAAGCAAAAGGCAAATGAGGAGAAGAGTGCCTTAAAAAGCAGAACTGGCTAGCTGGAAAAGGAGATAAAAGAGCTCTCTGAAGAAAATAACTTCTTCAAATGCAGAATGGAACTAAAGTAAGCTGATGATGCTGCAAGAAATCATGAAGAAAAAACTCTTCCAAAAAAGCCAAAAAATAGAAGAAAATGTGAAGTATCTCATTGGAAAAACAACCAACCTTGAAAACAGATCCAGAAGAAATAATTTGAAAATTATTGGGCTACCTGAAAGTCATGATAAGGAAAAGAACCGAGATTCCATTTTTTAAGAAATAATACAACAAAATTGCCCTAAGATCCTGGAAGCAGAGGGTAAAATAGAAATTGAGGGAATTCACCAGTCACCTCCTGAAAGAGATCTCAAAAGAAAAACTTCCAGGAATATTATAGCCAAATTCCAAAATTCCCAAATCAAAGAGAAAATTCTAAAAACTGCCAGAAGCAAACAATTCAACTACCATGGCTCCCTAGTCAGGACTACACAGGATCTGGCAGCATCTACATTAAGGGCTCATAGGGATTGGAATATGATATTCTGGAAGGCAAAAGATCTTGGTTTACAACCGAGATCAACTACCCAGCAAAAGTGAACATCCTCTTTCAGGGGAAAAGATGGACTTTCAATGAAACAGGGGACTTTCAAACTTTCCTACTGAAACAACTAGAGCTGAACAGAAAGTTTGATCTCCAAGTACAGGACTCTTGTGAACCATAGAGGGGGTGGATGAGAAGGACTAACTATGAGAAACTTAATGATATTGAACTGTTTGTATTCCTGCATGGGAAGAAGATATTGATAACTCATATGAACTTTCTCATTTATAAGAGCTGTTAGAAGGAGCAAATATAGACAGTGCACAGGAAGGAGCAGAATATTAATGGTATAATATAGTAAAAAGATGGAGTCAATGTGTGATAAAGGAAAGTACTGGGAGGAAGGGAAAGGAGATAAAGAAGAAGCTAAGAAATTTCACATAAGAGTCAATAAAAAGCTTTTTCAATGGAGTGGAAAGGGGGGGAGGTGAGGGGGAATGAATGAACCTTCATTTTCATCAGAAATGGCTCAGAGAGGAAATAATATACACACTTAAAAGGGGTGAGGAAATCTATCTTACCCTAGAGAAAAATGAAAAGAAAGGGACAGGATGAGGGGGAATAGGGGGTGGGAAGGGGAGGGATAGATGATAGAAGAGAGGGAAGATTGAGGGAGAGGGTACTCAGATACAACACACTTTTGAACAGGGCCAAGATGAAAGGAGAGAAAGAATAGAATAAATGAAAGTGGGGAGGAATAGAGTGGAGGTACAGCTAGTAATAGCAACTGTGGGAAAAAATGTTGAAGCAACTTCTGTGGTGGATTTATGATAAAGAAAGCAACTCACCCCAAAGATAGAGCCATTGAAATCTGAACACAGTCTGAAGTACATTTTTTTCCTCACTCTCAATATTCTTGAGGTTTCTTATCTTCTTGGGGGGGGAGGTTTATGTTTACTCTTATAACAAAATTATTGTAATAATATAAAATAAATCATGAACAAAGGTCTAGAAATGCAACTTAACTCATCTTCAGTTTAAAGTGAATTATTAAATTTTAATATCTACAAAAAATACTAATCAAAGACAGTTCTAAAAGACTTGTGATGGAAAAATACCATTTATATCCAGAGAAGGAACTGTGGAGAAGCCAAAGCTTACTATCTTCAATTTTTGCATGTTGCCTTATGTATTATGTTGTTTATTTCTCTATAATTTTTTTTCTTCCATTTGGATTTGAATCTTCTTTCACAACATGATTAATATGGATCTATGTTTAGCATGGTTATACATGTAGAGCCTATATTAGATTGCTTTTTGTTAAGGGATGGAGGGAAGGAAATGAAAAACTCAAAACCTTGCAGAAAAAGATTAATGAAAAATGAATATATATATATCTATGTACATATATATATATATATATATATATATATATATATATATACATACAAAAAATAAATAAATAAAAGATGGGTGATGATCAACCTTAATGGACTTGCTCATTACATCAGTGCACTAATCAAGGACAATTTTAGGGCATCTGTGATGGAGAATATCATCTGTATCCAGAGAAAGAACTGTGGGGTTAAAACAAAGACCAAAGACTACTACCTTCAATTTAAAAAAAATTGTCTTATGTACTATATAATTTTGCTATCTCTAATATTTTCTTTTTTTCCTCAAGGGTATGTTTTTTCTCTCAACACATTCAATTTTGATCACTGTATAGTATGGAAACAATGCAAAGATTATCAGACTGCTTCCTTGGGGGTAGGTAGGAGGAGGGAAGGGAGTGTAGAGGAAAAATTATAAAATTCAAAACCTTACAAAAGAATGATAGGTAGAAACTACTATTGTATATATTTGGGAAACATAAAATATTTTTAAAAAGATTTTTTCCCCTCTCTCTTCCCAGATAATTAATTTCTCTCTGCAGTGATCTGAGCTGAGAAAGGTGAATACCTCAAATGTGTCTCACCCATCTATAATCACACACACAAGATCTCCATTAACCCTTGCCTAGACAGATCACTAAATAGGACAGGGAGGTTCTTTTATAATTCTGCTCTCTTCTACAGCTCAGAGCCTGATAATAAATTCAACATAGTCATTGTTGTTGTGAAGAAAGAGACAATCATTCTACCTCGAACCACTGTGATTTTGAGTCATAAGCTGCCAAAAGTCTGTAGATACCATTCTCTACTGTCTTATAACCATCCATCACAGTTCCCATTAATGTTTATTTAATTTTATTTTTCCATTCACATGTGAAGGTAGTTTGAAAACTTTTGAGTTCCACATTTTTCTACCACTTTCTCCTCCCTCCTTCTTCCCCAAGGCAGTGAGCAATCTGATATAGATTATATGTGTACCATCAGGTTTAACATATTTTCATATTAGCCATATTGTAAAAGAAAAATTAGAATTAAGGGGGCAAAGACAAGAGAAAGAAAAAATATAAAAAAACTTTTAAAAAGTTAGCATAATGTACTTTGTCCTGCATTCAAACTTCACAGTTTTTTGTGGATATCTTCCAAAACAGGTTTCTCAGGATTGTCCTTGATCACTGCTGAGAGGAGCTTCATCTATCACAGTTGCTCAACACACAGTGTTGCTGTTAGTGTGTGCAATACTCTCTTGGTTCTGCTCATTCATTCAGCATCAGTTTACACAACTCTTTCTAGGCTTTTCTAAAATCTGGCCACTAATAATTTCTTACAGAACAATGGTACTCCATCACATTTATTTACCATAATTTGTTCAGTCATTCCCCAATTGATAGGCATCCCCAGCTTCATTTATGTTGAATGAGTGAGTCAATAAGCATTTATTAATGGATAACTATGTGCCAGCACAGAATAAATGCTAGAGATATCAAAAGAAGCAAAAGCCAAAACAAAATAAAGTACAGTCCTTGCCCAAGCAGTGCACAGTCTGATGAAACTTGTAGCATGTAAATTACTAAGTACATATTAGATTCATGTAGAGTAGATTGAGGTCATTTTAGAGGGGAAGGCACTGGTAACTTACGGGACCAGTGAGAGGCTTCCTGAAAATGCAATGTTAAATGAATCTTGAGTCATGGAAATGAATGATTCTCAGATCTCTATATCAAAATCTAATCACCATTAAGAGCTTTGATTTTGCATCAGTTGCCCATTAAATATCTCAAACTGGATTCCCTATCCACATCTCTAACATTCCATAAGTTGCCCCCATACTACATTAAAATAAAGGAGAGAGGAGGAGGAAGAGGAAAGGAAGAGGAAAAGGAGGAAAAGGAAAAGGAAAGGAAAATGAAGAAGAGGAGGTAGAGGAGAAGGAGGAAGGAGGAGAAGAAAGAAGGAGAAGAAAGAAGAAAAAAGAAGAAAAAGAGAAGGAAGAAGAAGAAGAAGAAGAAGAAGAAGAAGAAGAAGAAGAAAATTGTCTTTCAGTGCAGGAAATATTCTTTTTATTTTTTGTCTCTAATTATGCTTTTTTGCTATTGTTATTTTCATTCAGTCATGTCTGACTCTTTTGTCACCTCCTTTGGGATTTTCTTTGAAGAAGACCCGCCATCAGGGAGGTGATGCCATGATGAGCACATGAATTGAATTTTGAGTGAGGGGGATGCTGCTAAGTCACCAGTCTCACTTTAAAATCTTTGTAGCCAAGATGATGTTGCTGAGAAGTGAGCAGAAAACATGGGGTTCAAAGAATAGGGCAATCACTTTTAGTACCCACAAGGCCAACCACTTTAAATCCTCCCCCTACTCAGTGCTTCAAATCCTTCAAGGTATTTCAGATTTTCCAGAGTTGTTTTCTCAACTTGAAATAGTATTATAGCTCCAGAAAGGACCCAGGATCTGAGGAAAGGAAAGGGAGCTGTTTTTCATACTATGGATCAGCTGATAGTTTCAAATGCTAAATTGGAACCTCAGCTGCAACTTTCCAGGCTACTAATTCTCCTATCCCCTCTCCAGGCCATGACTCATGGAGAAGCCTTGGCACACAGACTCTAGTTCAATTTCAGCAAACACCCATCATGGGGAATTATTTCTCTACATTGTCATGCATGTAGGGATTGATATGATTCTTGCAACATACAATCTGTCAACTGTCATCATTACACTCTAGCAGCCAGTTTAGTGTTTTTTCCATGGTTCCCTGTCTTTGGTCTTGGGAGCTAAAGGAGTGCCAAAAATATATACAATACGGTCTCTCTATTGATTTAACCTTTTGTATGATAGTGAAGGAGATATAGTGGTAGGAATGGGGCAAGGAGGAAGGAGAATGGAAAGTTAGGATAAGGTTTATTAAGAAGAAAGACCACAGAAAACACACCTACCACTGAGTCTCTCTGTGACTTTGAATGAAGTGTTAATCTTTGTGGGCTTCAGCTTCCACAACTGCAAAATATAATAGAGTGAATTAAATTAACTGATCAATAAAGTTTTCCAATTCTGAAATTCTATAATATATATACTTATATAGAATAACATGCCTGTTAGGACAAAATGAGAAAAAAAGTAATTTGAAAATAACTATAAATGCAAAGTATTTTCATATTTTTATTGTCTCAACACAAACATAATAACAGTAAGCTAAACTCAAGTATAATTTCACTTTATGATGACATTATAACCTCTAGGATTAGAGATATTTATATATCTGATCTTCTTAAATACCTCTCTGCTTCATCATGTACCAAAGAGAAAGAACGCTTGGACTATTTTCCAGTAAGACCGAATTTTATTATTGGCCCTTATTGTGCTCTAAAGATAATTTTGCCTGAGAGAATTAGGTTAGTACCTAGCAGGGGTGCAAATAAAAAGTGTGGCATTCCCTACATTCAGCTCAGACACTGTGTACAACCTGAATGGGCCCATATGTCATAGGTTAACAATGCTACTGTGAGAATTCATGGTTGCCAGAACATGGACAAGTGTGACAATATGTCGGAGAAAGCGTATTTGCTATGTACAAAATAATATAGCATCAAATAAAATATCCTGACAGTACAGACCAGGACCAGAGAGGCAGGGGAATATAAGCCTGTTATTTTGAAAACACAATATTATGACATTTTAAATATACTGATGTGTGTGTTCAGCAGATGTGAAGGCTAATTTGCTGCTGAGATGAGTACTGATCAGTATTCTAAAGCATGATCCATTTTACATTTTAAAATATATTCATCTTCTTTTCCCACAAAACAATATTGCATGTAACAGCTGTTGGTACTAAATATGTTTCAATGAATGGAATATTCTCAGGGTGGGAGGGGGAACCTCAGAGCCAGCTTTCTAAATAAATGTTGGAATTCTTAAAGTACTGAAAGTAGGGGAAATGCTATTGCTTCTTCATGGCACATACTAAAAATACCTTATCTCCACTAAAATGATAAACATACAAAAAAGGAACATGTTGGTGGAACTGTGAAGGAACAGGTACTCTAATACCTGGGGGGACTGTTGACCAGTGAAAATATTTTAAAGATTAATGTGAGTCAGAAAACTGATCATTCCTTTTAATCTAATAGTTTCATTTTTAAGATTTCATTTTTTGAAAACATCATAAAAAGGAAAAATTATATAGCTGCTCTACTAATCAGTCAAAAAATATTTATATAATACAGGTCCTAAGTTAAGCTCTAGGGGGTACAAGGAAAGAGAAAAAAAACATGGTTGCTGTTCTAATGGGAGAGATGACATGTAAAAATATATACATAACAATATAATATATGGTATAGATGTATATTCACTCAGAGGAAAGAACTAGCAATGAGGGTTTGAGTGGAAGGAAAAACCTAGAAATACCTGCAGAGGATAGAATTTGGACTAAGTTCTAAAGGAAGCCGGGGAACAAAAAGGTGGAGGCAAGAAGGCAGAGACTTCTTATGGGGGATAACCAGTGAAAAGATACAAAGACAGGAAATAGGGTGTCAAGGGTGTGAGGAATAAGAAGAAGCCTGGGCTCACTAAGACATATGGAGAGGACTAAATGCAAAAAGACTACAGAGATAGAAAGGGTCAGTTTGTAAAGGACTTTAAATGCCCAAGGGTTTTAATTTGATCTTGAGGGTAAGAGGAAATCACTGAACTTCACTGAGTAGGAAGATGATGTTCAGATCTATTGTGCTTTAAAAATATCACGTTAGTGGTTGAGTGGAAGATGGACTGAAGCTTGAGGCAAGCAGAGCAATTAGAGGTTTTTGTAATAGTTCAAGTGTGAGTAATGAGAACCTAGTAGAAATGTCAAGACTTGAGAACAGGTTGTATAGGGGAGGTGTGAGTGAGATATCAATAAACCTTGGGGTCTGGGAAGATGATAGTGTCTTCAGTAGTAATAGAGAAGTTGGAAAGAGGGTAGGGCTTAAGTAGTAAAGATAATGAGTTCAACTTTGGACATGTTGATTTTGAGATGTCTACAGGGCTTCCAATTGGAGATTCCAAAAGTAGCTGTTGATGTAAGACTGGATCTCAGGATCCATGTATGAAATTATCTATATAGAAATGATCACTAAACCTACTGGAGCCAATAAGAACACAAATTGTTGGGGCAGCTAGGTGACACAGTGGCTAGAGCACCTGTCCTGGACTCAAGTTCAAATCTGACCTTAGATACTTAATAATTGCCTAGTTGTGTGACCTTGGGCAAGTCACTTAATCCCATTTCCTTAAATAAATAAAATTTTTAGAAAATAAATTGTTATGGCACCATAATATTTTATTACATTCATGCATTATAATTTAAATACCCATCTTGTTTCCAATTCTTTGCTTCTAAAAAAATGTTGCTATGCATATACATAGCATGTACATAGGGATGCTTTCCTTTTGTGTAATTGAGAGTCTATTCTGAATTGCTTTCCTGCATGTATGAACCAGTTTACAGATAACAGATCTGCCAACAGGACATTAACACTTTTTCCTACCCATAACTCCTCAAAAAGAAAATCACTATTTCTATCTTTTTTCTTCTTTGCCAATTTGACCAATGTGATGCAGAAACAATGGTATTAATGTGCATTTCTCAAATTATTAGTTATTTGAAGCATTCTTTCCTTGATTGTTGATAACTTGGCATTTTTTTCATTTGAAAACTTCCGAAAGGAATGACCTCTCCTAATCTCTACTTGCAGCCATCATTAATCATACAAGAGTTTGCCTTCATCTACATAAGGAGAAATGAGGGGACTGATTCATTTAGTAACCAATTAAGGGACAAATCACTTGTAAGGAAAGTTGCATGAACTGCCTATAATGGTTAACAGAATCAATTTCTTTCCCTAAATTCTGCCCTTTTCCCTAAGGGGGAAAGAATTGGAAGGAATCCTTAGTTTGTGGAATATGAACTTGGAGTTAAGCCCTCTGTGATAATAGGTAAGGGATAGAGGAAATGCAACTTCATATTTGTCATGTAATGGTCTTACCCAGCATATTCCGTAGATGCTCTGCAGTTGTGTTCCTATCAGCATTGTCTTCAATCCAACTTCCTAACCTCTTGGAGGAAAGGGGAGGGAGGTGGCAGGTATCCAGGTAACAGATGAACCATGCTGACTCTGTTCACTGACCTTTTTCCATGCAACCAAAATGAATATTCTTCCTCCTTCTTTCTCCCACAATTCTCTCTAAGACCAAGTTCCATTTTGTGGAAACTGGTGAATTCATAGACAGAATATGTTTAGTTTGCTATAACCATTTCTGGTAATGTTACAATGAAATCCCTACAGGTGTTTAGGTCCCTTATGTCTCTCTTCTAGGGCCTCCTGACCTCTCACATTGAAAGAGGTATGTCTCCTTTCCTTGTAATGGCAAAAATTCCTTCTAAATTTATTCTGAGCCACTTTAAGGATTGGTAGTCACCAATCTTTTATATCAAACATTGAAATTTAAAGGGTTATAGTCAAGGTAACAAAGTGTGAGAACTGATTACTTTTAGCTGGTAGCTGAGGAGATAATTGATTTCTCTGCCTTAATTCTTAATTCTTAATCCATGCTATAATGGAGAAGAAATACAATCTGGATATGTTGGACTATTAACAGAAGACTTTTCCCCTGCTGGTGTTAGAAGAAAAGAAAAGTAGAGTACTGAGGGACTCAGTATATTTGAGGCAAAGCTCACCAGACCATTCCTTGATTGGATGCTTCAAGTGGTACCACCCAAAGTTCCTATGAGCTCTAGGCAGAAGGTGCTCCAGTGCTCAGGAGCAAGATGGGAGGTTACTCCATGTCAGGTATGCCTGTCTAACACTCCAAATGATACTTACATATAGCTTATCAAGATGAATCCTATCTTTCAGTATCCTCTTCCAATTCCAAATTCGAACATCTCAGAAACTCTTTTAAAGAAACTCTTTTAAAGAAAGAAACTCTTTTAAAATCTCACATTCCCATAATAAGGTCATTAGGAAACAAAGGCTTATATTTTTATCAATTCCTTATATGCCTTGAATATCAGACCTTTACCAGTGATATCTACTACAGAGATTTTTGTCCCATTTAGCTGCTACACTTCTAATTGTAAATGCATTGATTTTTTTCTTATATTAAAGCTCATCTATTCAGGGCTTTTTGATTGAACTACTTTGCAACTTTTTCCCATTCTTTTCTTTCTTTCTTTTTTTGGAGGGTTGGGAAGGAATACAACAATTATTGCTACAGGTGGGAACACATCCTCGACTTTGGTAAAAATAGTAGCTCCCCACCACCACCAAATGGCAGTGCCAGTATTTCAGATAAAGATAAAGAGGAACCTTTTAACAATTAGAGCAATCCAAAGATGTAATAGGCTGCCTCTAGAGGTTGCCTTCAAACTGAAGCTAAATGTCAACCTGCCAGGTTGAGATGAGAAGATTGCTACATGGGTTTGAGGTTAACTGAATGACATTTAAGATTTATTCCTAAGACTGGCATGACTTTGCCTGGTATGACTGTGCTCACTTCCTGCTTTCTACTCCACAGAAACTACAGAAATTCCAAGAAATTATGCCTTTGGTTATGTTTCCTTGACTTTGACTCATACTCTTCTCTATGTACCAATTACCTTCTATTCCTACTGATTCCCCAGTCTCTGAGCACTTGCCTTTTTCTCTTTGATATGGGTAGTCTTTGTATCTGGCTCATTGTGTTTAGTCTTTTTGGTTTCCTATAACAGATATGTGTGGGAAAATATTTAACAGTCTGAGGGTGAGGAGGGAGGTACAATACACTTTAAAATTTTTTCATTTATTTTATTTTTAATTGGAAAGAAGCATTCCTATAACATAGTAAAATTAAAAATAGATTGCACGTGAAAGTTCAAATCTGTTATGTAAAATTTGCTATTCTTTTTAAATGTATTCCCCCCTTTTCTCCTCACTTTTGTTTAATCTGAATTAGTGACATTTTCTCCATCACTTAAGTCTAGATAATAAATATAAATTAAGTTCTAATTTGTGGTGTTTTCCAATTTCCAAATGTTCAAGGTGAAAATTTAACACTAAATCCTGGGAGCCAGGTGCACCAGTTTCCAGCATACTCCAGACTACTTTGTATTCTTCAGTACTGAATTCTGGCCAATTCTTAGTATTGGCATTCATGCTTATCTGGTTGAAGACTTGTGTTCTCTACATTCAGTTCTGGGTCTCACACTGCATTTACCACCTTCCTCCTACCTCTGAGCTATTAGACAAGGTTTGAGCAAAGGCTGGTTAAGTACTCATCCAAGATGTGATTGGGGAGGCGTGGATAGATTATGCTTTAGTAGTTGATCTTTAAAGTCCCTTCCAACTTTTATATTATCTGTAAATCTTATGAGATGGTGAGTACACCAACCAAAGGGAAAAGTACTGTCTCGGAAGTCAGATGTTCAGGGTTCAAATAGTGTTTATGATCACTTTTGTGTGACTATAGAAGAGTTGTTTAACCTCTCAGTTTCATATTGCCCAAATGAAAAATAAGTTTAAACAAGATGGCCTCTGAGGTTCCCTCTTGCTCTCTCTATATGTTCACATGAGCCAGTAAAAGTAAATGGGAATTTTTAGTTATAAGGTTTAAAAAATAGAGAGAGGAAAATTTTTGATCATGGAAAACATAAAATTATTTTTAAAAGGAATGAGAATGAATGGACAAAGAATGAGATCTTAGCAGGAGTTCTGAACCTTATTTGTATCACAGACCATTTTGGCAGTCTAATGAAGTCTATGAACCCCTTCTAAGAATAATGTCTTTAATTGCATAAGATAAAATAAATAGAATTATATAGGAAACCAACTACATTAAAACAGTCATAAAATATTTAAGTTCACAGACAACAATTTAAGAACTTTTATACTAAGAAGAATGGCCAAGAGACTTGTGACACTTTGTGGCATGAAAATTAATTTATTACTGAAGTTCTATGTTGACTTTTTAATGAAATATTTTTAAAAATAATTCACTCTGACATTGCCAAGAAATGTCTTGGACAAGTACAATCAACTTGAGGAATCTCTCCTAATTTAACCCTGAGCAGTCCCAAGACACCAATCTCTAGAAGTGAATGAATATTTCATGTCCCTGTTGGAGTTGATCAAATTTCTCAAAGCAGGTGAGAGTGAAAGGCAGAGGTTCAGTCACACAGCTGGTGAATGATTCCCCAGTCCTGAAACTCTTTGGATAAAATCTGGGGAGAGAACAAAGAAAGATTTTTTCAGTTCTGTCTGTCCTGGAAAGTTCCTCTGACATCTTACACAATGGGACATAATGAGCATTCTTGCTTTTGCAAGCTGTCTTCAGAGCTCTCTGCAGGTGCATTGGCACAGCTCTGGAGAGGCTGGCAAAGGGCTGGCTGTATTGTCCCTTCCCTAACCCCTCCTTAGAGGTTGCTCATTATGAAGGAAGGTGGTGGTATTATATAACATGTGTCCTAACTTGCTCTACCAACTTACATGGAAAAGTAAAACATTAAAATGTCTTCAGCACTATGCAGGATAAGTTGTGCATGAATAGGACCCTGCAGATCTTGACAGATGGGCAATGTTCTGAGATAATAATAGCTCATTGGCTTTCTGTGCAGTGTGGCTGATAGTGCTAAATACTTGTTATCTGATAAAAATCTACTAGCATAGGACCAAGAGTAGCATAATTCTTGACATTGGGGAGTTTTTTTCCCATACTCCTCAAAGACTTTTGCAAATGTTTAGTGAAAAATCACTTAATTTTTTTTTAAAAAAATCTTACTTTTGATCTTCCCTGAGAAGCCAGAAGGCAATTACACCTCTTTTTATTAACCACAAGCCCCACTGCTCCCTCAAGTGACAGGAGTATGTTTTCCTTTTTTAAAAATATAAATATTTTATTTATTTTCCAATTACAGTCATAGTGGTTTCTAGAAATCATTTTTTGCAAGGTTTTGAATTTTTACATTTTTTCCTCCCTTCCTCCTTTTCCCTAACAGAAGGCAATCTGATATAGTCTTTACATTTGCAGTCATGATATGCATAGATTAAAATTGAATGCATTGTGAGAGAAGAAACAGATTCAAAAGAGATAGCAAAATTACATAATATATAAGGTAACTCTTAAAAATTGAAGGTAATAAGCTTTGGTCTTAGCATGCTCTCCTTTTATAAAAAAAACTCTTTAAAAATGAATTTATGTTTCTGGGGAGAAAAAATACTTTAGATCATTAAATGAACTTTGTAATTTCCTAAAGGCAATTCATTTATCTCTTCTATTGCTTAATTCTCAATCCAACTGGTTGATCATTTTGTATTGTTGTCTCATAAATGCATAAGAGATGAAAAAACTCTATGTTATCAATCCAACTGTATGTCAAATTTTGGAAACTAGGCATATGTGGAGAATTAGTAATGGAAAAATATTTCAGGATAAGCAGGTGAACAAGAGGTAGATTTTTCCAACCATTTAGTCTTTTCTTTTTGGGTTATCAGGCCAAACTGTTGAGAAGTTAGAGGTCTCTTCTAGATTTTGATGAACCAAGCACAATGTCCTCTGCAAGCAGATGCACTTGGAGGAACTTATTATGCACAAAGTCTCCCTCTTCAACTTTGACTCTGTACCAAGCTGGAGGATATTATCCAGCAAAGAAGGTTTCATCAGGAACGAGATCAAATAAGGGACCTCGATGTTATAAGCTCTGAGTACACAAAAAAATTAACCCACCCAAGTATTCATCATAATTTTCATTGCATCATTCATAATGCAAGAAATCAGAATCATACTTAAGTTCCTCATGTATTAAATGTTGTAACTTGGAGGGATCTTAGCAATCACATGGAAATGTATATGTTGGTGCAAGTTCTAGACATCAACTTCAGCTGAACAAAAAGTCTAAGAGTGTATTTTAAGATGAGAAAACTGAGGTCTAGGGAGACAAAAATGATTTGGCCAAGGTCCAGTAGCTTAATGATAGTGAAGCCTGGACTGAGACACACACACACACACACACACACACACACACACACACACACTCTTCAGTCATGTCCAACTCCTTATGACCCCATTTGGAAATTTCTTGGAAAAGAAACAAAGTGGTTTGCCATTTCTTTCTCGAGCTTATTTTACAGATGAGGAAACTGAAGCTAACAAGGTTTAAGTGACTTGCCCAGGGTCACCTAGCTAGTGTCTGGGGTTAGATTTGAACTGATTACAGATAAGTCTTCTTGACTTCAGGTCCAGCATTCTATCCACTGTGCTACCTTGCTGTCCCATACATATACATACACTCTAGTATTTCTTTTTCCTCTGATCTGTTATGGATGAATGAAAGAGATTTTAAAACATCCAAGTCCCTTTTAAGTCAGTGCCAATTTAGAAAATCTGGGTTGTATTCAAATCATTCTGCAAATACTTTTTCAATGATCCTGGGAGAAAGTTAGAGATGCCTAGCTATAGCAGGATGCTGAGAATATGACCAAATTGTAGGATTAAAAGAAGACAATTGGAATCCAGATGTGAATTTTACTCCAATGATACCAAGTGAGCTAGGGTGGATGACGGAGTCTGAAGCTTCTGAATTGTTTCAGTTTAGGAATCTAGCCAGCAAAAACACACAAACTTTGTTGTACCTATGTTGGCCCATTTATAAAGTAGGGTGACAATTAAGTCTGCCTATCCTATGGGACTATTTGTAGTTTGTTTGTCCCTTAGACATACTTTGCCCAAAATCCTGAAGTTCCTAAGAGCTGATGAATGAACTAAAAATATTGTGGGAAATCATTCCAGCTCCACGTAGACTATATAATTTGAATTTTTAAAAATCATCCACCTCCTCTCTCTAGTTCCATCAAATTAAGATGGCCTCAAACAACATTCAGAACAACCCAAGATTTTGCAAATAAAATGCAAAAGTACATTATGACCACCAAAGCCCTTTTCACAATGAAACTTTCACCAGACACACTAGCATCTTTACTTATTTTTTATTTATTTTCCCCCATTTATTTACTTATTTATTCTTATTTTGTACAAATAATTTTTATACATTACTAAAATATTCTTGTTAAATAGTAAACATAAAATCCCCTCCCCCAAAAAATATAGACCCTCATCTTTAGTAGAAAACAAAGTATGCATGAAGAAACCTCAAAAAAGAGACCTAGTGAGTGGGAGACAATCTGTTACTGTCACCCCACCCCACCCCCATCTCCAATTTAAACTGATTTTATTTTTCCCTAGTCACCATTTGCAATGTGTGTGGGTGTTAATACTCATTTCCCCCCCAGCTGAAACACTACCACAGATGCCAACATCTTGGGACTCACGAATATCTCCTGCTTCAATTCAGCAAATGTTTTTTAATTCAAGAAAAATCCACTGAACTCATGCTATGTACCCAGAAGATTATGCAACTATTTTAGGGGAAGGAGGAAGCCTTGGCAACCAAAAGCAAAGAAAGAAAATGGTCTTCTATTTCAACAGTGAAGTAACAAAACACATCCAGACAATTAGGATTTCAAAGGACCACACTCACATTATTTACCACAACCTGAAGTTGAAAAGACAAAGCTAGGCTTTTGTTGAGTTGAGTTTGTAAGAAGAAAAAGAAAAACAACCAAGGCAGTCTAAGCTATTCCCTAAGAATAAGTCTTGTTCATTTGCAAAAATGGAGCACTGGAAAGAATGCTAAGACTCAAATGGGAGAATCTAGGTTAGAATCTTAGCTTTGGCACTTTCTATCTATTTAACCTGAGACAAGTTACTTACCCTTTCTAACCCAGTTTCCTCTTCTACAAATGAAGGGGTTGGATGGATGGACAGAGGCATTTTAAGTGTTAAATTCTGTCATTTAATACAGATGAGAAAAATCCTTTGTTGCATAATTTCTGATAGATACACAGATGAAGCTATCTAAGATCCCAGTCATCTAATATATGTGTTATCTGAACCTTTCATTTTTATTTTTTAGGGGGTAGGAGTTGCCATTTTTACTTTCCGATGGAATGGCACAGTGGGAAAAGTTCTATATCTGGAGTCAGAGAACTGACTCTGCGACTTGACCTTGTACAAGTCATTTAATTTCCCTAGGCCTCAATTTCTTTACTTGAAAAAATGAGGGAATAGGAACAGATGAGATGGGCTGTAAGGTCCTTCATAGAACTAGATCAGTAGTTATTTTTCTTCTTCAGTAACATCTTCAGTAACCCAACACTGAATTTTTTTTAAAAAGTTTGGATTTGACTCAACTACAGAAATTGAGTGTTCATATACACCTCTTTAAAAATCCTGATGAAAATCATTTTCTCTTTCAAGTATTTTTTCCCTCATAGGTTGATTCCACCAGTCCAGAGGGCTGTGTGGACATTTCTGAAAAAAAAAATGTCTTGCCTCATTAAAAAAAAATCAAGGTCAT
Organism: Macrotis lagotis; assembly: GCF_037893015.1. Taxonomy (NCBI): domain Eukaryota; kingdom Metazoa; phylum Chordata; class Mammalia; order Peramelemorphia; family Peramelidae; genus Macrotis; species Macrotis lagotis. The sequence continues at coordinate 105,454,910 of NC_133661.1, read as the reverse complement.
ACAACACCATTCTGGACTCTGTTTTCCTTTGGAACAAAGACCATTCCTCCATACTTACCTGAGTATAGGGTCTGAACCATGAGCTGATATTCATTTCTAGGATTACTCCAGTTTCCTTACTGTAAACCATATGTTAAGTTACAACAGGGGAAAACCCTATATTTACAGTTTGGGAGAGCATGGGAGGAAGGATGAGGTCACAGGGCTGTGAAGGAGGTAATCATGGGTTCTAACTAAAAGCAGCTAGAAAAAACATTTTCTGATATATTAGATAGATTGTTTTCTTAGCCCTTAAACCTAAGCAGTTTGTTCCTCATGATTCAGGGCCCTGCTCTCTGTTCAGTCTCATTTTAGGTAATTGTTCGAGTCAATGCTTAACCAGCCTGGGTTTTGTCCCCTGCACCTGGATATCACTTTTAATTACATGAATTTTTCCCTGTTACTTTCTTCTTTTTTGGTGGAGAAGCCACCTGCTGGGAGGTGGCTCATTTTACCTGGCCTATTTGTAATGAAAGTCTGAGGTCACTGGGGATGAATATTTCTACCTCTAATTCACTGTATTTTAGCCTAGTCCTTTTAGACAGTAAGGTAAGTACTAAATGACAATCTAAGGCTTTGCCAAATGATCCTCAGGTAGTGAGGTCATGAGAAAGGACAAGGCAAGCTTGCCTTCCTGAAAGCAAATTGAGAGGCCAGCCAAACAGTCTAGCTAGAAAACTGCAAAGACAATAGGGCTGAGGTGTGAAAGGTCTCATAAGATCAAAGATTTAAAGTTGTAAGAGAACTTAGAACTGAACTAGTCACACCTTTATTTACAAAGAAGGAAACAAAAAACCAAAAATTCTGAATGACTTACCCAAGATCATGGTTACATTTGTCCAAGGCATAAAATAATAGATTTATAAAATAATAGATCTACTAAAGCAGACAGCACTCCTTTTGAGAATTCAGGCCTACTCTTCTAGTCAGAAAACTCATGGTCTCCAAGAATGAAAAATGGTCTTTTTTCTCATGAAGATATTTTCCACTAGAAATGAGCCCCTATGGGTAAAAGCCACTCCTTTCCACACCAAAATTATGACATCCAAATTTATATAGGATTCAATGAATTCCTGATCTAGCCTACATGGGATTGTAGGGGACCCTCCCTTGGGTCCTGTTGAGGTTAAAGAAATATCATTGAAGATAAAAATCATGTTGCTACTTCCTCTTCACTTAGCCTCAGGTTTCCTTTTCCACATATCACAAGCCTTTTTTTTTTTCCCCCTTAGGGTCTTGTAAGTTGGAGAAAAAGTTTGTTGTAAATAAACCACCACTTCTGCATGTTTTTTGTTCATCATCTCCTTTCCCTTCCCTAAGTAGATTCCCTTACATTGGGGAGTATAGGAGTGACTAGTTGAGTTATGATAATTTACTGGTTTGGGCTTTAAATTTTTTTTCTTTTACAGCTGCCCAGTGGCTTCATACCTGCCATCTGTAGATCTCAGATGACACCTATCCTATTCCTGTTTTTAGTAACTCAAGTTAAAAAGAACTTTTAAGGGTCTTTTATGTAAAAAATACAATACTATGATGCCAAGGTATTAAGAAAACAAAGAAAAAAGAAAAGAAATAGTTCCTGCCCTTAGAGCTTATAGTTGCCCAATTTAGATCATGGAAGCATTTGAAATCAAGACAATACCGGTGTGGCTACTATTCTAACTCTTCTAAGTGCTTCAACAACTCCAGTCCTCAGCAATCTATCTCTTCATTTAGGAACTTTCATAGAAGCTGGATCATATATTTAAAGGTGGATCCAGATTCTCATGACTATAAATCCAGAGTAATTTTCACTGCACTGTGTTGGCAACAACCAGTTGTCCTGAATGCTTTGGAGATATTAGTTCTGTCTTCCTAGCTAAACTTCCGCAAACAAGAAACTCCATCTCCCATTTCCCAGCAGTTTTTATTAGTTATCCTCCATTTTGTAATGTTTTCTGTATCCATCTCTTCTTCTTCTTAGCTAAAATTTCATCTTCCATAAGAAGTCTTTCCCAATTCACCTTAATTCTAGTCTCTCCTCTATTATTTCTGATTTATCTTGTATATAATTTGTTTGTACATAGTCATTTGTATGTTGGGTTGCCCATTAGATGATTACTATTCTATAGATGATGAAAACAAATACTAAGTATTCAACCTGACTTTTCCCATAGGAACCTTTTCAATATAACATTTGTATTAAAATTTAATTATCTCAATTAGTATAGGTCTGTAGATTAAATAGTAACTCACAGCTATATAGTAGTTTCAGATTTTATTCAACAAATTCTGTGAAGTAGAGAGTTCAATTATCACTGTATACATTTTATAGATAAAAAACTAAAACTCTGAAATGCTATGACATTCCAAAGATCATACAATGAATTATTATCTTAGTGTTCAGGTCCAACACATTTTCTACCATGCTAGACTTCTGAAAAATGGATGTAGATGAGAAAGAATCTGAACCATCTTACTAGGTATTCCAAAACCTTTGATTCAGTTTTAAATGTTTAAAACTAAAACTTCTGGGACATCCTGTCTTATAGGGTGATAAAATTATAGCTTTAACACTAGAAAGAATCCTCTAATCCAACCCTTCATTTTACAACTTCCAGAACAGACACTTTACCTTTGGTTTTATCCCACCTAACAGGAGCCAAGACTGGTACTGAACACAAACTTTTTTTTTAGTTTGGTTTTTTTTTTTTTGCAAGGCAAACAGGGTTAAGTGGCTTGCCCAAGGCCACATGGCTAGGTAATTATTAAGTGTCTGAGACCAGATTTGAACCCAGGTACTCCTGACTCCAGGGCTGGTGCTTTATCCACTATGCAACCTAGCCGCCCTTGAACACAAACTTTGATGAGAGAGAAACTCAGTGTTCTTCATAGAAATATAGAAAGCAGGGAGTAAGGGTGGGGTGGAGGGGAAGGTGGGAGGAAGGGGAGTTTAGGGAGGAGGGCACTGACAGTGTTTGAAATTTTATGGTTGTTTTTCCTAGTTTATCAAATTACTAAGTCCTTAAAATCTAGAAACTTGAAAATACTGGTCCTTTTTCTTTTCTCCCAGTATCCTTCAACTCTCACCTTTGACTTTCTTTTCCTTCAGTTTCCAGTTTTTGGAGGAGTATGACTGAGGCTATGGAAAGCAGATTGGTCAAGGTGAAGAAATTTTTTTTGGTCCATATTATATTAGGGATTTAAAAATACCAGTTTAGAATAAATCAAGACTTGGATCCAGAGAAACAGGTTACACAGAGCACAAGATTAAAACCATCAAACAAGTCCCAAAGTGGACTTATGGTAAATAAATCTGTCTTTATTTAAAGTAACAGAAAATGGAAGAGCAGAGATACAGAGTACAGGCTTAGAAAGCAGGTATTACAGAATGTTGGCAGTCTTGGGTAATTCTCTTTACTTAATTTAATGGCACTCTGCCACATTTTGGAGTTGGAAAGTATGGTGCTAGTCACACTTCCCCCATCTACTTGAAGAACTGCAACTATATTATTACAGGTGGCAACATTTCATGGTCCTGGTGCTCCCTGCTATTAGATGCATAATTCTTGTGACGCCACTAGCTATAACAATGCCTGGGTCAAGTGTTGAAAGACTGGTGAGGCATTTTACAGGTTTACAGGTATAGTTATCATACCTATAGACTCTTCTCATTAAGTATGTATTCATTCATAGCCCCCAGGCTATCATATTAGGAGGGAGAAACAAAATAACTAAAGAAGAAAAATTCTAGTGGTCAATTAACAATTTACAGAGTTGAGTGCATGTGCATGTGCGTGTGTGTGTGTGTGTGTGTGTGTGTGTGTGTGTGTGTGTAGAGTGTCTGTAATATGGCACTGATCGGAATTGGGGGGAAGCAGAGAATGAAAAACATGCAGCCTCTACTCTCAAAGAGCTTAGAATCCAAATGTAGAGAGACAAAAATCACACAGATGTGAAAAGAAGTTAGAAAGGATATTGAGTTTAAAAATCAGCATACCTGGAGTTAAATCTCATTTTGGTTGTTTATTAACTATTTGGCTTTGGACAAATTATTTCCCTCAGGGTCTCAGTTTTCTCGTTTCTAAAATTATTTAGTGACTTCTGAGGTCCCTTGTAGCTCAAAATTTAAGAAGCTATGATACTCAACATTCTAGGTCAAAATAAAATGATATAAATATTCTTTGTCATTCAATAGAAAGAGATCACTGTAAATTGGGGTAGTGGAAAGTTTTAAGAAGATGAAACTTGAGGTAGGAATTGAATATTAGGCAAGATTAAAATAATCTGAGAGGTAGGAGGATGACATCATAGATGCACATAAAGAGAGAGAGGGGTGATAATTCACAAGGTATGTTTAAGGAATAATGAATAAGACTGGCTGAAGTTCAATTATTTGGGGGGGGAAGAGCTAGATTACAAAATGATTCATTTAAATCTCTTTTGGGGGGGGGGCTTTTTGCAAGACAATGGGGTTAAGTAATTTGTCCAAGGTTACAAAGCTAGATAATTATTGTCTGAGACCATATTTGAATTCAGCCTCTCCTGACTCCAGGTGTTTTATCCACTGTGCCATCTGGTTGCCCCTTAAACTTCTTTTAATGATTTTTTTAAAAAATCTTTTAGAAAACTAAATTATTTGCAACCTAAAATGGATGAAACTGTGCTAACCCTGAATTTCCTGAGAAAGGTCCATTTGTCTGATGAAAGACAGGAGATGATGTTAAGTAGTAACTTAGAAAAGATGATTTCATTTCTGAAAATTTAAGCTTATCACAATGGTCAGAGTTCATGCTGTGTTTGAAATCTGAAAAGTTATCCCTAAAAGGGAGACCACTTAAAGACTGTCTTTGCCATAGACACCTGGGCACAAGAACTCAGGAGACCAATTCTGGATCTTAAAGTATCTCAACTTCCTTTGAGATTTCTTCTCCTGACTAGCCTGTGGGAATGAAACCAGAGAGGGTGCCAGATGGCAGGGTGTAGGAAGTCTCTGGCTGCAAGGGGTTGGCCAAAATAAACAAACGATTAGAGATCTGAAAAATGAATGGATAAACATTCAGACCAAAGTCAGTAGTGCTAGAGAATAAAAATCTCAGAATCTGAGACATGAGAGTTCAAATTCAAATCCTTGAACTAGCTTTTCTACAACTGATTCATAATTTGACTTCATCAAGAAATATAGGAGTTGTCATTTCTCATCAAGTAAGACTTGTTATAACATTTCTACTTTTAAATAAGACAGTGATGAATTTATTTCTTTATCATAAGATACCCAATGACAAACATCTACCTCTCTTTTTGTCAGGGAAGAGAGAATTTAATCAAAAACTGATTCCCTTTGGCCATGTCTACATTCCACTAGTAAAACTCAGGTCATTATTTGGCCAATTTCTATACTTAAGACAAATATGTGATCTTGTCAATGTGGGTTCCAATAGTGTATATCACAATGCATCCATGCTTGTCCATTCCGTGCAATTTTAAATCCATCCTGTTTGCCCCTAGAAAATCTTTCAAAGGAGTGCCTCATAACAAGCTGTCTTCCTTTAGATTTGTGATAATTGCATAAATACCTATGGAACACGTGGCCAATCCATTGAGTAGGTCTTGCTCTTTTGTGAGTGGAACAACCTTTTTCCCCCCTCTGGACATATAGTCTGATGCTACCTTTTACGATGCCACTCCTTTGTTGAAAATATATTCCTGCCTGCTCATTCCCTATGCATCTACTCTTTACCCTTTGAGGGACCTTCCACTTTAATATTTTTGAGACTGTGATTATCCATGCACTGCAAACAGACTATCACCAGAAAAAAAAAATATTGTTGTTAAAAAGATGAATCTTTGACCCAGGGAGAATTCTGGGAGGTCATTAAAAGAACAGCACAGTTTCCAAAAGCAATCTAGCATGCTCTCCTTACCCATTTAGATTCTGCACATAGCTCATCATCCATTTGCCATGTCTGTCTAAGATATATGTTCTGATGGACCAGCTAAAGACTTGAATAACTTACAAATAAATGTTCACTTTCCTGTCAATTCATGGATTAAACAGATCAAAGCACATTTTATAATCTAAATTATCTGGATAATTGGGTTGCATAGACTTAGCCTGAGGAAGAAATTAACTCTGAGAATCAGAATTTATGACCTAGATCTAAGAGATGCTTCAGTGTAGCATTTATTGCTGGTTTGGCTGGTTGCCTATTTGGAGTTCAATAAGGTCTTGACTCAAACCAGTGTGAGAGAGGAAATGCCTCCTCCAAGAAGTTAGAGGTCTAATACTGCTACAAACAGGCCCCTGCATTTTGCTTTTCTCTATCCCATTTCCAACTTTCTTGTGTGTGTTTTTTAGTCTTGATAAGTTTGAATTATAATCATTCTGTGATGAGTGCACCAGGAAAAAAAATCTGTTTAAAATGCTTGTTTAAATTGGAGTAACTGTTTCCTCTTTGAAAGTAATATGCAGTCTTCTCTTGACCAGCAAATGACTCCAAATCTTGAGTGAGCAGATAAGCAGTATTTATGTGATTGAAATAATTCAACTAAATTTGTCACGGTCCTACATTATAAATAAAAACTCAAATAAAAAACTCAAAAACTTCTTTCTTTTTTTTTCCTTTTTGATAGCAGCACTGGCACCAGCAAGGACCCTCTAAAGGAAAGTGGAATAACTTTTATATCCCACCTCTGAAATTTAATAGCTGGATGACCTCAGAGGTGTTGCATAATATCTCTTGGTCAAGGTTTCCTTAACAATGAAATGGGGGGTGGGGGAAGAAATTGCTTCAGGAGCTACTCTACAGGGTTGTTGTAAAACTGAAATGGAAAAAAAAAAGTATGTGTATATATATATATATATATGCTACTTTGCAAAACTTGAGGGATTATATAAATGACAGCAAAAAGTTTTTCTAGAAGCAGTATGCATAATGAATAGAATATTGAGCTTGGAGCTGGGAAGCTCTCAATTCACATCTCTTCTCTAGCATTCATTAACTGTGTAACCTTGATCAAGTCACAATACACTCTTAGAGCCTCTTATCTGTAAAATGCGATAATGGTTTTATATATGTCTCACGGGGTTGTAGTGAAGCTCAAATGTGATCATATTAATCAGGTGCTTTGCAAACACTGAAGTTGTTATCATTATTTAGCATTCATACCCTTAATTTATAAATGCTTTACAAATACTAGTAGTCATTTTAAATGTTACTTTATTTTATTTTTTCAATTACAAATTTTAAATTTAAATTAAATAAAAATGGAAGCATAACTTGTTGCTGACTGACATTTGAGACAATGGGTAGATCTCTAAATGTGTTTCCCTTCTAGTCTAAATCAATTATGTTCTATTGGAATTGTTTTCTGTGCCAGTAGAATCTGAGCTGTGTTGGAGAAAGGCAAAATTGCTGTTTTCCCCCAGTTCTTGTTTGTATCAGCATTCTCCATTTGAGACATATCTTGTTGGGCTTCTGGTCCTGGAAAGAGAGGGATGGGGGACAAGTCTGTTTCCAATCTTTGACTTTTGACTCTCCTTGTTTGTAGATCTCTAGCTATTGCTGTATGAATGTGGGAATGGTATTAAGACATTTATCATCTTTGAACACTGAGAATTCTCTACACAAGAATTGAAATGTTACTTCCTTAGCTTCAGGATGTTCTAATGGATGTCAAACAGGCAGTTCCAAGAATATCAAAGAACTACTCCAATACAAGGATCCTTATGGAAATCAGAGCAAGATGCCCTGAAATATGCCAACTTCTGCTATTTAATCTCTGAAACTGGGCAAATTGTCTTGACTTGTGGACACCTAAATATTTAAAGCTGTCAATCCTGCTCAGGAGTACAAGTATGCTTTAAGATGGAATGCAAATTTATTCTCAAGAGCTCATTAAAGACATGACCAGTTTGTTCCTGAGGAATATTGATATTTAAGGCTGGTCTTGGGTGACAGTGTGATACCAGTGAATTTTGTTTCCCCTTATTCCAATGTTTCTAAGTCAAACCTGCTTATTTCTGGGAAATATCCACCCCTTGTCCCACCCAAGATGTTCCTTGTCTTCATGAAGCCCAATGGTAGTACCATTTTGTCTTCGTTTCTTATCCTATCTTGATCAATTAATACTTTAAATGTGCCCTAATTCTCACATACACAACCCAAACTAAATAAAATCAGTGTCTCATCTCTATCATGACTTTATGAAGACCTCCAAATTCATCTCCCAGATTTCTACTCCATGCTCCACATAACTACCAAAGTGATATTTTTAAAGGTTTAAAGCCTATTTTTAAAGGTTTATTACACATTATTCTCTAATACAAGGTCTCTTTTCTAATCAAAAGGGTCTATTTGTTGTACCCATAGACAACATTTCATGTCCTATCTCCATTCTTTTTTCACATGTTCTCTCCCAGATTTGAAATTCATTCCTTCCTTAATCCTATCTCCTAGAAGAACCCCCTAGAATCCTTCAAAGTTCAGGTCAAGTACAATCTCCTATAGGATACTTTTTCTGGGGGCAGCTGGTGGCAAAGTGGATAGAGCACCAGCTCTGGAGACAGGAGGATCTGGCTTCAAATTTTACCTCAGACACTTAATACTTATTTAGCTGAGTGACCCTGAGCAAGTCACTTACCCATTGCCTTGCAAAAATAAATTAAAAAAAGAGATTTTTTCTGATCCTCCCCCTATGCCTACTAGTGACTACCTCAAATTACTTTGCAGATATTTTGTATTTATTTATCTGTTTACATGCTGGTTCTTCATATAGAATATAAACTCCTTGAAGTCTGGCACTATTATATTTTCTCTTTATGTCATCTTACACAGTGTCTGGGACAAAATAGGTCCTTAATAAATGCCTGCTGATTGCTCTTGGATTGATTTAATCTTATTGGAGTTATAAAGGAATTTGATAAGGATCATATATTCAAAGCTTAAAGGGATCTTAGAGATCATATACTTGGGGCAGCTAGGTGACACAGTGGATAGAGCACTGGTCCTGGAGTCAGGAGGACCTGAGTTCAAATACAGTCTCAGACACTTGATAATTACCTGTGTGACCTTGGGCAAGTCACTTAACCCTGTTGCCTTGCAAAAAACAAACAAACAAAAAAAGAGATCATCCACTTTTCCTTTAGCTTTCTACTGGCACTGCACTGGCAAAATGCCTGGCAAAAAAGCACAAAACAGATCTTTAATAAATGTTTTTTAATTGATAGCAATCTTTGTTTGGTCTCAGAACCATATACAATGATCTATAATAACTCTGAGGCTGGCTGGCCCTGTGAAGATTCCTAAACTGATTCAGGGATATAAATGCACTCCCATTCAACAATACCATATAAGAACACTTCCAATCCTCATAGTAGTAGAATGTATAATTTATGGCCAAAGCCAATTCCAGAAATACTGAATGAAATGAGGCTCTGAGCCTGGCATGCTGAAGAGAGCACATGATGGCAGAAAGATCAAGTGATAAGGAGATAGTAAGAGTCACAGAACTATGACATAGTCCTAAGCACTTGGCCAGTTGATCCTTAAAATAACAGCAATATCAATCAGCTGCTGTCCTCCCCATCCTTGAAGAATAGCCTCCCCACCAGCTCATAAACAAAATGTAATAGGATCATAGAATTTGAGAGTTGGGAATGTCCTAGAAATCAATCAGTTCAAATATTTCATTTTGCAAATGATCCAAAGACCAGAGAAGTCATAGTATCATAAGATCATAGATTTAGAGCTAGAAGGAATCTTTGAGATAAAGTCAAATTTTATATACATATATATATATATATAGTCAAATTTTATTTTACAAATAAGGAAACTGAGATCCAAGAAGTTAAGTGACTTGCTCAAAATCACACAGGCAGTTACTGACAAGAGTATTTAATCTTAGATCCTTCTATGACTCCAGGTTTTTTTCTGTAATTGTGTGTGTGTGTGTGTGTGTGTGTAACTCGCTCAAACAGACTAATGAAAAAAAAGTCAAGCTAAATTATTAAAAAGTTTGAATTGTAAGATATTTTATTAAAACTACTTTCCATGAAGGAATTCAAACAAATCAGAAGTCCTGATAGAACAGAAGTTCTATTTAACAAAAGGACGAAAATAGTTAATAATCAACATTAAATTCATAATAAATTTGTTAATTTAAAATATTTGAATTTTTCAGACACATGGTCTCCTTTTAGAGGCTTCAACTCAGAGGGCAGATCAAACTGTTCATACCTTATGAGAATTTTGGCTCAGTTTGTATATTTTGCTATATATCACTTGATTTGCCTCCTTACCTTTGAATATGGAATCTGTTCTTATAAGACCATATGGAATCTAAGTTGGTAAGCCTCATTTTGCAGAGAATAACCCAAATAGGATGAACATTTCTTTTATCTTTCAACTTGAGGGGCAGGGGTGAGTTGTAATGAGGTCATAAAATCAAAACACATTTGCAATTTATACAATTACTGGTCTTAATGATAGGAGAAAAGTGTACTTCTAATTCTACACCCCTATGTACATAACTTCACATAGCACTTTGTACATATCTTACATACTTAAAATGCATTATTCTGTATATCTCCCTTAAGGTAGGATATGGGGTTTTTTGTTTGTTTTTAAATCTCTAACACTGTGTCTTCCATATAGTAAACATTTCTCTGAAGTTTCTACCATTTTCACATACATTAGTGTTTCATGGCAAAGAAGCTTTACACAAAATTTTCAAGTCATTTAAGTTTGTCCTTGGTGGGGCTTTCCATAAGATTTTCTGCATTCTTCCCTCCATACCCTACCTCTACATTCCAGTGCCCCCTCCAAACCCCTCACATCCATTTGTTCATTCATTTCTCTTCTAACACTACCTATTCTTTATGATCAGTCATTTATACCTTATCTAAATTAAGTACTAAAAAATGTTCCAAATGTGTCACTCTCTCTCTCTCTCTCTCTCTCTCTCTCTCTCTATCTATCTATCTATCTCTCCCTCCCTCCCTCCCTCTCTCTCTCTCTCTCCCTCTCTCTCTTTCTCTTTCTCCCTTTTATATTTACATCTTAAACCTGATTTCTAACCTTATCAGGAAAAATTGTCTCTTAAAGGAATCTAAGGCATTAAAGAACAGGTTGGAAGGGACTTTGGAGAGCTCAAATTACAATACCTATGCTGTGTACTTGTGATGTCCTGTCATTTCTTTACCTATCTACTGTCCCAATTACTTTAGGATTTCCTTCCTAATCTTTCTATTAACATAATTCTTAGTTCTGGTTCATTTCATTGCCATTTTTTTTTAGGTTTTTTGGCAAGGCAAATGGGGTTAAGTGGCTTGCCCAAGGCCACACAGCTAGGTAATTATTAAGTGTCTGAGACCAGATTTGAACCCAGGTATTCCTGACTCCAAGGCCGGTGCTTTATCCACTACGCCACCTAGCCGCCCCTCATTGCCATTTTTAACTCCCCAAATCTCATCCATCAAACTCTATGACTCCATCCTTGAACTTTGGAGACCCCTAGCCTTAATGATATAAATCTCTCTCCCCTGTGATAATCAATGGTACTGTCTTTCTGTTGCATTCTTTTTTGGTTCTCTATATGTTGTATAGGAAATGCTGGGATTTTTCTATAACACTGCCTGCCCTTTCAGGTATCAAGTTAATTGTTTCATTTTGCTGTTTGAATGTCTTTATCTAGCTGTATGGTAAGAGCCAAGATTGCAGGAAGTGTAACAATGTAGTTGTTGGTATGGTGCCTAGCATGAGATTACTTGAAAGAGCCAGAGAATAAATGCTTTTTAGGTATGACAATAGTTTCTGTCTGACAATAGCAAAAAAAATTGACTTTATAAAGTGGTTCTGGGCTATGCAGACCTCCAAAGCTCATATATCATCCTTTCAACAAATAAATATTTATTGGATACTTTGCTATGTATAAAGTATTGTTTGCTAGATATTGGAGAGCAATAGTGTAAAAATCAAATAAAAATAGGGGCCACTAAACCATACACAAAGGATCCTTATGGGTCACACATTGCCTTGGTTTTAAAAGGTTATTTTATCTATGTTATATTGTATTTTTATTTATTTTGTTAAATATTTACAAATTATATTTTATTCTGGTTTATTCAGTTCACACTTAGGAGTGTTGCAAGCACTGGAATGTAAGACATAATTGTCCTATCAGGGATGTTAATCTAATCAGTCAGTCCTTCATACAAACTTGCTCAAAGAATTTCCTTGAAATTTCCAAGTATCGGGACAGCTAGGTGGCACAGTGGATAGAGCACCCAGCCCTGGAGTCAGGAGGACCTGAGTCCAAATCTGGCCTCAGACACTTAATAATTACCTAGCTGTGTGACTTTGGGCAAGTCACTTATCCCATTGCCCTGCAAAAAAAAAATTTCCAAATATCATTGAGTTTATAGGCAGCTTCTCTATATGCATTTAATCCAGAGCCAGAACATATGACAGTTTTGAGTGGGGTAAACAGCAGTAAACAAATGTTAGGGGAAGGAGGTCTATGGGCATAGCTCTTGGGATACCTCAGGGCTGCCACTAAGGAGACTACTGTCTGGGAAATGCAGAGCTAGGTGGGTCAAGTGTAGAGGAATTCTCTGAAAGATCCTGACACTGGGGAGGAGCAGAATTGGGTAGAAAGACTGGGGGGAGAAGAGAACATATTTATCTGGAATTTGTTTATTTTAATGATTTACTTTGTTTTATTTGTGTATATGCAAGGGGGGAGGGGTGCAAAATGGAGTTAAATGACTTGCCTAAGATCATACAGCTAGGAGGTTAAGTGTCTGAGGCTGAATTTGAACTCAAGTATTGCTAACTGCAGGGCCAGTGTGTTATCTCCACTGCACCACCTTTAACAGTTTTCTAGTCAGATGAAAATTCGGTTGTTTCTAGGCTGAAGAAGGGTAGCAGGTGCTATTGATATCCTCTTCATTTCAGCATCTTGGGACAAAGCTCAAATCCTTCTGATCTAATTATTATTCTGATCACAAAGAGGTTCATTTCCCCTACAAAGTAGACTTTTAATTTTTAAAACTTCTTCCTTGCTCATCCATTTCATGATCTATTAGTCAACTGGCTATATTGATTGAGAGCCTTTTAGATCTCACCCTACAAAGTCCTTTTCTAGTCTCTGAATGATGTCTTTAAACTTCTTAACCTACAGATCAAAGCTATCTTGCCTTGCTTCAAGGTTATTTTTATACCAATGTATCCCTCTTTCATCTGAAGTCCTCTAGCACTTACCATTAAAACTTTACAATTTAGCACTGTATTATTTTATATTAGTTTTCCCCAATCATTTTTTTCTGTGTATTGTCTTCTTTATTAGTCTGTGAACTCTGACAGGGAGTTTATACTTCTCTTATCTTCCTTCCTACTCTACCCCTGCCATTCAACATAGCTCTTTAGGATGGTAGATGCTCAATGAGTATTTGATTAATTGTTTGGTTTAACATCTGGTTTTGAATCATCTATTGAGTTCCTTCATAAGTAAGATCATGATCTCTAAATGAATTTTAATGATCTGTTTTCTTGTTTATATATATATATATATATATATATGGCTACAGGCTGACTCTCCTTGGAGAATATACAAAAGATGGTTCAGATTTTTACTTTTGTGGGCAATAATCCACCTTCTCTCTTTCTGTGTTCTATGTTCCTTCAATCCTTATTGTCTTTCTGGTTTTCACCTGGGACATCTTGTCTGTCCCATATAGTGAAAGTCACAATATTATCTTTTTTTATTCAGTTACAAACCAACTGTGCTTTAGTTGGAAACTAATCCTTTTCTAAATCTTCTTCCCTTCTTCCTTTACACCATGTATTTCTTGATATTTCCTTATCTTTTGGATTTTTCTGATGTACCCAATTCAGTTCCTCCAGCATCATCCCTGGTTCCTAATTTTTAAAAAAAAATGCTTTACAATTTCAAAAAATGAGAAAGGAGGGGGGGGGGAGAGAGAGAGAGAGAGAGAGAGAGAGAGAGAGAGAGAGAGAGAGAGAGAGAGAGAGAGAGAATTTGAGAGGGCTAAGAAACTTAAATGAACTACTTCTCCCAAATGCAACTTTTGAGATTTAGAGGGTGAGTATGTACTGAATGAATGAATGAATGAATGAATGAAAAATAATTTACAAACTACTTACTATGTGCCAAATACTAAGCACCAGTACCCCAAAAACAAAAGTGAGATCTCTTTTGTCAAGTAGTTTGCATTCTAAAGGGGAAGGCAACACAAAGGAGCAATGAACAAAGAATGGTGTTTTGGTCAGGAAAGACATAGGAATGCAGAGTAAAGTTATGGGGAAACTAATTAATATCACTTTCTAGAAATGGTAGTGTTTATTTGATTTCTGTACTCAGAGTTGGAGGGGAGAAACAGGAAGGTAAGAAGGATGAGCAGGAGGTAGCAAACATCAAGATGGGCAGAGAACAGCATTGTGCTCAGGTCCACACCAAACTAGATATTAAGAAACTTTCACCAATCAGGTTCTCAAAGCAGGAGAAGATGTTGGAGTCAGAATAGTATTAAGGTATTTGGAGGGCTACGTGCTGGTGTATTATATAGAGATAGAGTGATTTTTAAAATGCTCAAGAGGTTCAGTGCTGAGAGCTACCAAAAGAGGTATAAATATGTATCTTCAGTGTCTGTCCACATGAATATAAAATTCAGTCCTCGCTTTGGTTGTACATATACTAAAATTGGAATGATACAGAAAAGATTAGGCATGACCCCTGCATAATTCATAAAATTTACAATTATGACATTAAAAGCTGGGAGCATATATTAGAGGCCAGGAGTTGGTTCCCAGGACTTAGTTATATCTTTTGTCTATCATTCTATAATTGGAGCTCCCATTGTAAACTCAACACAAATTTTCATTGAACTTATGACCCATATTTCATTTCTAGGCCCTTTCCAGTTCTTCTGTCATCTATTTACAGGCCATAAGTGGTTATTAAAAACACACACCCATGTATATATTCAAGTAATATATACTTTGGGTCAACTGAATTATATAAGAAACATATTTTCCAAGTTATTAAATTAAAACTAATAGAAGGGAGAGAGATATGGGTTTAATTGTTAGCAGTTGGCATGACAACTTGATTTCTAGAGAGCAAAAAGAAATGAGTTCACATAGTCAGAGACTCTGACAAGTTCAAGGCCAGTGCTTTGCCTGTAAATCTAGTTGCCAAGGTGATGCAACATAAGGCCAGAGCCTTCTAAAATGAATAGCACTAACAGCTCATGTGAGCAAGAGTAATCTGATTAAAAGAAATCTTTTAAGGGAAAAGACATGTACAAAAAAATTTTAACAGCTCTTTTTGTGGTGGCAAAGAATTGGAAATTGAGGTAATGCCCCTCAATTGGGATATAGCTGAACAAATTGTACTATGTGAATATAATGGAATACTATTATTCTATAACTAATGATGAGCAGGCATATTTCAGAAAAATCTATTAAGACTTACATGAACTGATGCTAACTGAAGTACACAGAACTAGGAGAACATTGTACACAGTAACAGCAAAATTGTACAATGATCAACTATATTTGATTTAACTCTTCTCATCAATACAATGATCAAAGACAATTTCAAAAGATTTTTGGTGGAAAATGCTACCTATATCCAGAGAAAGAACTATGGAAACTGAAAGCAGATCAAAACATAGAATTTTTAGAGCAACTAGGTATAGTGGATAGAGCACTGGCCCTGGAATCAGTAGGACCTGAGTTCAAATCCAGCCTTAGGTACTTAATATTTATTTAGCTGTGTGACCCTGGGTAAGTCACTTAGCCCCATTGCCTTGTAAAAAAATAGTATTTTCATTTTTTGGTTTTTGTGACTTTTCCTTTTTGTTCCATTTTTTTCCTTTTACAATATGCCTAATGTAGAAATATGTTTACATGATTGCATATGTATAATCTATGTCAGATTGCTTGCCATCTTGAGGAGAGCAGATGGGAAGGAGGGAGAAAAAATTTGAAATGCAAACTCATAAAAAATGAATGTTGAAAAACTATCTTTACATATTATTAGAAAAATAAAATACTATTTACTGAAACTAGAAAGAAAAGAATCTCTTAAAAAGAAATAGTATTCAAGGAAAGTAGGGAATTGAACTAAAAGAACAGGATTTTGAAATATGGGTAACAGAAAGTCAGAAGGGAAAGTCAGAGAAAGATGCCAGGAAATAGCAATAGGAGAAGGTTGGTTTTGTTAGCAAGAGTTTAATAGTAGCTAAAATTTTGAAAGCAGAGATTTTGATTTCCTATTTCTTCTATAGGTAAAAGTACTTTCTCAGATTCAGCAGCCTGGATTCTTCCTCTTCTTTTTTTAAATTAAGCATTTTTAACAGTATAGATATAAATAATGATAACTTTTACTTGGCCACAACTCTGCATATGCTCTTCTTCTTTTTAAAAACCTTTAATAGATCTCTAATGCATATCAAATAAAATGCAGATTCCACAGGCTGTTATTCAAGGTCCTCCCCACTCCACATTTTCTTTCTTCTACATCTTTTTTCATATTATTCTCTATAATAGAAATGATGTCCACTCCCATCCCCACCACTATCTCCTGATGACTTTCTGTCCACACTTTAATGCCCAGTTTCAAAAATATTTTTCCTATTGCACCTCCCCAATGCAATCATTAATGAGTCTTCCCCACCCCACATTTTTGCCATTGCTTCATTTATAGTCTTTCTATGAACTTATCAAGAAGTATTTTTATTATGATCATTTACAAATGCATTATATCCTCCACCAAGATGGTAAGCTCTGTGAGGGTAGGAAACATCTCTTATCCATCTTTACATCTCCCCAGTACCTAGAGTACCATGTACCATTGTACCATGACAGCTTTTTGAATTTTTTTCAACACCTGGAGCCTCCTCAACCTCTAACATACATCTATTCTACATAGCCCCCTCACACTAGAAAATCTCTGTCATGTCAGCTCCTTCCCCTCATTCATCAGTTCATCCATTTTGAGGTAGATCTAAGCTAACCAATTCCAGCTCTTTCTTTTTTTCCCTTTATTTTTTACAGTCATCCAACATTTATTTCAACATTCATTTCTGTTGAATTTTCTTCTTCCCTCACCCATTCCCAAGACAGCAAGTCATCTACAATAACCTATATATGCACAATCATGCTAAATATATTTCCATATTAGTCATGTTGTGAAAGAAGCATCAGAACAAAAGGGACAAATCATGAGAAAGAAAAAATATTTTAAAAATAAAAAGCAGTGAAATTAGTAAGCCCTATGTGTCCCATTCTTCCTCTTCCCTCTTTTTAGCTCTTTTTTTGTGTCCCTCTCCTTTAGCTCCTTGAAAGTAGTATTGTCTTTTTCTTTGCTTGTATTTGTGTTTTTCACATGCTTGGGGTAGACGTAGTCTTAACTCACAGATAGGTATGAGGCCTATTAGTTACTTTCCCAGTGGGAGAGGCAATTGAGAACAATTTGTTCCACTGGCAGTGAAGGCAGCTGATGCAGGTGCTGTGGAACACGTAGAGCTTGGTCAGACATCAAAGACACCAAAGTCATTCACTGAATCCTAGGCCATTGAAAGTTATCTTGACTTTTCCTCGCCATTGGACTTCAATGACTCCAATCCAATCCAATTCACTAGCAAGTGAAGTCAAACATCATTAGTCCTCTTTAAAAAACAAAGAAAGAACAATTTGTGTCCCCAGCACGTTACATGAAGCCTGATATATAGTAAATGATTAATAAATGTTTGTTGCTTTGCCTTACCTAGGTCAGTGCTCAGTTCAGGTTCTTACTGAATTTCTTGAAATAAAATTGCTAAAGAAGATGGCCTCAACTCATTTTTATAATTCTGACCCAATTTCTGGTAAGAGTGAATTCTACAAAATCTGTCACAAACTGATGTCATTGCCATAATACACTAAAACCTTTTTGAATGTGTATGCAACTGTATTATTTATTTGTGATTTATAGGCTAGTAACATAAAGATAATAACAACAACTCATTTATCTAATAATTTACAGCTTTCCTCACTGCAACCCTGTAAGGTAAGTATGGTAAATATTATCTCCATTCTATAGATAAAGAAAATGGAGTTCAGAGAACTCATATAGCTTGTTCAAGATCATGCTGCCACTAACAGAGTCAAGTATATACATACATATATATATATATATATATATATATATATATAGTATGTATACTATATATATATATATATATATATATATATATATCATATCTTTTGAATTAACCTATCATCAGATGGGACAGTTCTTGGCAGTTCTTCTAGTACAAAAATTGGAAAGAAAGCATCCTTGAATCTTTTTACACAATCATATTCTTCAAAGGACTCTTATCTCTAGGGGCTGCAGTACTGAGACCTTAAGCACTGGTTACTGTAGTCTTGGGTAACTCAGGATTCAGAAACTAAAAACATTTGGTGTTTATTACCAGCAGGTTTCAATATTAGGGGTTTGGCTCTTTGTGTGGTTTTTGTCCCCTAACTCTGTTTTCCATGGGGATATCGGAAATTGATTCATTCTGACTCCACCGAGTATTTCCTATGGGATCCTAGCTCTGCTCTGAAGACATCGTATACCAGGTTGGCTTCTATAATACTAATAGCATCTTTTTCATGCCAACAATCTACCCCTCAAATTCAGATTTTCCCAAGGCAAGGCTTTTGGCACTTCTCCTGAGGGAAGGGGGAATCTTAGTTATGACTCTAGTACCCAAGAATGCATTTGTCAATCAATCCAAATTTATTAAGCACATTCTAGGCACTATTTTTGGTTCTAACCATACAAAGACAAAAATTTCTGTTTTCAAGATGCTTACATTCTTGGGGGCAGGTGGGGGGGGGGGAGGAACAAGCACAGCAGGCAGAAATATTTGTGTGTATACACCTGTATAAATAAAATAAAATGTGGATGGCCCCTCTGGACTACCTTAGTACTTACAGGTTTTCAGGTTTGTTCAAAACAGGAGAAGAGTAACTATTCTCACATGTGGGTCTGCACATCTAAAATCATAGCACATGAGCCCCCATTGTTAGACACAAATAACTCAAAAAAAAAGGTATTAGTTAGAACAATAGCTATACAACATCCTCCTAAAAACTCTGCCTCATACTCACCCACAGTTATACAGAGCAGTGGGACGAGTGGGTAGAGTGGTAAGATAATGAGACATATATAGGAAATGCATGGTCAAGACAACTTATTGTCTCCCAAATACACAGTCAGCTCTCTCTTTACCACTAGAAGTCCTCCTACTTGAAGTTGTCTCTTGCAATGAATACAGCCTTTTTGTGACTGTATCTGTCTGGATATATGGACAGGCATGTATGTATGTGTGTATATGTATGTATGTATGTATGCATCAAGAATGCTCATTTCTGTTACCTGGCTCCAACATCTCCACTTTTCTGTCTCAGCACTGGTTTGTGGTGTTTCCTATTTGATGGGTAAACTCTATTGTCAGCAATAGCTAATGAGGCAAGAGGATGGGAAAAACCATCCCACCTCAGTGGCCTTCTAGTAGAAATATAGGAGTCAAACTCTACAAAACTGTTCCTTGCCTTTAACACTGTCAGACTGTTCAAATGACTGACTTCTTTTTTAAAGGACATCTTAGATACAGACTGTCTGTCCAGGCAATGACCAAACTCCCCCTTCTGATTCAAGGAGTCTTTTCACATTTCATAAAGGGATCACAGGATATCTTTATCCATTGTTAGCATATTAATACCTTGTTATCTCAGTTATCTGACACTTTTTGTGATTATATCAACTGAGTTTTTGTGAGGAAAACTAAATACCCTTCATTAAATATACAAAAAGTAAATACAAGGCAATTTATGGGAAAGGGAATTAAAGAATTAACAGCTGGAGGTATCCAGAAAGGCTTCGTAGAATCTGAGCTGAGATTTGAAGGAAGTTAAGGATTATAAAAGGCAGAGAATTTAGGAGAGAATTCATAAGGTACAGCCCATGCAAAGATGTGGAGGTGGAATGTCTGAACTAGATCATAGGGATACAGAAACAAAAACAAAAAATACCATAAAGTTTACGTTTGATTGGAGGAGAACAATGTATGTACAGGTAAGTAAATACCAACTGTACAAATTAAATACAAACTAATATGGGCTGGAACACAAATTGGAGATGGATCAGGATAAATCTTGTGATTGGAGCTGACCCTTAAAGTGAGCTCAGGCTTATTCTTTCCATGAACCTAACTGTCCTTCATTATGTTTTTTGTGTAAACATGATTTTTGTGAATCCATTGTTAAGAGCAGTATTAGCAAATTTAATAGGGCAAAGAACTAGGATTATAGGATCAGAGACTCAGAGAAAGAAGGAAGGAATCTTTCAGGTCACCTTTCACATGATCATAGATTTAGAGCTTAGAGGGTCCTCTGAAGTGATTAAATTCAATCCCTTCTGTTTATAGAAGAGGAAACCAGGGCTAGAGATATCTTTCCTAAGATCACATAGGTAGTAAGTGTAAGAACCAGGATTGGAAACCAAATTTTCTGACTCCACATAAAAAATACTTAGCAAAGCATGCAATTAATTTATTTTCCTATATTGTTTAAAATATTTGGAGAAATTTAAGTTATAAGGAAAATCTCAGCAACTTATAAGATAAACTTTTTTAAAAGTTCTTAGCATTCCCTCATTTTCATTTATATGAACTGTATGCCATATTTTCTTGTAGATAAATTGCTTCTTAGAATAAGTAGCACACAAAAGAGATCCAGTACTCAACTGACCCCTCCAATCGAGAAGATAAAAGAGGCCAGGAAAAAACTGATTTTTTTTTAATCACACTTATGGACAGAGATATTTGTTGAGCATTGGACTAGGATCATGTGTATCAAACTGTTAAACCTAGAAGATTCCCTGAAGAACAGGATCTGAGGCCCTTCTCCAACACTGATTCTAGGTATTATTAGAAGAAGATATTGTTTCAAAGGATTAAGAAGATCACAAAAGACTAAACAGATCATTTTAATGACTTGAAATTGAAACTCTTCTTTTGCAAGAACAAAATTAATGCAAATTGGATGGTAAGGGAAGTATTTGAGAAAAAAAGTTGTGTCAAATACCTTTAATAAAGGGATGATATCAAAGCTATATAGACCCCAAAAGAGATCTCTAACCAATATTAAACTAAAAACTTTTTCTTAAAAGATGTTTTTCAAATGCTATGAAATCAGTTCTCAGAAGAATTGTAAACTACTAACCATATGAAAGAATAACTCTAAACTACTAATAGGCAAATAAAAATAATTCTGTGTGTTTACTTCACATCAAGCAAAATTGGTGAAGATGAAAAAAATGGGAAAAAACAGTGCTAAAGGGATTGGAGACAGGCCTACTGGAATAAATATTTGTGGAACTAAGTTTTGATGCTCTTATGAAAAGCAACTTGGAAGAATGGGAATAAAATGTTTAAAATGACCCTATCCTTGGAACCAGTGATTTCACTGATAGGCATACATATCTAGTAGGTGATCAGTGATTAAAAAGAAAGGTTCTATCTACACTAAAATATTTCTAGCATCACTTTCTGTGGTAGCAATGAACTAGAAACAAATTAGATGGTCATAAATTGTGGAGTGGCTAAATGAATTTTGGAACATCGTTATAAAAATCTATTGCTTTTACTATAAAAATAATTATTATACAGAAGCATGAAAAGACATATGAATTAGTTCAGAATGAATTAAATAGAACCAGGATAGCAATATATATATATATATATATATATATATATATTATATATATATATACATATATTACTATAATAATAATAATATAAATGGAAACAATAACAACTAACAACTGAATTTGCATGCTGTGAAATGATAAAGACCAATCTTGGCTCCCAAAAAGGTACTTTCCTCCTCTCTCCCCCATTTCCTCAAACTTCTTTGCAGAAGTGAGAGATTGGGGGATATGGAATACTAGAGACAGTGACAGATTTTGACAATTCAGCTAATTGTATTGAATATTCCTTTGCCCCCAGATGGTTCTTTGGCAAGGAAAAGGGAGAAAGATATATTGGGATATAAAAGCAAAAGAAAAAGCAAAAAATAAAATAATTTTTTAAAAAAGAAGAAATTCAGCAAAATAGTTAATGGACATCTGCACAGAGCATAACCTGCACCCAGGAATAAGAATTATTATCCTTAGTACAGAGCCTGAGAATTCCTTTAAGATCTAGACACTATAATTCTTCAAGAAGGTTAAGGCAAGATGACAGAAATAGCATTGTTTGAACTTTGGTGGGTTTCTTTTTGCATTCAAATGTTGGCATGGGGGGGTGGCTAGGTGGCGTAGTGGATGAAGCACCAGCCTTGGAGTCAGGAGTACCTGGGTTCAAATCCAGTCTCAGACACTTAATAATTACCTAGCTGGGTGGCCTTGGGCAAGCCACTTAACCCCATTTGCCTTGCAAAAACCTTAAAAAAAACAGAAAAAAATGTTGGCATGGTTCTGAATCAGTTTGCAAAAGTCCCTTTGAGGGTGATCAAAGTATTTGTTGAGAAATAGATTGAGTCCTTACTCATGGGATGAATTAGGTAGAGGTGTAAACATGTCAGCAGATTTCATATATGATCATTTTTGGAAGTGGTTAGAAAGATGGGTTAAAGTTCCTGAAGGCATAGAAAAATGAAGTATTTATTATAGCTAAGAAAATAAAAATATTAAAGCACAATTCATAGCTGAATAGGTGGGGTTCTTGAGTCAATACCTAGAACATTTAAAATAACTAACAAAAAATTCTGATACCTTTGTCAGTTAAAAATATTTCTATTAAATCAAGTAATCAATCAAAAGTATTGAGTTAATGTGTTCTATGCTTGAATGGACATTAAGCCACATTCCCCATGACT
Source organism: Macrotis lagotis (assembly GCF_037893015.1). NCBI lineage: Eukaryota > Metazoa > Chordata > Mammalia > Peramelemorphia > Peramelidae > Macrotis > Macrotis lagotis. Next base: position 105,431,955 of record NC_133661.1, on the reverse strand, counting down.
AGTATATACTGGGGGGGCTAAAGTTGAGATTTTTTTCAAGGTTATTATATATCATTTGTTCTTGCTATACCTCCTTAGAAAAATGGCCCCTTTCTAAAAGCAAGTTACATTTGGCTGATAAATTGACATTAACAGATAATTAAAGAGAAAAGAACACTGATGGTGATTTGTGAGTTGACAGTACTCAACTGATCCCCTCCAATCTGGAACCCTGAGAAGAGATGTAATAAACACCTTCTGGAGGCTAGAATTGCAATTGTGAGTTGGGGGTTGGAGAGAAGTTTCAGAGTATTTGTTTAAATTCTTATTTCTTCAGGGTTTTGAGGCAACATGTCAGCTATCCTGCTTAAAGATGGTCATTTCCTTAGGTCATTTCTCTCCCCTACTTCCTGACTTTTTACTGATTTTTCAAACATCTGATCCTATATCCAACCCCTGATTCTGATCTGAATGTCACCTTCTCCCCTGAGTTCAGGATTTCAAATGCCTTGGAACTTCTTTGATCAATACCAAACTTCTTTCATAGGCATCAGATTCCTCTTTTTGTGAAAAACTTTATAACATAGCCATTGTCCAAGAGATTTCAGTCTGCACTATGGATGGTGCTCAACCTCTTCACTGCTCAGTGATGCTAGAAACAGCCAAAATGCCTAGAACTATGCTAGGAGCATCTTTGTCTTTACTGGTAATTAAGATGAATACATGGGAAGCTTTGTTCTGATGTTTTCTTCCTCATCTGTATTTATACATATTGTTTATACTTTCTTAAATTACTTTTCATCTAACTTGAAATATGATGATGATAAATTGCATTTCTCTAGGTGTTCAGTTTTGCAAAGTTTCTCATTGTCCTGTGAGACTTGGTCTAATTTATTTTTTTATCTTCCTCAGTTTCTACTTAATAAACATTTGTTGAGTACAAAAGTGATCTGGCCAACTCATATGCAGTTGCTGACTCAAACATGAAAAAAAATTCTCATCACTAATTCTACTTATGTTGAATTAAAAAGTAATAATATGTCCTTTGCAGGGCTTATATATTATGTTAGACACAGCACTGTGCTCTCAGGCTTGTAACCTAAGAGTTATTCTTGTCTCCTCATTATCTCTCTCCATATTTAAACAATCAGGGAAATCTGCCAATTTCACTTTATTCAGCATCTCTCTAAGATATTACTTTTCTTCTCTTTCACTTTCATCATCCTGGTTCAGTATTTATCACATCATACCTGGACTATTGGTATAATAAATGGATAAATGGGTCTACCAACCTCAAGTCTTTACCCCTCCAGTCTCTAAGTGATTTTCCTAAAGTGCAGATCCAATTATATCTCTCTGTCTCTGTCTGTCTATCTGTCTCTCTCTCCTCTCTCTCTCTCTCTCTCTCTCTCTCTCTCTCTCTCTCTCTCTCACACACACACACACACACACACACACACACACACACATACACAAACACGCACACAATACACTTCAGTGGCTCCTTATTGCTTTCAGGATCAAATACAAAATTCTGTGTTTGACACTTGAAGCCCTACATAACCCAGTCTCTTCCTATCTTTCCAGTCTTCTAGCACCTTACTCCTAGATGTGTATTCTGATTCAGTGACCTCTTTGCTGCTCCATGAACAAGAGACCCCAACTCTTGATTGGGCATTTCCTCTGGTTGTTGCCATGCTTGGAATGTTCTCCCTCCTCAACTCTACCTATTGATTTCTCTGGCTTTCTTTAAGTTCCAACTAAAATCCTGTCATTTACAGAAAGCTTTTCCCAACCCTTCATAATCCTGGTGCCTTCCCACTCTTGATTATGACCTATTTATTGTATATAGCCTGTGTATATATTGCTTAAGTTGTCTGCATTGTTGTCTCCATTATCTTGTGAGTTCCTTTAAGGCAGGGACTCTAATTTGCCTCTTTTTGTATCTCCCCAATGGCTCCCCCTGGTTCCTAGCAGGCACTCAATAACTATTGAGTGATTGATTGATTAATAAAGAAGAGCCATTTTTCAGAGAAATAGAAGGCTTAGTGTTTTGTTTCATCTTTATTATAGGCTCAAAACCTTTGAATTGAAGGTGGCAGTAATAAAGTTTGCTTCCTGCCCAAGTTGGACATGACTAAAGAATTTAAAGTCTTGGATCTGCCTCTGAGATGGATGTCATCACTGGCAACATCATAAAAGTTATCTCATTGTACTGGACTTAGAGTTTGGAGGCTCAAGTCTGATTCGCAATTTGTAATTTACTACTTAGAAGTCATTTCTCTCCACCTCAGTTTTCTTCATCTGCAAAGTGGACATGACTAAATGATTTCTTGGATTCCTTTAAGATCTAAGATTCTGTTTTATTCTGAATACCATTTAGAATTTATAGAATTTCACTGACTATCCCTTATGACAGAGGGGAATTCTTTCCCTTCTCATCTCCAACTGCTATCTTCCCTGGCTTCCTTCAAGTTTCAGCTAAAATTTCAACTTCTACAAAGAAGCCTTAATATTAGTGCTTTCCCATTAAAATTATCTCCAATTTACCCTGTATAGATCTTGTATGTAAATTGTTGCTTGCTTATTGACTCCCCCCCTCCTCCTTTAGATTGTGAGTTCCTTGAAGACAAATGTCTTTGCCTTTTTGTTCTTTGTATCTAAGAGGCAGCTGGTGATACAGTGGACTAAAGTCAGGAAGATCTAATTTCAAAGTCACACTAAATGTGTGACTGGGTAAGTTACTTAAGTTCTGTTTTCCTCAGGTTCCCCAGTTATGTAAAATGGAGATAATAATTCCTCCCACCTTAAAAAATTATTATGAGAATCAAATGAGATTTTATTTGTAAAATAAATTCAGCATAATGCTTGTCATATCCTAGATGCTATATTATTTTTAAATTTTACTTAATTAAGGCAGTGGGGTTAAGTGACTTGCCTAAAGTCTAGCCCAAAGGCACTAGCCCACAGCTAGGCAATTATTAAGTGCCTGAGGTCAGATTTGAACTCAGGTCCTCCTGACTCCAAGGGCTGGTGCTCTATTCATTGTGCCACCTAGCTGCCCCCCTAGCTTCTATATTAAAAAAATACTCATTTCCTTTCTTTCCCCTTCCCTATCTCCAGCACTAAGCATAATACCTGATACATAGTAGGAGCTTAATTAATGTTTATTGATATATTCTTTAACAGTAAAAATGCTATACCATTCCAAATTTGAGGTTAGAATATTTGGACTCAAAACCTAGTTTTCCTTATTTACTACCTTTGAGGTGATTATATTGCAGATCTATTCTGACTGAAGATCCCAAGAGCCTCTGAAAAACTAGAGAAATGGCTACTTGGGAGCAGAATGCCTGGGGCAAAGCCTGGAAAAAAAGGAGGAGAATGCAGGAGGCACCCCCTCCCCTCAGCCAAGAATAACTTTACAGGGAGGCTCCAATGGATTCTCCAACCTAATGTTCCAAAGAAAACTCTCAAAAACTCACTTTGAATTAGAGCAAGTCACAAATCACCAAGAGAACTGAGTTGTCAGGAAACCCCCTCCCCCTCCCCATTATTGTTTCCTAAGGCCTGTGGAATGTGGCAAACAAGTGTTAGATAATAACTTTGCCTGGCAATTCTTTAGCAAAGACTCACTAGCTAGCTAGCAGGCCCCCTCAGCCACAGTAGACTTCTCAGGGACAACATATAACCCGGATGTCAGTCGTTCATTCTTGTCAAGAGAACTCAGATTGATAGGGATGAAAGCTCTCTCTAAAGCAAAGCAGCTGGGAGGGGATATGGTTACTGGTTTTTGGCTTCTGCTTCACTATTAAAAAAAAAACAACTCTGGATACATTTAAAATTTTTAGAAAAACCTATCATTCATTTGTTAGAAAATAATCAAGTTCAAAATAAAAGATACTTCATAAAAACTGCATTATAGTACCCAATGTAATTTTAAATGGATTTAGTGTTGGCTAGAGATGCCAGATTGACATTATTGGAAAAGGAATATTCTCTCCCTCATCAAAGAGTTGGGAGAAGTAAGCAGATCATGCTTTTCAAACAAAGACCAGAAACTCTGATGAGTGTTCTCTTTAAGAATTCCATCTTTACCTAGAGCATTCCAGACTCCCTTCAAGGTTAATTCTGAATTGAATATGATAAACAGAGGAAGCAAAATTAAAAATGACATACTTTATACAGTTATATTTACATTACCAGCCCACCCAATATGCCCTTTGTAAATAGGATAGCTCCTTACCCTCAGTTTGAGAAGCTGTTTCATTTTCCTATAAACAGAAGAAAAGACAGTAAATATGCATAATAGCAGGCATTTATATAGGGTTTCACATATATCTTCTCACTTGATCTTCCCTATAACCATATGATTTCAGATAATATTTTCATACTCATTTGACAGATAAAGATATTGAGACTTAGCAAGGTTGACTGACTTGTCCAAGGTGACATGACAGAGTAAATCTGAGAGATGGATCTCTCTTATTCCAATCTGGTAGTCATTATACTTCATCATGTTATGGATTCGAGTCAATTTGTAATAATAATCTTATTCCAATTGCTTATTAGAAGCCTGGCCACTGGCAGATGAATTCATATGGCTTGCCAAATAGCAATCACTTTAAGTAACCAGCAATACAAGATGGATTTGCCTTTGCCTTAAAGGTGATGTACATGCTCTTGTTACAGCTGGCACTCACCTCTTTTTAGTTACCTATGAAAAAATGTAACTTTAATAGTACTAGGACCCATCAATTAGTGTTTTGTTACCAATGAGTTGCATAAAAAAGGGGAGTAATGCCAAAGGAAAGTTGTTTTTTTGTGGTTGCTGTGAAGAAGATTTTGTTTTATAGCCTTCTAATCATGCTCACAGAAAACAAGAGAGCAGGATGCAAGCTGAGATTGTGATTTCAGGTTTTTCAAGAGAATACAAAGTCAAAGGAAATTAAATACAAAGTAGCAGAGATCCCTATTTATTTTAGTTTTTTTGGTTAAATTTCTCCAGTGATAAAGTGCTAAGAAAGAAATAAAATGAAACTGTGTCAGACTCAGACTTTTCTTTTACACTTTTCTTGGGGGAGGTCTCCTTGTTTCCTGTAGACTTTAGTGTCATTTGGAACAAAGTTACTTTTGAAAAGAAAATAATACAACCCAATCAGAGGTATTTGGTTATACAAAACTCCAGTTCATTTGAAGCAGAACTTCTTACCCTGAGATCTTCACAGAGAATTCGAGGGATAAGTGAATTTAGATGGGAAAATAAAATTCCATCTTTGTTTCAGTATAATTAGTTTCCTTTGTAAAAATCTATGAATTTTATATCGTGAACTAAGAGAGTATTATTCTGAAAAGGGATACAAAGGTCTCCTCTTGGCTGTTCCAAAAGATCCATAATACCAAAAAGGTTAAGAACCCCTCCCCTCCGCTTTAAGAGCTGAAGATTTGGAGGGTAGGGTTCAGGGATATGTGGTGAGGGGCCAGCAGGTGAGGCAGAGCCCCAGGCTTTGAGCATATAGGGTATGCCATCAACCCTTTGCAATCAGAAGTGACACTCAGCTCTGCCTCACTTGCCACCCCTTCAGCCTACATCCCTGAGTTTCAACTAATAAATTTAGACTTCACTCTACCAATGGATGCTAAGTAAGAAAAATGATAGTAATGTCAGAAATATGAGGTTTTTGACTAAGGAAATCCATATTAATATTAACAATCCTTCATATATATATATAGTACAGTTTTCAAATGATTTATATTTAAACGATTAATGTTTATCCAGCTTTCTCTTCTTCTCTAAGAACAAATTCTAAGATGGTAGGGGTTTGAAAACACGTTGAGTCCTTATGAACACCACTTTCTTTTCTAAATTATCACTAACTACCCCTTTAACAATATATTCTAGAATTTGCCTCAAATATCAAAGCCAGTCTCACCAATCAATAAGTTTTATATTCTAACTTTTCCTTTTATAAAAAAAACTGAATGATATTTGCCCTTCTATGAATTCTACAGTTCTTCATTGACATTTACTACCTGTAGGATCTTAGGAGAGTCCCTCAACTTTTTTGGCTTCAGTATCCTCATCTGGGTGAAGATCAACAGAGGCAAAAACAGAAGTAGTATTATCATGAAAGAATACTGGAGACAACCTAGAAAGAATGAGGAAATGAGGAATCTAAAAAACAGATCATAAGCCTGGTAGAGAGGGTGGAAGCAAGATGAATATAAAAGGTCTTATAAGAATCATGTCCAGAACACTAAATCTCAGAATGAATTGAGACTGGTGAGGAAAGTTAAGGAAAGCTAGAAGCATTAGGTGTTTTTTGTGTGTATGTTTTTTAACATTTTATTTATTCCTCTTTTCCAACTACATGCAATGGTAATTTTTACTAATCATTTCTTTTTGCAAAGTTTTGAGTTTTACATTTTTCTCCTTCCCTCCCTCACTTCCCTCCCCACTCCCCCAACAGAAAGCATTCTGATATAGACTCTACATTTATAACCATGCTAATCATGGATCCATACTGATCATGTTATGAGAGAAAAATCAGATCCAAATGGAAGAAAGAAAACATTAAAGAGGGGAAAAAAGACATAATCCATAAGAAAGCTGTTAAAAATGAAGTTAATAAGTTTTGGTCTTCATTGAAACTCCACAATTCTTTTTATTCTGGATGTGGATATTTTCCAACACAAATCTTTTAAAATTGTCTTTGATTATTGTACTGTTAAAATGAACAGGTCTATCATGATTGATCACCCCTTGTTGTTGTTAATGTATATAATGTTCATCTGGTTCTGCTCATTTCACTTAATATCAATTCATGCATGTCTTTCCAGACTTTTCCCTCATGAGTTCTTATAGAACAACAGAGTTCCATCACATACATATACTACAATTTGTTCAGCCATTCTCAAATTTATGGGCATCCCCTCAATTTCTAATTCCTTGTGTGGGGTTGTTTCTGAAAACTACATTAGAGAAAAGAGGAACTTCATTCAATAAAAACCAGGATCCAAAAAGATCTTGACAGTCTGAAACTTTGGGCCAAATCTAAGAAGATGAAAGTTAACATAGATAAATGTAAAGTCTTACAACTGGATTAAAAAAAGAAAACAACTGACATCTTTAAAATTCAAAGTGTATGGGGGCAGCTAGGTGGTGCAGTGGATAAAGCACCGGCCCTGGAGTCAGGAGTACCTGAGTTCAAATCTGACATCAGACACTTAATAATTACCTAGCTGTGTGTCCTTGGGCAAGCCACTTAACCCCATTGCCTTGCAAAAAAAAAAATTCAAAGTGCATCTAGATGGCAGTTTTGATGAAAAAGAGCTGTTGGATTTATTGAATTGCAAGTTCAATATGAATCAACAGTATGATATAATAACTTTAAACATTAGTATTATCTTAGGTTCTAATGTGTAAGATATTGGGTCCAAAACCAAAGAAATGATAGTCTTGTATTCTATCCTGGCCAGACAATATTTGGAGTATAGTTTTTAAGTCTGAAAGTCAAATTTAGTTACCAAAAAACAGAATGGATTGTTTCAGGAGATAGTGAGGAGCTCCTCATCTAGGGTCCTGTGATTATGAGCCCATTTCATATCCTATTTGAAGTTCATCCTCAGAGAGCTGATTATTAGATAATATATTTTTTTCAGCCACAGCTTAGGAAGACTAGATACTGTAGTTCAGACAGACTGTAATTTTTGTTGGTAGAAGGAAGAATAATTCTTAGGAAATCACAAGGACTTTAAAATATGAAGTATGAAAATGAATAAAAGAATATAGAAAGCAAAGAGAAAATTTTCTCTAAGTGATAAGAAATCTGTTAAAACTCAACCTTTAAATAGGTCACTGTGTGCATCACCATGGTGATTTTCCCAAAGTTTTCCTGAAAGCAATAACTGGTTTTTAAAAGGTGGATCTACCAAAATTTGAAATTCCACTATTCAGATAAATATTTTCCAGAACAAATATTTAATTCTTCAGGGAATTTAGTAAGTAGTTCATCTCCTTTCTCTCTTTCACATGAAAACAGATAAAAAAAGTTCCATAATTGTTGTGGAATTAGCAAGGAATGTGGGTGCCTCCCTGCTTTCTGTGTGAACTTTCTGTATTCTGATACATTGACTGCCTTCATGATTACTTCTCTGCAGAAAGAAGTCATTCAATTATCCTGACTAAGCTGTAAATTTAATAAACATATAAGAGAGGCCCTGCTATGAAACCAGCTAACTCATCTCCATTATTATAAACTTTTTGTTTTGCCCCTCCTCATCTTTTCCTTGCTTCCAGTTTTCTTTGTTTCATCTCCTATCTCTTTTTCTTCCCATTCTTCCCCCTTCATTGTCCCTCTCTTCTTCTATGTAGCCCTATGAAAGCATAACTTAGATAAGAAAAATTAAAAACTATACTTGTTCTCACCTAAAATTTTCCAAACTTTTATTTCTTCCATATTCTCCCTTGATCAAGAAGTTTTATCTCAAGTTTTCATTAACATGTTCCTTTTTGACCTTTTTTCTCAATATTGCTTTCCTAAAACCTTTATTTTAAACTAAAACTCCCCTATACCCCACAAATTTCCCCACACACACAAATTCCATGAGACAATTTTAGTACACATGTAAATATGTTTGAGAGTCTACAGATAATTGGATCTTCCCATTCATTTTAAACTTCCCTTTGAAGGACAAGAAAGATAGTAAAAGATATATTTGTGGATTTCAGGATGTACAGAAATGAGTACAATAGGAAAAACCACCATTTCATGGATGAGGAATGAAGATACATTATTAATATTAAAAAATAGTAGTGCTGGGGGTAGAAGAATCAGTAGGGTATAGAAAAAGACTTGGAAAGATGGAGTGGCATCTAATTCACCTATTAGAGAATGGGAGTCAACTTGTCTGCCAGCTGGTGGTCAAATGACCAGAAGTACTTGAGTTAGAATGCAAGTGTTAACAAAACTTTAAATGGCACACTGGACCCTATACATGAAAGTCTAACAGATAGGTTTGCAAAACCTACATATGCTATGGGACTAGAAACTGTAATGCATTATGGTTAGTGGGAACCTTCCCAGGTTTCCTCTGTTGGAGACTTGTTTCCAAGCACTGAAACAAAATTACCTGGGGATAGATAAATAGTAAAAGAAGTCATCTAGAGATAAAATAATTAACTTTTACTTTGCTTAAGGAGTTGAGATACTATCCTCTTGCTATGTTTACTTTTGAGATAACATTTAAAGCACTTCAGAAATCTTAAAGCTCTACATAACTATGAACTTTTGTTGTTTTTCTTAGTATCCTGCATATTCTTTTTTAAATGCTTATTAGACACTTTAGATTTCAGAATAGAATCTAATTTTTATAGTGAAAGATAAAAAGAAATTGAAATTTTCCCAGAGAAACTGAACAATGGCATAAACATTGATAATTTTATTGTCTTCAAGATTGAATGTGGTCCACCTCTTCAATGGATATCATCATTACAATCTAAAGGAAAAACTTAATATTTTCCCATGTTATATGTTTGTCTTAAAATGTTTTCTATGCTTTCCTGCTTTCATTAGGGCTAAATTTTGAGCACTACACAATCTTGAGAGTTAAGAGAAGGGTTTTGAATACTAGCTCTGACTCTTACTTCTTCATGGCACAAGTATTGGAAGAGTAAGGAAAATCTGTTTCCACACAGTCTATATCTACTTATCTGCTCTCTTTCTCTCCTGTGCAGTTTTATGAAGGATTCTGTTAAGTAAGTCATGTGTTTTGAGTTACTTTTCAAATAATGATTTGCACTCTCCCTCTCCCTCTGAGATCAATGGGTTCAGGAGGTATCTTGACTAGGATCAGAAGTATATTCCATTGCTAGGTAACAGTTTCTCTGTTTGAAACCAACATACCTCCTAAGGTGATCAGATTCAAATTCTTAGCAATACTGTGCTATATAATCAACTGAATTAGCATTCAACAAAAGTTGGGCTACAAGTATATGCAAAACAATGTTTTGCAATGAAAGTTCCTGAGCTTGAAATACATTTGGTTTGCATTGTACATATCTTCCCACACTGCCATGGGCAAACCCATTTGTAGACTTAATAAAACTTTTTTTTGTATTGAAGACTAATATACTAAAAAATCAATTAATTGAACACTTTTAATAGTTGTAGGCCATGATATTAACATGTTTAGAGGTACATGACAAGCAGCAACATGCTTCAGTGGGAAGTGATAAACTGAGAGTCAGATGACCAGGGTACTCACTCTGCTGTTAACTAGTTGTGCAACTTTTAGCAAGTTATTTCACATAAATTGGCCTCTGTTTCTATTCTCAATTAAGGATTGAACCAAGACGAATTTCCATCTTCAAGATTCTATGTCAATCCCTTTTTTCTAACTTGTTTGAAAACATATTCTTAAATAGCATAAGATTCCCAGAAATAAGAAATGGTTGCCAGCTCCTTACTTCAGAAATTACCTCTCTTCCCAATAAAAATCAATGTACTACCATTCCTCAAAATTATTCCTTTGTAAATATTTCCTGAGTTGATTCAAAAGAAATAAACCCAACACTATCTTCATCTCAATCATGAATATTTCCCTTACCGATAATTCCCTAATCCCCAAAACAAGAAAAAAGCATGGAGGTAAATGAATAGTATGAAGTGGTGACTGATGGAACAACTATAGAACACACAAATTTAGACAAAATGAGATGGGGAAAGAGTTGATAGAATCACTACCATAATAATGCCAAACTCCATACACCCTTAATAAATATTGGTTAATCATTAAGGTGTTAAGAGGAAAAGAATCACAAACTCATAGTAATAGAAAGAACCTTAGGTAACTAGAAGCAGTTTGGTGAAATGGAAAGAATTATTGCTTTGGAGTCAGAGGACTTGGGTTAAAATCTTAACTTACTTGAAGTTCTTCCTCTGGAAAAAAGTAGGTTCCTCATTTAAAATGAAATATTGATCAATACTGTTTCATTCATTTACTAAGGAGAGTTGTGTATTTGAGGAATGCAATTTCTGTGGATATCCTGGACTCTGATATTAAGTTCTGGAAGAGTTACTCACAGATTTAACAATTAACTTCCAGTTGTTCAGATATTTAGCTTCTATAAAATGTTTATTTTGAGGTTCTGGCTCCAGGTAGTTTAAAGATATAGTTCTAAATAATTGAATTTTTAATCAATGAGAATTACTAGTGCTTTAAAAAAGATCATAAAACACCACAATAATTCATAAAACATGTCAAATATGTATTCAGCATCTATAGAGTCCAAATATGTGCATAAGTAAAAGCTATCATATCCCTAATTTGATAACAATAAGATACTTTTTACAATGTTTCTTTCATCCTTGGTATTATTTCTCTCTTACCTCTAAAATAGAAACAGTCTTTGGTCTAGTTCTACATTGATAAAATTTATTTGGCACTAATTTCTGTTTGTCCTCTACTTAAAATGTATCATAGCTTTAAGTGATTCGACTTCATTTTTTTATTGCTTTGGTTAAAATATAGCATTTCTTTTATCTCCTTTTGGGTGTAGTCCACACCCTTCTTGACCCCAGGCTTTGCTCATTCAATATTCTATCTACTAATACTTCTCTCATGGACACAAATGATGCTGTAAGAAACTTGTCTGATTTAGTTGATAGAAGTTATTAAAAAAAATACATGAAGTGAAGTTAGGTGATTTCCAAGAAAGACAAGAATAAGAATTATGGATTATTTGGGTATTTGGGGGAGGGGATAGGGAAAGGATAACTAGAATTTTGCTTCAGTTATTGAAGGAACAAAATGTTCTTTCTTTCCCTGGGGACAGCTAAAGGAAATAAAAACTAAATATAATGTTCTCATGTTTTTAAGTTGGTGCCTTAAGTTTACTTTCTCCTGTCATTATGTGATCCACTAGGAAGACCTAGACTTTGTAATTCATATCTGTAAACTTGATAATCACTGACATTTTATAGCAAAATGCTTTACAAAGCTGTTTTTTTAATAACGAAATGTGGGATAAGTAGTTAAATTGTTCTTGTCCTTCTTTTAGAGATTAGACAACTGAGCCAAAGATAAGAAATAGTGCTCCAAATCACTTGAGCAGTACATGTCAAATTCAGAATTATGATACAAGTGTTCTGATTTGGAATCCAGTGTTCTTTTCATTAATTTTTTTCTTCTGTCACATATTAAGCACCTAATATGTATAAAACACTGTATTGGGCACTAGAAATACAAAAACAAAATTAAAAACTGTTCCTGTCCTTAAGAGCACTGTACTTTTTACTTTGACTTAAAAAAATTGCTTATATCAAAAACAACAAATTAGTAAGTAGGAGAGCTTAATATGAATAATTGAAAGTGAATGTGTGGATGGATAGATGGATGGATGGACAGACAGATATAGTTATTAAGCACTTACTTTAGGCTAGGTGCTGAAGATACAAATAAAAAGTCACTGTCTTTGCTGTCAGGAGCTCTCATTCTAATATGGAAGATAATACTGATGGAAAGTTTCAGTGGCATGTCAGAAAGAATGTTTCCATGGTCCTTAGGGCAGATACTTTGAAAGTGCAATGTGTTTTTTAAAAAGATATTTTTTTCAGATCAATGAGACCAGGATTTTCCCTAAGCAAAACAATGAATAAGGTAACTTTTGTCTTTAAGAATGAATGAGAGGGCCACTAGGTATTGTAGTGGATAGGGCACTAGCCCTGGAGTCAAGAGAATCTGAATTCAAATTTGGTCTCAGACATTTAATTACCTAGCTCTGTGAATCTGGGCAAGTCACTTAACTCCACTGCCTTGCAAAAAAACAATAAGAACAAAAAAAATGAATGGGGAAGGGATTCTGGGAAGATGGTGGAATATGTCAGAAAATTCAAGGCTCTCCAAATTTCCTCCACTGAGTTGAAAAATACCTCAAAGTGAAAATAGAGTAGCAAAAACAAGCAAAAGTTGCCAAAGAGCAGTCAGAGAAGATCTGAACCAGAACTGAGATTCCATTGTCAGAGTGAAGTGTACGCTCCTTGAAACAGTTAAGAAAGGAATCTTCTTGGGACAGCTGGGTTGGAAGGTGCCTCTGCCTCAATCACACAGTGTGTGTGTTGGGGGGGTGGGTAGAGGGAACCTCTGCTGATAAGGGATGCCAGGCCCAGCTGCAGGAGAGACAGTCCTGAACAAGAAGAAAATAAAACACAGTTTATTTAGCGCATAAGCAGTGGCACAGGGATGGTGCTGGCTGTTGACACCTAAAGGAGAACTGAATTCTAGGTCTTAATTACAGACAGAATGGAGAACTGAAGGTTATAGTCCCTGTAGGATTCTTAGGTAAGATTATTTCCAGCACACTGTGCTGAGGGGTCCCAGCTGTGGCTTGGAGTGTGGGGGGGCGGGGGAGAGTGCAAAGGGTGAATCCAGGACAAAACTCCTGAGATTAAAGGTATCATCCCCCATCCTGTAGGACTAGAAGTGACTGTAATGATAAGCTGCTAATTTTTTTAAATTAGCAAGCTAAGGAGAAAGAATTCAACCATAGACAGTTCCTACGGGAATAGCAAAGACTGCAGTGGGTCTTCAGAGGAAAATTCTGAAGTAAAAAAAAAAGCCTCTTGTACCCCAAAGAGTAATATCAAATGGCTACCTGCTCAAAAAAGAATTCACAGAAGAATTCAAAAGACTTTAAAAATCAAATGAGATTAAGGAAAAACTAAAAATGAAAATAAGAATAATCAAGAAAATTATGAAAAGAAAATGAACCAACTAGAAAAGGAGATCCAGAATCTTAAAAAAAATTACTATTTGAAAATCAGAATTGAAGGGTGGCTAGGTGGCACAGTGGATAAAGCACCGGCCCTGGAGCTCAGAACTGAGCAAGGGGAAGCCAGTGAAGTTATAAGAGATGAAGAAATAATAAAACAAAATATAAGGAATGAAAAAATACAAGAGAAGGTGAAACACTTCATAAGAAAAACAACAGATTTAGAGAACAGATCAAGAGAAAACATAAATATAATTGGATTTCTTGAAAGCTATGATCAAAAAAAAAGAATCTTGATACAATAATATAAGAAATAATTAAAGAAAATTGTTCTGAAGTATTAGAACAAGAGAACAGGAAAAAAATTCACAGATCACCACCTGAAAGGGATCCTAGGAGGAAAAGTGATATATATATCATAGTTAAATTCTAAAACCCCAAGTTAAGGAGAAAAGAGCAGCAAGGGAAAAAACACATTACTTTAAATGACTGCAAGTGTTGAAACACAATATGTCAAAGAGCAAAAGAATTGGGGTTGTGTAATCCTAAACAAAAAATAATGAACATTCAATGATTTGCCAGACTTTCAGGATTTTGTTGCAAAAAGACCTGAACTTAATAGAATTTTTTTCATATAAGAACCAAAGGAAATATAAGTAAACACCAAAGACTAATTACAAGGGATTCAAATATATGGCTATAAAAGTCTTTTAAATTCAGTAAGAAATAAGAGAAGGGAATAGGGAGAGTTATGAGTTAGAGTGTAAGGGAATAGGATAGGAGGGCACATAGAAGAGCATCTAGATTAATGGCGGGGGGATGGGTTATAGAAGGAAGTGTAGATTAACAGGGAAGGGGTATAGAAGAGTAGGTAAGGAAGGAATTCTTTGAAGAGCAATTGGAATTAAGAATTAAGAGGGCGGGGCAAGGGGCGGCTAGGTGGAGTAGTGGATGAAGTAATGGTCCTGGAGTCTGGAGTACCTGAGTTCAAATCCTATCTCAGACACTTAATTACCTAGCTGTGTGGCCTTGGGCAAGCCACTTAACTCCATTTGCCTTGCAAAAAACTTAAAAAAAAAAGAATTAAGAGGACAAGGTAGTGAGTAGAAGTAGAACAGAGGAATGAAGAGGGGTTGTGGCTTTCAGGAAATGTAACAAAAAATGAGAGATATACACAAACTAAATATGTTTAAGAATATGTATGTACATATGTATCTATATATCTAGATTGTGCAGGCAAGTGTATATATGTATATATATTTAAAAATGTCTCTCTAAATAGGTGCATATATGGGCCTTATGTGTATGTGAATATGTATATGAGTATGTGTGTATGTATGTGTGTGTGTGTGTATCCATGCTTAATTATAATTGTCCTGGGCATAAGTGAAAAGGAAAAAAAATAAATGGTGCACAGCAGAGAATAGAAGAAAATCTAGACTGAAGCAAAAAATAAAAAAAGATGGATAACTTTAAACATGATGTATAATATTATAAAATTTATTATTTTATATTATGAATCCTCTCATGTTTTGCTGCACAAATGACAAGTAAAATAAAAATAGGTTTAAAAAATAAAAATTAAAAAAGAAAGAATGAATGAATAGAAATGAATAGAAGATAATATCTCCCCACCTAATGACTTGTGCAAGAAATGCCTCTAAGAAAAGAAGTCTTTCATTTCACAAGTAGATGTAAAATCCTACAATCTATATAATAGTTTTGGGTCAATATCACAATGAATGAAGTATCTGAGAAATCCTTTTAATGGGTTTTGAAGGAAGGAGAGAATAGAAGACATAGCCGTGCTGGACTGGAGTGTAGTTGAATGGATGCAGGCATAAATGAATGAATATACATTTATTTAGTGCTTGCTACCCAGCAAGAATTATAATAAGTTCTGGGAATACAAACAGGAAAAGTGAGGCAATCCTTGCCTTCAAGGAGTTCTTACTCTAAGGGGGGGAGGGGGAGGCTATGAGTTAAAACTGTAAGGTTTAATGAGGTAAATGTGAATTAAGTTGCAAGACTAATGGAAAGAACTGTAAGTCCTTAGGGTCAGTGACTGAATAGATGTCAAGGTTCAGAGTTCCTTAGGCATATCAAATGATACTGCATCAGGTTTTGGATGCAGTATCAGGATACCTGATAAGGTCAAGTAGACTTCAAATTACTGGAATACTGAACTGAAGTATGGAAATTACTTTTCTTCAAGTTTCTAAGAAGTATCCCAGAAGTTAGAACTTTCCTTTCCATCTATACCTAAACCTCTAACCAACAGGGCTATATCTTCTGTTCTGTCCCTCCTTCAAAGCCTATTATAGGGACTTCATTCTTTTCAGTCATTTTCAATTGTGTCTGACTCTTGTGACTTTATTTGGGATTTTCTTGGCAAAGATACTGCAGTAGTTTGCCATTTCCTTCTCTAGAGCATGTTATCAGTTATTTACATCTTTAGCATAAATACCATTCATTTTGATATTGTCTGAAAATGTTATTCAAATTATAAAACCATACATCTAGAGGCAGCTAGGTGGTGCAGTGGATAGAGCACCGGCCCTGGAGTCAGGAGTTACCTAAGTTCAAATCTGGTCTCAGTCACATAATAATTGCCTGGCTGTGTGGCCTTGGGCAAGTCACTTAACCCTGTTGCCTTACAAAAATTAAAAAAAAACCCATACCTCTAATTGTGGAATGGCATCCCTCCCTTCACCCCTTGTTGGAGGTATTTCTGGTATCCGACATCAGGTGGAGAACATATTCTTTTTCTAGAGTTTACTTCATATTACTCCTAAAAGGTGGCCCACCTATCCCTAAGTGTCAAGTTAGCCTAGTGGAGTAACTAAACATTAAAAGAGCTTATTCTTCAGCTTCAAAGACAGATCAAATAGATCAACAGGGGAAGTCTCAGGATTCCTTTGGGAATTAAAAATATAGTATCCTACTCAATTGTGATCATTCCAAAGTATAGTGGAATATGATTTCCTAAGGAAATATTTATATTAGTTTAGGAATTCTAAAATGACTCTAGGGTAATTAAAAAAATTACTGCTACTAGCTGATGCTCCCTTACATGAATTTCTCATTCCAGTTAAACCAGAATCCTGGTATCATAGTTGTTAAAGATATCTCATAAAAATATGAAATATGAAATTGCTCCATAAATCATCATAAGATTTAGAGCTAGAAGAGACTTCAGAGATCATCTAATCCCACCTCTTCATTTACAAATGAGGCATAGAGAGAATAATTGATTTGCCTAAAACAGACCTGTCCTTCAAGGTGACCAGTAACTTTTTGTAGGCTAGTACTTTACTAAAATTTAGCTTATTCTTTGTCCCCTCAATATATTTTATGCTTTTGCAGCTACAAGTCTTTGCTGAATCCCTTTCCCTGGCTTAGCCTGTTCTTCTTCTATTCAAATCTTACCCATTCTTTAGGACCCAATTCAAATTACATCTACTCCATGAAGCCTCCCAAGGCCATGCCAACCTAAAGAAATAATTCCCTTCTTGGGACTTTTCTTTCTCCTCCCCCTCCACACCACTATTAATTGTTTTTTTTAACCTGTCATTTGATTCTAACATATCTACTTGAACAATCATTCTTTTTTCACTTGTCTTATCTCTCTAGTTAATCTATAAGCATCTTGTGGATAGGGATTACATTTCATACTTTTCATCTCCCACAAGCTTAGTATGAGATCTATAAATGTTTATAGATGTTGATAATGATAATTCTGGATTGTTTTGAGATACATTGACTTACTATATGCTGCAGCACAAGATATATAAATTGTCCTGGAATATAAATTGACCTGATTCTGAATTTATAAAAATGTTAGTTTTGATTTTTACTTCCATTTCTACATTTATTAAAATGATTCTTTTAGAAGCTTTAAGAAGGGAATGCCCCAGACCTGTTCACCTCTTTTTTTTTAGTGGACCTATAATTTCACCTTTCTAGGGAACTCCCTCCACCAAAGCAAATGACTAACTGTTCTTCAACTTATGGTCTGAGAAAGTTACTTGAGGAATCAGGGCACATTGAGAGTTTAAGCAACTTGCTCTGGGTCAATATGTGTTAAAGAAGTGATTTGAACCCAGATAATACTGTCTTAGACACTACTAGACTGTGATAACTCTCATTAATTTATTAATAGCTGCTTAAACAGCAAACTGGGGAAATCTCTACAAGCTATTGGTAACAGCTGTTGAAAAGTAACATGGTGTGGTGGCTAGGTGGTGCAGTGGATAGAGCACCAGCCCTGGAGTCTGGAGTACCTGAATTCAAATTCGGCTTCAGACACTTAATAATTACCTAGCTGTGTGGCCTTGGGCAAGCCACTTAACCCATTGCTTTGCAAAAAAGAAAAAAGAGAACTTTAATAAAAAAAAGTAATATGGCACAATATCTTCAGAACTGGCATGTGTGAAGACTTCCATTTGGAGAATGAACTGTTCAACATAAAAGGTTAATTTATATACAGTCAGTGATGTATAGGATACCCATTCTTGGGACAAATCCTTAGTTCATCTTACTTTATTAATGAGACCTTGAGGAGTTGCATAAGAGGAATACATTTTTCTTTTTTATGAACAGGAAAAATCAAGTTTGGACTTCCTCTCACAAACTGAAGACTAAAACACACACCTCACATCCCTGAGTCCCTGGAGTTCAACACCATAAAATTGTTGCTCTGGGAGCTAAAATTCCTTTGAAGTTATTATGCACAGAACCATCTGACTAGGGCACTTAATAAGTAGGCACTGTTGAGTGATGCTACTACTGTATTATTAACACAAGCAGGAGAAATTCCAAAGGATTTCCATTCATATCACTGCATGTACCAAAGATGTGAATGCAAATGTAGTATAAGGTCCATATCTCAGGGTCATGTCTTGAATAAATTTTATCACCCAACACTTGAAAATTGTGCATTTATTATATAAGAATATAGGAGTTTCTAATATCATATCTTTGAGAAATATTTATTATTTCTCCTTGGGAAAAACTTATTTGCAACAGTTTCTTTTTTTATATTGTCACCTTATTTATTAAAATCATGTGAAGAATACATCATGCAAAATGAACCAGAAGCCACAATTAAAGTTGCAGGGAGAAATTTCTTTTATTTTTAAATTATCTAAATATTTTATTTGTTTTCCAATTATATACAAAAACAGTTCCTACCAATAATTTTTTCAAGCTTTTGAATTGTACAATTTCTCTCCCCCCCCATGCCTTCCCTCCTCTCTCATTCCAACAAACAGTTTCTTTTAGAGAGAGTGACTTGCAGGGGAATACAGAGTGAGAAAGAAGACAAAGTTAAATGCCCTTGGTTAAAGAAGAAGACTCTGTGTGATGCTTTATAAGGGTAACAAAAAATTTTAGCAGACCTGATTGCTATAACAGTTGTGTAAGGCACTCAAACATTTGGCTGAGGTAATTCTTTTAAAAATAAACCATATAGGTCACATAGTGCTAATAAAATATGTTGATGAATCTTGGAGTAGTGCCCTGATTATCTCTCCATAGGGAATGAAGAACTCATTAACATGAGCTCCATGTCATTCTCCCCTGCCCTGTTCCTGGAGCATTCTTCAGACTGGCTTAGTATAAAAGAGGGGGAAAGAAAATTTATGTAGTTGGCCAACCTTCTAATGAACAGCTCATCTAACCATGAAGATTAGTCTTACATGATATGAAAAGACTTCTGTCCTTTGGAATCTGAGACTCAAGAGAAATGAAATGAGTTGCTCAAGGTCATACAATTAGAAAGTGGCAGCTTTAGGAATTAACCTTCAGTTCTCTGGTTGCAAATCCAAGATACTTTTGACCATTTTCACATTGCTTTCCTCCCCTAAAAATTCCATTCCTCCACCCATCCTACCCTCAGAAAATTGATACTGGTTAGGGATAGGAGGACAGAGGTCAATAAATTTCTTAGTAAAAAAAACTTTCTTATTTACTAATGTATAATATGTATATGCTATCTAAATATATATAAAGGTCTTGTGGGTGGCAAGGACAGAAAGGATAGAAAAATCAAAAAATGTTTTTGAAGACTATAAAATGACTCTATAGGCAGTTCTGTGTTGCAGTAGATAGAATTCTGGGACTCGAGTTAGGAAGACACTTCTTCCTGAGTTCAAATCTGGCCTCATACCCTTACTAACTGTGATACTCTGGGCAAGTCATTTCATCCCATTTGCCTCAGTTTGCCCATCTGTAAAGTAAACTAGAAATGGAAATGGAAAGCTACTTTGGTAGTTACCAAAAAAAAAAAAACCCCAAACACATAGGGTTACAAAGAGTTGGACATGATAGAAAAATGGCTGAACAACAACAACAATGATTGAATAAGTTGTAGTCTATGAGTGTGGTGAAGTTTTATTATTCTATAAGAACAAAAAGACATGGAAAGACATATCAATTGATACAGAACAATTTTGAGAATATTTATAAACTAATGAAGAATGAAATAAGCAAAACCATATCAATATCTCGGCTTACAATTATTGAAAGAATTTGTTTATCCTGACTAAGAATATTTTTTACAAGAAATTTATTTTCTCTTTTCTACTTTTTTTATTGGGTCTGAGATGGGAGAGGAAAGAAAATAGTTGTTTTTTTTTTAAATCAAGAGGCATAGGGGATACTCCAAATATGAAATATCATACAATTTCTGATGAGTTGATTGTATTATTAGCTTTTTAACTGTCTTTCTTTTTTATGAGATCTCACAGAGTGAGGGAAATTTGTAAATTAATGAAAAATAAAATCAAAACATATCGTTAAAACCTTTTTTTAAAAAACATAAAGAGGGTCATGCTGACACTGCTATCATGCTACTTGGCAGGCTAGATATAGACTAGGTCTTTACTTATTTTTAGTTTAGTTATGCCTTCTGAACTTGTTTTATACTTTCTAAATTCAAAGGCTGAGGATGAGCAATCTTTTTTTTCCCCCTCTCACCTCTAAGAGGGGTGTTAGGCTAGATTATAGCTATCTGCCACACCTCAAATATCTTTAGTTTAGGAATACAGTAGTCCTCAAGGGACAGAGTAGTTCTAAGCTTACCTTGGTCCCTTTCTGTCAAACACAGACTATACAAAAGAACATCATCAACCCCTTAAATCAATGTTATCCAGATCAGAATATATCAAAGAAAATATAGAAATGAATTAATTTTTTAGCTGAGAATGAGATGTCTCAGCACAACCAAGGAAAGAACAATCTCATTGAAAGGGAGTATGTTCTCAGAAGTCCCTAGAGTGGCAAAAACAAAGTCAAAGAACATGATGGGAACTTGCTCCCCTATATGTGGGTAATTCTGGTCTACCATTCACAAGTCTAAGGATCTAGTCTCTATTACTGTATCTCTAGAGCTTTTCTCTCAAATTATTTAAAAATTGATGTCCCTCTCCACTCACACAGTGACTAGGCTCAGCATTCTCTCAGTCAATCAAAGGCCATATCTTCTTCCTCATACATAGCCCAAGTCCCAGGCCCAAGTGACAAGTCCCAAGAAAATTTCCCCAGGCTTGTGCTAGGTCACAAATAGTAATTGAATGACAAATGACAAATAGTAATTGAATAATTTAGAGTTTAGTTACTTTAGCTATTGGAAATTCTATGTTATTTTATATCTAACTTTTATAAAAGATAAACAAAAAATGCATTTACAATAACAAGCATATTATTTCATTATCGAAGAAGAACACCACATCAGGGGGGTGCATGTCATCCTCCCTGACATCATGGTCGTCTTCATTAATGAAGGACAAATATCATTAATCAACATCTTTAAGCATATTTCAGTTACTAATTATTCAACTTTTCAATTATTCAATCATAGTTATCTGTATTAGATTAGTAGTCTTATTAATAGAGGTGGACTCTGATTTAAGAAATTTTTATATAACA